>NC_080860.1:3154415-3454415 GCF_030435755.1 Ochotona princeps | reverse complement strand
GATGCAGACTTTTCCATTTGGAGAGTGAGCACTTGCTGTACCGCAGCTGGCGATTCACAGACCACACGGCTTCCCTGCCTTCAGGAAGCAGAGTCGCTCAGGTTCCTGGCTTTGGATCAGCTCAGCTCTGGCTGTTAAGGCCCCGGGGAGAGTGAACCAGTGAATGAGGGATCTTTGTCTCTTCTCTCCTTCTCTCTGTAAATGACTTTCCAATTAAAAAAAAAAAATCTAAAAATAAATAAGCATCTTAGAACACAGTAGAACATCACAAACATCTTGACCTGTCTTTCCTCTGTGAGCCCATGAGCTCTTGTTTGCTAACCAACCCCCGAGGTGAGAAAGACTCCAGGAAATATGGCCCATCCTCTAGGGACCAGGACCCACCCCACCAGGAAACCCACAGAGCCTGTTACAGCAGTTCCCTTTGCTGTTGCCGTGGAGACCTCCTGGAATTCTCTGCAACAGCCCCAGTGAACCTTTGATGGACATGGCTGCCCCATGCCGCATTCTTGAAGCAGACAGACGGCCTGCCAGGTCAGGTGGCACGAACCCTGCACCCGTGTGGGAGACCAGGAAGAAGCTCCTGGGTCCTGGCCTCAGATTGGCTCAGTTCCAGCTGTTGCGGCCACTTGGAGAGTGACTCAACGGACAGATCTTCCTCTGTGTCTCTCTTCCTCTCTGTATATCTGCCTTTCCAATAAAAATAAATAGGTCTTAAATTTTTGTTTTGCTTTATTAAACACCAGTGCATGTTCTCCTGGTGCTTGGTCTTCGCAACCATTTCTAATATTGATCGGTCTTAATCAAACCACACAGGACACTACCCTCTGTTGAAGGAGATTTCAGGAAGCACGAAGGTGCGTCTGAACCTGAGATGTTCTGCACACAGGAACTGGCAAGGCCTGAACTGTCCCCGTGCCAGGCTTCCCGCTACCCCACGCCTTGTGCAAACCCTTGGGCACCTGTGCCTCAACTCACCCATCTGTGAAATTTTCCTAAGTTTGTGTTGTACACTGACAGCAAACCAGGCAAGCAGCTATACGCCAAGAATACAGCAGAGAACAAATCTGGGCTCCAAGTAGCTTACCTCCTTCTCGACAGCAACCCAGCTGGCGAGTTATGTAATCAGGAGAAAGCCAGGCAGGCAGTCTCAAAGCTGGACCCCAGAGAGCCCACCATTAACGGCAGCCAGGGGCTGATGGAACCTGTGTTCGGTACCCATAGACCTCAACAAAACAAACTTACACAAAGCAAAAAGAAAAGCTGCAGGTGGCTGGGCTGGACAGGCTCCCGACAGGGAGGGGGGGGTGGGGTGGGGAGGGGGGTGGGGGCGATGGGGGGGGCCTCAGCGGGACAGGCTCCCAACGGGGCCTCGGCGTCCTCCCTGCTCCCTGGCTGCCTGCACTTGTTTGCTCTCCATAGATCTGTGCTTGTTTGCAGTCATTTCTGGACACCATTTGAAACCTGTCTGGCCCGCCGCTGCCAACTGGCTGTAAGTGCCAGGCTTGGGAAGCCTGGGAGTGAGTGGACTGCTCGCTGCACAGTGGCAGGTGAGCGTGTGGGGCTGAAGAGAACAGGCCTCTGGGCAACTGGAGGGAAGCTTGTGGCTTTGTTTCCTGTACTTCATTTTCCTGTCTGGACAATGGGGCTAATTCTTGTCTCAGCTCTTTAATTACATGAATGAGGTGTGAATATACCATCCAGTAGCCTGTGTCTATCGACAATCACTGGGTGCTGTCGAGAAAAATACATGATCTTGAGACTGGGGTTGTGGCATGGTGTGTTAAGCTGCCACCTCAGCACTGCCATCCCATATGGGTGCCAGTTTGTGTCCCGGATACTCTAATTTAGCTTCACCTCCTTGGTAATATGACTGAGAAAGCAGAGAATATGACACAAGTCCCTGGACCCCTGCCACCCACAGGGAGACATGGAAACAGCTCCTGGCTCTTGGCTTCACACTGGCCTGGTCTGACTGTTGCCGCCATTTGGGGAGGGAACCAGCAAACGAAAAAGCTCTGTCCTCTTTCTCTGTAACTCTGTCTCTAAAAGAAAGCAGTCTTCATACATATACACACACACACACACACACACACGGGGATATGGAACAACCTCCCCATGCAGCCGCAGGCGGCGGCCTCAGTGCGCGGGCCTCTGCTCTCCACGTGGGCAAGCTGGACGCAGCTCCTGGCTCTGGGCTTCAGGGCTTCAAGGCCACCGGGCCCTGGCTGTGTGATCTTCTGGGGAGACAACCGGGGCTGGAAGGCCTCTCTGCCTTTCGGATAAAATACGTCAATCAACCCAAAAATGCAGGCATACCTCCAGACAAGCAGGAGGAGCAGTGTGTGACTGGGGGCCCTGCCAGCCGGGGGCGGGGAGAGGGAACAGGGCTGTCTCCAGACCTTGGAAATGGCTCCCTCCATCCCGAGACAGAAAGCCAGCCAGGCAGGGGCTTCTTCTCCCCGGAGCACACTGCAGCTCCGCCAGCTGGGAAGGCAGCAGCCGGCAGAGCCGCATTCCTCCCGGGCCTGCCTGCTTTAGACCGCACAGATAAGCAGCCAGGCAGGGCGGGGGCAGGCTTGCCTGCTGCTAAGTGGGTGGGGGACATCTGGCACAGGACGGGCAGCAGGACAGGGTCTGCCTGCCCACCACAGCTCTCCCCACAGGGCAGGGAGATGCCCAGCTGTCTGCACACTCCCTGGCCAAGCTGCTGGCAGCCTCCTAGTGCCCCACTGCTCCTTCCCCTCTCCACCCCAGCCCCCCACCCCTCCCGGAAGCTCCAAGCCCTGGGAGAACTGCTCTAGCTCCAGGCTCTCTCCCTGTGCTGTCCACTAACTACGGTGAGCATTCGTCTGCCAAACGCTGTAAGGAGCTCACTTCTAATTTCTACAAGTCCTATTTTGTTCCTCCCCCTTCCCAAATCTGTGGTTACTTCTTACAACTTTCTGTCCCCTGGACAGATTCTCTTTCCTTTTTTTTTTTTTTTTTTTTTCTTCAAAGTTAGATATACAGAGAGGAGGAGAGACAGAGATCTTCCATCTGATGATTCATTCCCCAAGTGACTGCAACGGCCAGAGCTGCACTAATCCAAAGCCAGGAGCCAGGAACTTCTTCCAGGTCTCCCACACAGGTGCAGCATCCCAAAGCTTTGGGCTGTCCTCAAATGCTTTCCCAGGCCACAAGCAGGGAGCTGGATGGGAAGTGGAACAGCCGGGATTAGAACTGGCGCCTATATGGGATCCTGGGCGTGTAAGGCAAGGACTTCAGCTGCTAGGCTATGGTGCTGGGCCCCATTTCCCTCTTTTTAAATTTTTATTTTCATTTTATCTGAAAGACACACAAAGAGGTCTTTTCATCCACTGATTCATTCTCCCAGTACTTAAACCAGCCAGGGCTGGGTCAGGCTGAAGACGGGTGCCAGGGATTCCATCCGGGTCTCCAACATGGGTTGGCAGGGACTCAAGCACAGGAACTATATCACCATGGCATCACAGGGCACACAGGCAGGAGGCTGATGCTACAGGCTGCTGTGTGGCGCCAGTACCCGTATTAGAGGGGCAGCAGAGTGACTTTATGTCCTGGCTGCCCTACTTCCAATCCAGCTCCTTGCTAACATGACTGGGAAAGCAGCAGATGGTGGCCTGAGAACTTGGCCCCCTGCCAGAGGCAAGCTTCAGGCTCCTGCTTTGGACCTGGCCCAACCCTGATTGTTGCAGCCATTTGGGGAGGACTGAACTAACAGATGGAAGATCTCTCTCCCTGTAGCTCTCTTCAACCAACTAAGCAAATAAATAAATCTTTCAAAAAAGCAGAAGGGAAGGAGCCAGGGCTTGAATGAGGCACTCGAATATAGGATGTGCGGGTTAAGTTGTCCCAAGTGGCAGTCTGCCCACTCAGCCAAACACCTGCTCCTGGGAGCGTTTTGGGCAGGACCTTCATGAGTGCCTGGGATCACGGGCTCCGTCCCTGCTGGCTTTTGCTCGCGTGGCCTGGTTTCCACACAGGCCAGGTTATCTTCAGTAGCTTGTTACTGTTGGTTTGCTGGGGTTTCTCTGGGGCCAAGGTCACAGGAGCGGGAGGTCCCGTTTGCTTCGGCATGCTCGCTGGGCACGGCCTGTGAGCGCCACAGCGTTGTTTCCCCTGCCTCGCTCCCCCAGGGCGTGGGAACCTGGAGACCTGGAAGGCTAACTGGAGACCCTCTCCAGCCTTGCCCTGCTCTTCAAATGCTGCAGCTGGGATGGGGGGCTGTGAACCTGGCTACACCAGCCATGCTGGCCTCTCCCTGCCTCCGGTGAGCTCAGCTGCAGGCAGCTCTGAGGGCACTGAGTGGTCAGGCAGAATGCAGTCTTCTGGCTCTGTCCTATGGTTTGCTTGGCACCTGGACAGAATCCCACACTGTCTCCTGGGGTTAGGGTGAGTGACGTCCACTGGTGGCATTCAGGCTTAGCCACTGGATACCCACCCTGTAGCAGGACTTGGTACTCCGGCCAGAGCTGGGGGGTCCAGGCTGCAGCGTCCCCCCGCCCCCCGGGCAGCTCAAGGCTGTTCCTTTGCGGGTTGCCTTGCTGCTTTCTCTCCCAAGCCTGACACATCAGTGCCCTTGGGACAAAAAAATGGCTGCCCCAGGAGAGGGAGCCATTGGGTGGGCAGAGGAGCAGCTGAGCTCACCGGAGGCAGAGAGAGGCCAGCATGGCTGGTGCAGCCAGGCTCACAGCCCCCCATCCCAGCTGCAGCATTTGAAGAGCAGGGCAAGGCTGGGGAGGGACTCCAGTTAGCCTTCCAGGTCTCCGGGTTCCCACGTCCTGGGGGAGCGAGGTGAGAACATAAAGGTAGCCGTCAGCCCACAGCAGAGAAAGCCTCCCTGAGCCTCCACAGCAGAGCAAGCTCCCAGCCCGAGGGCGGAGCTGGGTGGCTGTGTGCACCTCGGACAGGGCGTGAAGGTGACCCCCAATTCCACACTTCTCTCCAATCATTGCCCCAACTCTCTCAGAACAGACGAGTCCCCAGGAAGGCACCCTGCAGATCTCACTACACACAGACAAGGGTGCTGAAAACAAGCTGTGGCTGGAGCTGCTGCCCGGCACAGCACCTTAAGCTGCTGCCTCTAACACTGGACCCCCACTGGGCATTGCTTGAGCCCTGGTCACTCCACTTCCGATCCAGTTCCCT
Organism: Ochotona princeps; assembly: GCF_030435755.1. Lineage (NCBI taxonomy): Eukaryota > Metazoa > Chordata > Mammalia > Lagomorpha > Ochotonidae > Ochotona > Ochotona princeps. The sequence continues at coordinate 3,449,246 of NC_080860.1, read as the reverse complement.
GCTCACGCTCTGGGAAAGCAGCACACGACAGCCCAAGTGCTTTGGCTCCTGCACCCACATGGTAGACCCAGGAGAAGCTCTAGGCCTCTGGCTTCTGCCAAGGCTGAGATAGCTGATCTTGGGTGGCACGAGGACCCTGGGACTAAGGACATCCGGGTAAGGTTAAAGGATCGGAGCACAGTATGCTCTGTGTTCCTTCCAGCAGCACAAACACGAAAACAGAAGCACACCATGGACTTCGGTTAGCAGGACTGCTCACGTAGCTCCTTAACCGTGACAAAGGTTCCCTAGGGTGCGGCGAAGGGAGGCAGATGCGTGCGGAGGGCACGTAAGGATCTTGGAGCTGCCTGAAAGGTGCTCCTGTCCCACCTGGAGCTACTCAGCAAGTCTGGGCTACTGTGCGGAGAGCACGTGCTGTGGGGGGTGGAGGGAGCAGGGTGGGCCCCGGGCAGGAGGGGCCCAGCCAGGTGACTCCGGGCACTGGGAGGGCAGGATGCAAAGGACGCAGGCCCCGGGCGGAGCGGAGCTGACCACACAGGGTTCTGGGCTGCTTCCCAGCTGAGGGTCCTAAAGATAGGAAGGTCTCTCATGTGGTGCAGGGGCTCTGCTGCTTTCTCAGGCCATCCAGCGGGGAGCCGGATCAAAAGTGGAACAACGGGCCTGACGTGGTAGCCTAGCAGCTAAAGTCCTTGCCTTGTAGGCGCTGGGATCCCATATGGGCACCAGTTTTTTTTTTTTTTAATTTATTTACTTATTTTTATTATATGTTTGGCAATCTTTACATAGTTAATTACGGTAAAAAGGTTCAGGGCCTATAGGGAAGTGGGTAAGACTATAATGTCCACATTGTTTCCTTCTTGTATCTGAGGTAAAGGGGGATATTGAGGGAGAAGCCCCACCCAGTTTCCCACCCACCCCAAGTCCCGGATGTGGGGAATGCTCTGAATGGGCACCAGTTCTAATCCTAGTGGCCCCACTTCCCATCCAGCTCCTGTGGCTTGGGAAAGCAGTGGAGGACGGCCCAAAGCCTTGGGACCCTGCACCCATGTGGGAGACCTGGGGAAGGCTCCTGGCTCCTGGCTCCTGGCTTCAGCTCTGGTTGTTGTTGGCATTTGGGGGGTGAACCAGCACAAGAGACATCTCTATCTCCTGTCACTCTATCTTTCAAATAAATAGAAAAACAAACAAAATGAGCAGGAAGGAGCAGCACCAGCCTCGGTCGCCGTCTTGGCTCGCACATGAGCTCCCACCTCACCTTCTACTCCAGATGGCTGTCCCACACAGCTGGACAACTGGGGGTCAGGGGTCAGGCAGCTCACATCTGGCAGCTGGCCAGGCCTGGGCAGGGCAGGGCAGGGCAGGGGCAGAGCCTATTTCACAGCTCTGAGTCAGGGTTGTTAGAGCAGTAACTGCCCTGGGCATGTCCCGTGAGGCTCTTAGGCCAGGCCCCGGCCGCAGGTCTCCAGCAGGCTTTGGTGGCCCCGATTCTCGCAGCATGCTCCCAGCTCGCAAGGCTCCTGGCTACAGACAGCAGGACATCCTGGGGGACACGGCCTCTCTGGAGGCCGCCTTTCCTCACCCACACCCTGGGGAGCTGGGCCCGGCACTGTCCTTCTGGCCTTTGTCCAGCACACTCTCCACATCGAGCCTTGTCGCCGGAGAACTGTGCCCTGCTCCGAAGGTGCCAACGCCCTCCAGTCTCGGACAAGTCCAGTACCTCCCTGTGCCCTCACAGGCCCCCTGCCTTCCTGCGCCCCTTCCGGTCCCCTCCTCTGCCTGTCTCTCCCTTGTATCCACCCCTCTGCTTCTGTTGCCTGCCCCAATAGCCAAGCCCCTTCCTGGTCTGATTCTCCCCCTTCTGGGGTGAGATCCACGAAGGACGCAGCTACCCCCTGTAAGTGCCAAGCAAGCCTGCAGGGCTGGCACTGTGGTGCAGCAGACTGGGCCACCACCCAAGATGTGCAGAAGTGTGTCAGTTCAAGTCCTGGCTGCCCTGTGCCTGGCAGTGGGCAAGCTTTGGAAGGAGCTCCAGGCTCCTGGCTTTGGTTTGGCAAAGCCCTGGCCGTTGCAGCCATCTGGGGATTAGACCAGAAGATGGAGGCTTTCCCTTCTTCTCTTTTTCTTATTCCATAACTCTCCCTTTCAAAGAAACGAGCAAGCCTTTATCAATAGAAGTGTCTCTGCAATGTAACCAGCATGACCCCTGGCTTCGAGACAGTCCTGGGGCAGCTGTTGCGGTACAATGAGTTAAGCCCACATCCCACATGGGTCCATACCTGGCTACTCGGGGCCTCTGATCCGATTCCCTGCTAATGTGCCCAGGAAGCAGCAGATGGCAGCTCAAGGATCTGAGTTCCTGTCATCACACGGGAGACCCGGATGGAATTCCTGGCTCCCGGCTGGCCCAGCCCAACTGTCAAGGCCATTGGGGGAGCGAGGCTGTGGATGAAACATCTCCCTCTTGTTTCCTGTCTCTGTGTGTCTCTCTCCCTCTCTCTAACTCGGCCTTTCAAATAAACACAAATAAACCTTAAAAACACAAAAAAGACAGCAGTGTCCACACATGGATGCAGCCGGGGCTGACTCCAGCTTGTGCTGAGGCCAACTCTGGGAGGCCAACGAGGGCCCAGGTTGGGGAGTGGCCTGAGCCCCAGCTCCCGGCCTCTGTGCACCCCACTGTTACGAGTGGCTGTTGCGGACATGTGGGAAGTGACCTGTTGGCGGGAGCTGTTTGTCCATTTTTCTGACTCTCAAAAAAATAAATTTTAAAATCTTCAGCGAGGAGAACTTCCGTGTCTGCCTCGTTCATGCTGCCAGGGTTTACCTACGTTTGAAATGTCCATCATTTGTGTCTAATCGGGGCATCCACGGGGCACTGGTTTCCCTAGACGCCTTGCAGATAGCAAACCCATAGGGGAACCAGTCTCTTCTGCAAAACGGTGCATTATCTGCACCCACCTGTGCACCCCTCCTGCCCACGTGGCATGGAACAGTCCCCCACTCTGCCTGCTGCGCACATGGCTGCGATGCTGGGACAACCCCTCAGAGGAGCACGACCACCCTTTGGCATGAGCACGATATTCTCAGAATATTTTCAATGCTCTGTTGGCTGAACGAACCAGTGGGAGCAGGTTCTGTGGATACACAGGGCCAGTGGCATATACAGGACCAGCTGTATACAGAGCGCCACCTGTATACAAGGGTTTGTCCACACTCCTCCCTTTGCATGACAGTCGTGCGCTGCCTGCACACAGCCTGGTTTCCTCTGCACTGTCCCACTGCAGCATAGGGGCCATTTGCGGTTCTCGGGTCTTGGGAACCAGGCTGTCAGGAGTATTCACACACAAGCTCTGTGGGCCGTGCAACTGCGCCTCTGGGAATGCACTTGGCAGTGGGATTGCTGAGTCACTGGGAAACATCACTTTTACAGGAACTCTACTCAACTTTCCCTGTCCTCCTGTCCCAAGGCAGCCTAGCCAGTCCCTCCGGACCTCCCCATGGTCCAGATCCCAGCTCAGCCGGGGGCTCCTCAGCCCACCCTCACCCCCAGGGTACCCACTGCTCTCCCCTCGCCTTCTGGGGTTCATCACCTATGGGACTCAGGGGAGCCTACAGTGGGGTGCCAAAGCACAGGAAGCACTCAGTGTGTGCTGAGCACCTGCTCTCGCGGAGTTCCTGGTGAGCAGTTGAGATGGAAGACGCCATCACGGCAGTCGGTCGCTGTCAGTTCTGCCCGTGGGTGGCTCAGCTCTTCCACGACCAACTTCCTCCTGCTCCACAGAAAGGACAACAAGCAGCCGGGAGACACCACGGGGACGTGTCCCATCTCAGTCCTTCCCTGTGGCTCCTCAGCAGCCTGCAGCATCCCAGCGTGCAAGGGCAATGGTGGCCCTTTACGACATACCAGAAAGGACAGAGCAAGAGCAGAGTGGCAGGGGACCCGGGCAGGAACTAGGAGAGCAGATGAGCCTGCGGGCTGGGGTACCCGTCCAGGAGGCCTGGCCTCAGCCCGCAGCTTGTGACTTTGTGCTAGCACCTTTGGCAGGCTGCACCATCTTGCTCCGTTGTTTGGACAAGTAGAGGTCCTAGTGGCAGCTGCCTCATCCGTTTGTGAAGTCCCGAGGGCATTTGGCACAGCAGTGAAGACACTACTGGGGGAGCTGATGCCAAGGTGTGATGGGTAAAGCTGCCACCTGCAACAATGGTATATGGGCACTGGTCGAGTCTCAGTTGCTCCACTTCCTATCCAGCTCCCTGTTGATAGCCTGGGAAAGCAGGTTGGGTCCCTGTGCTCCTGTGGGAGACCTGAATGAAGCTCCTGTCTCCAGCTTGGCCCAGCGCATCCTGTTGTGGCTCTGCAGTAAATGAACTAGTGGATGGAAGATCTCTGTCTCTCCTCTCTATGTAACTTTCAAATAAATACATTTTAAACATTTAAAAAGGAATAATAAAGTTCATTCTCACATATACATATTTAATGGATGAAGTCGCTGACCGTGGTCTCAACCATGTCACCAAGTGCTGCCTGGGCTGCATGCAAGGCCCTGCCTCAGCCCCAGCCAGCAGCTCAAGGCCCTGCCTCCTCACCCCATCACTTCAGCTACCTGCTGGCCATACGGGGAGCTCTGGGTGGAGATAGGCCCAGTTAGAACTGCATGACTATGCCCCCACAGTGCTGTGCCCCATTCAACAGGCACTCAGAATTTGGGGCCCACTGGGTGTGACCCCTCCATGTCTCACAGGACGGTGCTGAGCTACCATTCCTGGCTCTATTGAGTCCCACTTCTTGCTGAAGCAGCCCCTGGGAGATTGTAGGGTGCAGTGGGGCAGGGTGGAGTTGCAGGGAACCTGGATTGAGCTCTCGGCTCCCAGTTATAGCCATGCGCCCAAGCCATTGTAGGGAATGCCCCCAGTGGATTGAAACTGTGTCTTTCAAACAAAATAAAATATCAAATCAATTGATGTAAATTGCAAATTTCAGGGTAAGTAGGGGAGGCCATTTAACCAAACAGGTCCTGCTGAGCTGGGGGCCTTGTACGGCTGCCTGGGATTGGTGTCCCTGAAGCCAGTCTCACATCCATCCTCTCCTTCCTGCAAAACACTCACACGGGTACAGGTTCGCTGGGCACTCACCTGGGGACAGGCCCGCGCTGGGCACTCACCTGGGGACAGGTCTGCTGGACGCTGACACGGGAACAGGTCCTCTGGGCGCTCACTGTCCCCTGGACTGGTCTCCCTCCTGTCCGGCCCTCTCTGCCTTCCTCCTGGGTCTCCCTGCATGACTGCCGGGTGATGGGGCATTCCCTCTAAGCCCAAGGCCTGTGACAGCAGCAGGGTTGCTGTATTTGCTGCCTTCGCACTCCCCCCATCTGTTACCAGCCGGCCAGGACTGCAGAGCTGCTCAGCTTCCCACCCAGCCCCCTGCTGGTCCGCTGGGAAACCACGACAAGCGTGACTAGCTGGAATGTTTGGCCAGCCTGGACCAGCCCTGGCTGCTGCAGTCATCTGGGGAGTGAGCCACAAGCTGGAAGATCTTTCTCAAAATGGAGATTCAAAAGGTAATTAAAACAAGACAACTTTCCGGGCCTGGTGCTGTGACCTAGCGGCTAAAGTCCTCGCCTTGAACACGCCAGGATATGGCCATATGGGCACTGGTTCTAATCCCGGCAGCCCCACTTCCCACCCAGCTCCCTGGTTGTGACCTGGGAAAGCTTTGGAGGACGGTCCAAAGCCTTGGGACCCTGCACCCACGTGGGAGACCCAGACAAGGACCTGGGCTCCTGGCTCCAGATCGGCACAGCATCGGCCATTGCAGTCACTTGGGGAGTGAATCATCGGACGGAAGATCTTCCTGTCTCTCCTCCTCTCTGTATAAAAATAAGTAATAAAAATAAGTAAATCTTTAAAAAAAAAAGACAATTTAGGCCCGGCGGCGTGGCCTAGCAGCTAAAGTCCTCACCTTGAACGCCCTGGGATCCCATATGGGTGCCGGTTCTAATCCCGGCAGCTCCACTTCCCATCCAGCTCCCTGCTTGTGGCCTGGGAAAGCAGTCGAGGACGGCCCAAACCTTTGGGACCCTGCACTTGTGTGGGAGACCCGGAAGAGGTTCCTGGTTCCCGGCATCGGATCAGCACGCACCGGCCCGTTGCGGTCACTTGGGGAGTGAATCATCGGATGGAAGATCTTCCTCTCTGTCTCTCCTCCTCTCTGTATATCTGACTTTCCAATAATAATAAAATCTTAAAAAAAAAAAAAAAAGACAATTTTCCAAGTCCCCTCTGTCCATTCTGCACCCACTACAACAGCTACAAGGAAAACAGACACTGGGGACGATCCAGGGAAACACACCAGGTACGGGTGCAGTGACGGCCAGGAGGGCCTCAGTAGCTCCATGTCGAGATGGGGGCAAGCACTTGGTTCATCTGCTGCTTTCCCAGGATCATCAGCAGGGAGCTGGATGAGAAGTAGAGCGGCCAGGACTAGAACCAGTGCTCACACAGGAGGCTGGTGCGGCAAGCAGCAGCTCGACCTACCGTGTCACAGCTCCAGCCCTCTGCTTACCAGCTTACAGGTGGCTAAAAGGGGGTCCCGGGGTGTGGCTGTGAAAATTCCGTACAACTGGGTACAAAACACCGGCCAGGGGCTCACTTGTTTTTTCTAAGATTTTTTGTTTTGTTTTGTTTTTATTGGAAAGTCAGATATACAGAGAGCAGGAGAGACAGAGAGGAAGATCTTCTGTCTGTTGATTCACTCCCCAAGTGACCGCAACAGCTGGAGCTGAGCCGATCTGAAGCCAGGAGCCAGGAACTTCTTCTGGGTCTCCCATGTGGGTGCAGGGTCCCAAGGCTTTAGGCCGTCCTCGACTGCTTTCCCAGGCCACAAGCAGGGAGCTGGATGGAAAGTGAAGCTGCCGGGATTAGAACCAGTGCTCATATGGGATCATGGTGAGTGCAAGGCGAGGACTTTAGCTGCTAGGTTACCGTGCCGGGCCTTAGGGACTCACTCTAACTCTCAGAATGGCTTTCTCAGGGAGCAAGCTTGAGCGTCCAAGGTTGAACAGGTGCTCCAGGTAGGTCCTAGGCCCTAAGGACAAGCAGGGTGGCAGGAAGCAGCTACACAGCTGGCCCTACAGTACACATGCAGTGTGACGTGCTAGTAATTGAAACATGGAAACACTACAACGTGCTTCTACACCCTGACTGGGGCCTGGGGACCCCAGGAGGCACAGGGGCTCCTGGGCCTAGAGAAGGCCACCCTGATTGGAGGCAAGTAGCCTGGGCTGGGCTGGGAGGATAACCAGGTCCAGGAGAAAAAAACCCAGGCAGAGGTCAGAGGTCGAGGGTCAGAGGTAGTACACTTTATTGGTCGGGGGTTCTCCCAACATCTCGTGCCACCGTCCCATCACCCAGAGGAGAAACACGTCTCGCAAACATCCACACAGACCTCCCAAATAGCAGAGCAGTGGGCGGGGACGGGGGAGCATGGGAGGGGGCTGCCAGCCGGTGCAGGGGGAGATGGGGTGGGGATGAGGCAGGGCTGCGGGCACCCCAGCAACCCTGCCCGGCATGGCCAGCCCCTCCGCTGTTGAGGTTCGTGGTGGTTCACAGTGAGACTGGCTCCGACTGGCAGGCAGAGGGGGCCTCAAGAAGGGCACCCCTCCCCCTGCTGCTCCCCCCCCAGCCCTGGCCAGCCTCGGGGCGCTGGGAAGGGGGGGCCCAGAGTGCGGTTTCTGCTACCCTCTTGGGGCGGGAATCCCCACCTCGCCATAGGAGGGAGTCTCGTTCTCCACTGAGCCTCCCTGACTCAGGAGTTTCTAGCACATCTTGGTGAACTTGCCCACTGCTACTCCCAAGAAAGAACAACGCTTTGAAACCTAGGAGTTGACAGGGCAGCATCCAACCAAGCAGTTGGAACCCTGGTGAGACCTTGGTGTAAGAAGGGAGCCCTGTTGAGCTTGGCTCGGAGCCCCTGGAGGGCCGGGTCGGGGCTCCTGGCAGTGCGGGGAGCAGGCTGGGATGGGGCGAGATGCAGGAAGCAGTGACACACGGAGGGCATGGCAGGTCTCCCTCCAGGGTGCAGAGGGCAGCAGGGAAGCTTGGTGAGGAGTTGCCCAAACACATGTGACAGGCGAGAACCCCTCCCAGCCCCAGGAGAAGCGGCGCCCAGGGACAGGCTCAGGCCTTGAGACATCCGTTGCCTGGCGGCTCCGTGCGGCCCGCTGTGCAGTCCGAGGCGGGCTCGAACCCCAGCATCTGGCGCTGCACCAGCTTGGCGTAGAGGCCGCCCTGGGCCAGCAGCTGCTGGTGAGTGCCCTGCTGCACCACGCGGCCCTTGTCCAGCACCACAATGAGGTGTGCCCGCTCTACCGTGCTCAGCCGGTGTGCCACGATGAGCACTGTGTGCTTCTGCAGGTTCCCGTGGATGGCCTGCTGGATCTGCAGGGACAGCAGGCAGTGCTGGCGGGGCGCTGGCTGGGGCCTCACTGTCCACCACCCCGCTCAAGTCAGAACAGGACCTGGCCAGGGCTCGGTACTCAGGGCACAGGCCCCTCCCCTTGGTCCTCTGGCCTTCCGGTTGCTTCTCTCACCCTTGTCTAGCCTGGTGGCATGGCCATCCAAAGCTCAGCAAGTGAACACGGGCCCAGCATCCCTTGGCCCCGGCCGCTGCTCACCGCCCACACCAAGGCGGGGCACCAACGGCCGAGTCTCCGCCCCGCCTGTGTCCTTCCACATCCCCATCTGCCACATGGACTGAAACTACGTTTGCAGCACTTCTAGCTCAGCACCCGCTCCAGCGGTCTGCTTCTACTTCAAAGGCCCAGCCCCAGGGCACAGCTCGGGCGTGAACCTGTCCATGTGTGACCCTGATACTGGGCATGCGACTTCCTGTCTCTGTCCAAATCCACACAGCAGGGCAGTACCAAGAGGAACCCTGGGTGAAGCGCGCATCTGCTCAGCAAGTGCAGCAACTCAGCGAAACAAAGAAACAAGGGCCAGACAGTGCAAAGTGGCAAGCCGTGCCTTACGCTGCCGGAGATGGACAGCAGGCAAACGGGCAGCGGGCTCAGGGCGCCCTGCGACATGCCTCGTTCACCTGCAAGGCTAAGCCAGCTCTCAAAAACAGGGTCAGGCACAGTGTGCCAGCTTTCCGTACGGGCGCTGGTTTGAGTCCTGGCTGCTCCACTTCTGACCTAGCCCCCTGCTAAGGCATCTGGAAAAGCAGCAAAGGATGGTCCTAGTGCTTGGGACTCTGTGCCCACATGGGAGATCCAGAAGCAGCTCCTGGCTCCTGGCTGCAGACTAGCTCAGTTCTGGCTACTGCAACTATTCAGGGAGTACACTAATGCATGGAAGATGCCTGTTCTCTCTAGAACTCTGCCTTTCAAATGAGCAACTAATTGAAAAAAGGAAGAAGAAGAAGAACGAAAATGTATATTATAAAAAAAGCTATGCATGGATTTTGGGTTTAAAAGTCAGCGAGGCAGGAAGTAGAGTTCCCATGGAGCCCCTCTCACCTGCTCCCAGGGTGCACTGTGATGAACACCTTGCAATAGTGAAGCTAGCATTGATTTCATTAGTTCATGACAACTGCTGAGTTAGTACAAGTAAAACAACCATGTGCATGCAATTTCATGAAGGTGTTCATCCGCTAATTCCTTTCTGCCACAAGCTGTTTGAAGTGCCCCTCTTGACCATGACCAGAGAAGGGATGAGGCCAGCTCAAGGACGCAACCTCCAGCTGCAGGCCAGGGGCTTCCAGCCTCGCTCCCTGGCCCAGCATGGGGCTTCGGCTCTGTCTGGCACAAGGCTGGGCTACAGGGACCCCCCTCTCCCTGCCCCACCTGCTGGGTAGAGGGGCTGAGGACACACTGACCCCGTCACTCACCAGGTACTCGCTCTCGGCGTCCAGCGCGCTGGTGGCTTCATCTAGGATGAGGACAGGGGGGTTCCGCACCAGAGCCCGGGCTAGTGCCACACGCTGCTTCTGGCCGCCTGACAGCTGGGCGCCCTTCTCCCCGGTCTCTGGAGGTGCAGGCACACGGCCATGAGCAGGGGGTGAGGCTGGGCCTCCCCTGCCACTGGGGAGCTGGGCTTTCCAGGGAAGGGTTCCGAGGGGGCTGGTTGACAACCCCAACGGCTCCATCGCTTCCATGGGAGACACGCAAATGGGTACAAAGACAACACTTCCTGCTGGAACCCACTGCTAACCCATCACACTGGTGAGGCCATGGGGACTGCATGCCCTGCCTGGAGCGGATGGAGGCGGCAGAGCCTGCAGCTGGCCGAGAAGGGCTGTGAGGCATGGCCAGGCTCTGCCAGGCTGAGCCAGTACCGGCTCCCAGATCCCTCCCTGCACGTGCTGCACACACAGCAGCAGGGCAGGGGTCGCCCAGCTCACACGGTACGGCCAACGCACAGAAACAAGCACCCCAGGGAAAATGCAGACATCACCAACTCCCACTGCTCATGAAGGAAGGAATAAGGTCGCCTAGAAGGACCTACACACTGGCGGCTCATACAGCTGGGCAGCCACAAGGCCCGGGGAGGCTGCTGCTCCCCAACAGGGCGCTTAGGAGAAGCAGCCACACGTCTGGTCTAAGGGTTGGATGAGGCAGGAGGACTAAAACCCAGAAGGACACAGGGCAGCAGCAAGGGGAGGGATCTGGTGGGGGAGGAGGGACCAGCCTCCCACAGGCTGTCTGTTCTCCACTTTATTGTCAAAGCAGACAAGTGCTGGGCTCTCCGCAGCTCAGAAACAATGCAGGGGATGAAGAGCCTGGGGCGACACAGCGCTCACACAGGGGACAGTTAACATGCTGTGAGCTCACAGAGGCTACGGGCCGGCCTGGTGCGCAGCTGGGAACACCTGCAGTCCGTAACAGCTGGAGCCCAGCTGCTCAGCTCCAGCCCAGCCCCGCAGTGATGCGCCTGGGAAGGCAGTGCGTGAAGGCCCAAATTCCCGGGCCGCTGCCCTCACGTGGGGGAGCTGGCAGGAGCTCCTGGCTTCTGGCTTTGCCCCGGCCAAGTCCCGGCTGCTGCGGCCATTTAGGGATTGCACAAGCAGATGCAGAAGAGTCTCTTTCAAATAAACACACCTTTTCAAAGAAAGTGCCCAGGACACAGCACGGGAGCCTAGTGGCTAAATCCTCGCCTTGTACGCGCTGGGATGCCATAAACTGGAGCACCAGTTTGTGTCCCAGCTGCTCCACTTCCCATCCAGCTCCCTGCTTGCAGCCTGGGAAAGCAGTAGAGGATGGCCTGGCACCCTACACCAGCATGGGAGACCCAGAAGAGGCTCCTGGCTCCTGGTTTCAGATCGCCTCAGTTATGGTCGTCGGGGAGTGAAACAATGGATGGAAGATCTTTCTCTCTGTCTCTCCTTCTCTCTGTAGATCTACTTTTCCAATAAAAATAAATAAATATATTTTTAAATGCTGAGAGTAGATATTAGGAATTCTCACCACAGAAGTTCAGAATGCAAGAAATACTAACATGCTAATTAGCCTGAAGTAAACAAAAGTATACCTCTTACAAATGTCATGTCAGATAACATCGGGTACATACAATTCTATTGTCAGATTAACATTCCACAGACTACATACATTTGTATGATTTAGCTCACCAAATTAAAAATATTAATTTGCTATTATAAAAGCAACTGATTCTAACAATTAATACGACAACTACTTTAGTAACGAGGGGCTAGGACAGAGGTAATGGCTGATAGCATCGGGAATATGCTAATGTCACTTAACAGCTCCCTTTAGGTTATGTACTGTGTTTTAATGATTTGCTTTTATTTTGTTTTTTATCAGTTTAATTTTTTCAACTTTTTTTAAAGGACTTTATTTTTATTGGAAAGTGAGATACACAGAGGAGGAAAGACAAAGAGGAAGATCTTCCGTCCGATGATTCACTCCCAAAGTGACCGCAACAGCCAGAGTTGAGCCAATCTGAAGCTAGGAGCCGGGAACCTCTTCTAGGTCTCCCAGGGTCCCAAGGCTTTGGGCCGTCCTCGATTGCTTCCCCAGGCCACAGTCAGGCAGCTGGATGGGAAGTGGGGCTGCCGGGATTAGAACCGGCGCCCTATGGCTGCCAGTGCTTACAGGTGGAGGATTAGACTGCTGAGTCACAGTGCTGGCCCCTTGGTTTTTTATTTAAGATCTGTTTATTTGAAAGGCAAGTGACAGAGAGGGAGATCTTCCATCTATCTGCTGGTTCATCACTAGCTCAACAGCTGGCAGAAGCCAGGAGGCAGGCGCTTCCTTCAGGTCTTCAAAGTGTGTGCAGGGATCCAAGAACCTGGGCCATGCTCTCCTGCTTTCCTAGGTCATGTGTAGGGAGCTGGAGGGACTCGCATGGAATGCTGGCACTGCAGGTGGTGGCTTTACCCACTGCACTTCCATACCAACCCCAAGAGCTGCCTTCAAAATCACCACTTCACTCCACGAAGGGCTAGGAGGTGGTGCAGCGTGCGGCCTAGCCCGAGGGAGGGAGCCCCAGCATCCCTGTCTGGCACAGGGCAGCTGTGCTGACCCTACCTGTGCTGTATCCATCCTGGAGCTCCATGATGAAGCTATGGGCGTTGGCCTTCTGGGCGGCCTCCACCACCATCTCGAAGGGCACAGCGGGCAGGCCATAGGAGATGTTGTCTGTGACGGACCGGGCGAATAGTACAGGCTCCTGGCTTACCAGGGAGATCTGGGGGAAGAGAACAGGAGGGTAGGCAACGCCAGGAAAGTGTCAAGCCGGATGTCACCAGCAGCTTCGCGGGCCAGGGCCTGGCTGGCGCCAGGGGCCTCAGGTCTGAAACCAGATCTGGGCCTGGCTGCGTGCGCTGCGTCCCTTGCCTGAGCCACAGAGAATCGGTGGCCTCATGCCAGCCCTCTGGGCCCCCTCCTGCAGGCCGTGCATATGGAGGCTCCAGCCTAGCTCCAAGCCAAGTTCCTGGCTCAAGAGCAAGCTCTGTATCACCACCATGGGGAGAAGACAGGTAGTGCGGGGTTGGGGAGAAGCCGGGAGGAGAGGCCAGGCAGGAACTCCATCGCTATGCGAGAAGCAGGCCATGAATGAGAGGCTAGCATTGTGGCCCGGCGGCCAGCCTCGCTCCTGAGGCAGGGCCTGGACTCCCGGCTGCTCCACTTTCCATCCAGCTCCCTGCTAGTGTGCCTGGGAACACAGCGGAGGAAGGATGAAGTGTTTGGGCCCTGCAGCCCACATGGAAGCTCCACTTAGAGTTCCAGGCTCCTGGCTCTGGTTTGGTGCAGAGAGGGAGTGAGCCAGCAGAGGAAGGAAGATCTCCCTGACTTTCAAATAAATAAATCTTAAAAAAAAAAAAAGGACAAATACAGTTGTCTGTTGGCACCCACAGGAGACTGACACCAAAGACGACAGGGTCTCCATGCAGTCTGCAGTGCTTGCAGGCCCCTGCGCCCTTTGTGTGCGCCCAGGGTGAGCACCCAATGCGGCCTAGCACTGCGGACGCAGCAGCCACAGGGCCCTGCCCGTCTAGGCCTGCCTGTGTTTGGCACAGCACCTGCCCATCTCTCGGCATCCTTTTCCATGCTGCATCAAGTGGAAGTCCAAGCCGGGCACAGAGATGGTAAGAACCATGGGCAAAAGAAGACGCCCTCCTCCTGGGTGAAGGGGCTTCCAGCTGCCAGAATGTTCTATCGCTTGCCCTGGGAGGTATTGTTCTGGTGAGAATGCTTCGGCCTGTGTGGCCACCACTTACCACCCGGTGCAGGTACTTGTGGTCATAGGCGCCAATGGGCTTGCCGTCCAGCAGCACGCGGCCCCCCTCCAGGGGGTAGAAGTTCTCCAAGATGCTCACGCACGAGCTCTTGCCACTGCCCGAGGGCCCCACCAGGGCTGTCACCTTGCCCGGGGTCAGGCTGAAGGAGACATTCTGTGGGGAACACGGCGCTCCAGTGCCAGTCACTGGCCAGGGGTGCTCCTCCCAGGCCACCCCGGGCTGCTGGGCCTGGATCGTTCACCTCTGGAGGACCCTGGACCTGGCAGCTGCCCAACTGGTTCCTGGGTCTCCACTCCAGCCCCCTCCTCCGAGAAGCCCTCCTTGACTCCGCAGACATCCCCTGACAGCACCCTGGGTATCTTCTTCTCTGGGATTATCTGCTATGGCTCTGTCTTCCCCAGCTGGTGCCCAACCTCCTGCAACGAGCCAGGGGCCCCGCCTTAGGCGCCCCTGACTGGCGTGGAGGAGGCGGACGAGGGTCAGAGGAGGCAGCCCTGAGGTCCCGCCTCACCTGCAGGACCTGGGTGTGGGGCCGTGTGCGGTAGGTGAAGGTCACGTTCTCAAAGTCCACGCGGCCTTCCACGTGGTCGGGGGCCAAGCTTCCATCATACACCATGGTTGGCTTCCGGTCGATGAACTCAAACACCTTCTCGGCTGCGCCCACGCCTTGCATGAGGCCACTGTAGACGGAGCCCACGGACTGCAGGCGGGGCAGACACAGGGTCCTAGCCTGCCCGCCCTCTGGCACCCAGCACTACCTGTGGGAGCTGAGGGGTAAGGGGCTGGGCAAAGCAGCAGTTCTGGGGGTCCTGGAGGGACCCCACTCCCACCAATACAGGAAACTAAGAGATGGTGGTGATGCCAGGCGGTGCGCTGGCTGTCAGAGTGTCCCCGCCACTCACTCTCCTGCCCCACTCCCAAGCTGGAAGGGAAGCGGAGCAGCAGGAATGTGGCAGAGTGGGAAGGGCCTGGTTGTTCGGCTGCAGGCTTTACAGTGAGGCCCCACAGGCCCGGCCCCTTTCGCCAGCCCTCTGTGCATCCTGCCATGGGTCTGTGGATCTGAATCCAGGATGTCAAGTCCCTCAACCAAGGGAGCTTCCTGTCATCACCCACCACTGTGCCTGTCAACCCTGGGCAGACAGTCTGCCCTTCACAGCCCTTCCCGTGGCCCGGCATGGGCCTCCCTCCCTCCCTGTCCCATCTCTACACTGGCATGTGTGTAGTCACAGGTGAACACTGCAGGTCTGGGCAGCAGCCTCGGGGGCCAGCCTGTACCTCCCGGCTGGGCTTGCCATCTGCTTAATCCCTCTCGGGCCCCCTTGCTCCTGGAATCCTGCGTGAAATCTCACAGCCAGCCAAGCCACTTCTAGGATATGGGTGAGCCATGTTTCCCTAACGCCTGACCGTGGGATAGGCAACCTGCACGGGACACCCTGACTGTGGGGGAGGCTGGTTGCATGGGATGCCTTGTGACACACATCCATGCCCCCGAAGTGTTCCAGAGGCGAGGATTCCTGGCGGCACAACTATGGTCGCATCACCTGACAGCTGCAGGCAGCCCCAGAGCTGATGTAAGCTCAGGCAGATGCCCCGCCCCTGTGGGCTCAGATGCCAGGTGTACACCACAGGGACACCCCACCCCTAGGCCGCCCTCACCTCCATGCAGTCCCCCAGGACAAACTCATAGATGATGAAGGCGATGAGGTTGCCGCTGGTCATCTGTCCTGTGATGACGAGGTGGCCCCCATAGTAGAGGATGCTGACCTGGACCACCAGCAGCGTGAGCTGGGGGCCGAGGGGGTGAGAGGGCTCGGGTCAGTGGGCCCGGTCCTGGGAGCCTGACCACCCCCAGCCACCCCTACAGGGACATCCTCCCCAGAGCCTTTCCCAACGCCCTGGCATGCCCATGCCATCCCTGAATGCAGAGAGCTGGAGTGACTCAGCTCAGGTCACACAGCAGAGCGGGATGCTCAGGTGTCCACCTCACCACCCACATCCCCTGAGGGAAGGACTGTGTCCAGGGGCCCTTTGCTTCCTCCCTGATAGAGCGCCCTTCTACCCTCACACCAGGGCCAGCTTCCAGAGGCGCCCCCTGCAAGAGGACAGGCGGCTCTGAGGTTCAGGCCCCTGAGACGGAGGCACTGCGGCCCCTTCTCTCCTGGCTGGTGCTTGGTGGGGAGGCAGGGCCCTGCCAGGCTCAGTGCATCCTCGCCGTCCCCGACGCTCTCACAGAGCAGGTGGACTATGGTGGGGCACAGCTGCCCTTGGGGCACAGCCTGATCCCCTCCTTGGTTGCGGGGAGGGCCTGAGCTGGGCAAAGCAGGAGCTGCGGCCTGACAGCAGCAGACGGGCACTGGCCTGAGTCCTGGGTCTGGGGTCTCCCCCACCAGATCCCCTGCCCAGCATCTGGTAGCATGTACCCCGCTGCCCCAGACGTAGTACATGTAGGCGGCTGCCTCTTTCCTGTTGAGCTTATACACTTGCTGCAGCTTCCTCAGGTACACCTCGGCCTCCTCCTCCTCGTTGGCGAAGCTGCGCACTGTCTTCATGGCACTGATGGTCTCCTCGGCTGTGTTGCTGGCTCTGGCCAGGGCGTTCTGGACCTCCTTGGACAGCCTCTATGGGCAGAAAGCGGGGCGAGGAGAAGGAGACCCCAAACCAGGACAGTCTCCTTGTCGGCTTACTGTCAGCCTGAGGGCCGCTTCCATCCCCAGTGGCTGCCAGCTCTACCTGGGGGGCCCAAGCAACAGGGGGTGACCCAGCTCGGCAGGCGCCTCCAGCGAGCAGGCTCTCGGGGAAGGGGCCATCTCCCAGGGGTGGGGCTTGAGGATGAGGTCAGCTCCAGCACCCCAGGGAAGCCTCCCCAGACCACGCAGGTTGGGGCAATGCTTTCTAGGAAATATCTTCCACCTGCTGGTTCTCGCCCCCAATGCCAGGCTGACGCCCCTGTGGGTCTCTCCTCTGAGCTAGGCAGACACTTGGCCTGACCTCTGCTGCTTTCCTAGGCCATCAGCAGGGAGCTGGCTCGCAGGTGGGGCAGCAGGGACTTGGAGCAGCAGCCCTTGTTGGTGGAGACTTCACCTGCTACAGCATCCCTGTATCCTCCTCCTTGCTGCTCCGTCATCCCTGCTCTGCAGGCCAGGGGCACCCAGCATGAGCTCATGAGTGACTGCGCCCAGCAGAGTGCCTTGCCAGCCCCGCTCTCTGGGCCAGGTGTGGGTGCTGCCAGGTGGGGGTGCCTACCTTGTAGTATCTGCCGTAGACACTGGACACCATCATGATGATGGGGAAGCCCATGAAGGTGACCAGGGACAGCTGCCAGGACAGGCTGAACATGAAGACCACCACGCCCGTGACCTTGACCGTGTTCCTCAGAAAGATGTTGATGTTCTGAGACACCAGGTCACTGACCATGGTGGTGTCCGAGGTGAGGCGGGAGATGAGGTCACCTGAAACGCCCAGCTGTGAGGCCCACGTGCAAGGGGGTCCCTGAGGGAGCTTGAGGCGCTGGCAGCCCGGACCTCCCCTCCGCCTGGGCAGCCCCTTGAGACAGCCACCCTGGGCCCTGCTGCCCCAGCACCTGCGGGAAGCTGCACAGGTCCCCTCCGGGAGTGGCAGCAGTCCAGGCCCAGGGCTGCTGAGGGGCCAGCCCTCGAGGCTATGTGCACTCTTTCTGGGGAGGGTGAGGACTCTCCTTGTCCCTTACAGTCTGGGCTGGAAGAGAACGGGAGGGGAAGGGGCAGATCCCCTCTCCCCTCGTGCCGACACTGGGCTGACAGCGCCCAACTGACCTTGAGGTGCTGGCCAGTATTGGTCCATTCCACAGGTGGGAAAAGAGAAGCTCAGAGCGGCCAAGTCGGCGCGTGGAGGGACCAAGACTCAGACCAAGCTGGCCAGCCCAGTGCGTGCGTCCCAGCTGGATGCTGTGTTTTGCCGCCCTGGCCAGTGTCTGCCTGCTGAGGTCCAGATGAGCTGGCCACAGGCCGGGGCACACTTGGCCCTGTGGAGACCTTGGGTGGCCTGGCCAGGGTCTGATGGTGCCTCAGCCTATAACAAAGCTGCAGGTCTGAGGCCAGGCCACAGGGCGTGTCCACTCTGAACTTGACAGAGGTAGACCATGGAGACCATGGAGCCCCTGGGGAGAACTCACCTGTGCGGTTCTCATCGAAGAAGCTTGTTTCCTGGGACACCAGCGAGCGGAAGAGGCAGCTGCGCAGGCGCACGTTGAGTCTGGCGAACACCAGGGTGAAGATGCCGCCCCGGGTACCTGCGGCAAACGAGCTGATTGCAGATGAGAGACGTTACAGTGTGGCCTTCCACAGTGACCCCCCAGCCCTCGGGGCCTGGCCTGGCAGCTCACTCTGTGAGGGGACAGGGGCCCAGGGTGGGCGAAGGACCCAAGTTTGCCTGCCAGGCCCCCATTACTCCAGGGACGAGGCCCTCACTTAGGCCACATTCCTGCTGGGCAAACACCTGGGAAGGGGAGGCTGAACCCAGCTTCAGCGACAGGAGCGAGTTGCCATGGTGAGCGGCTGAGGGCCAGGTCCACCAGGGATCCCAGCCCTTCCTCCTGGGTGGGGGCAATGGGACGGGATGTGGGCTGGCGGGCTGCCTACCTGCCGATGGCCAGCAGGCACACGACGGTGACAGCCGCGCTGAACTGCTCCATGCTTTTCTGCAGGACGATGCTGTCAATGGCACGGCCCGTATAGTAGGGCAGGAAAGTCTCTCCTGGGGGAGGCGGGCAGGCAGGGTTCAGAGTGCCCACAGCCGGGGCGCCCACCTCTGCTCATGCCCCCACAGGGCGCCAACTCCCCGCATGCGGCTGCATCCCTCGGCAGCAGGGTTCAGAGTGCCCACAGCCAGGGCGCCAACCCCCCGCATGCGCTGCATCCCTCGGCAGCAGGACCCCACCTGGTGCTCCCCTGCTCTGCACGGAAAATGAGAGTAAGGTCGAGGCCACGGCCAGCCCAGGCCATGCAGCTGACCAGGGGCTGGCAGGCAGGACGTCAGGCCTGCTGCAGAGGGCGCAGAGGCCAGCTGCTGGATCCGTGGGCCACACTCATTTCTGGCTCCATCATGAGCCGGCCTACTGCAGTCGTCCCAGCCTCTGGGTGGGCCCTGTCCAGCCGGCCAGACGACTCCTTCCCCACCCGTCTAAGGCTTCCCTATAGCAGCAGGCTTAAGGTCAAGTGTGAAGGGTGGGGATAAAAACCCAAAGCTACTTCCAATACGGGGTCCCTTTCTCTGCCCCACCCACTGCCTTCTGGAGGCATCCCCTGGGCTTTCTGTTTGAAACTTGGTCACCTGCGCAAGCTCATGAGAAGGCAGGGCTTTGGGGAGTGAGGGAGCGCTGGGGGCAGAGTGGATTGGAACCTAAGGGAGGGGTCTGCGCTCTCCTCCAAGTCAGCTACCTCTGGAGGACCCAGGGGCCAGGGGGCAGAGCCCAGCAGACCTCAGCACAACATTAACAACACCACACACTTCTGCCGTGCACTAATGACACAGCCTGTGGCACCAGTGGGCCAGGGCATACGGGCCGCTGTGCCTCTAAGGGACGCTATCCTGCAGCTGTGTCCCTGGGCAGAGTTTGGCCTGAGGCTGGGCCCACAGCAGGTGCTCAGGAAAAGTCAGCCAATGACTCCACTGGCCAGGCCTTCCCTGGCCAGCTCGCCCAGGGCTGGCTTGCATGGCTGGATAGCAGCAATCCGCGGGGTTCTGGTGCCCCCTGCTGGACTTGCTGGGGAAATCGACAGGTGGTGACCTCCTTGGGTTCTAGCGCCACAGCTATGGGTTCTGCCTTGGTTTACCCACCCAGAAGACAAGGACGTGGGGAATGTGGCCCAGAGCGCTACGCTAGCTCCTACCAGGCATGCACAGAGCCCCCACGCACCGGCAAACCTCCACCCAGAGCCACACGGCTCTCATTTGCCCTGCCTCGGCCCCTGCCCCCGGCAGCCTGTCACTCCATGCCGGCGTCTGCAATGGCCGGTGTAGCTGGAACAAATGGAACAGCAAGGCTGGGGAGTGGGAGACGAGGTCAGGTCACTGTGGGGGCAGGAGGGGGTGACTGCGGGACCCCATAGGATTCCAGTTTTCACCCTGGTGGGATGGGAGCTGTGTGAGTGGGGTTTGACAAGACCCCATCCAGCTCCCTGCTTGTGGCCTGGGAAAGCAACAGAGGATGGTCCAAGGCTTCAGGACCTGTGCCTGCAGGGGAGACCTGAAGGAAGCTCCTGGCTCCTGGCATCAGATCAGTTCAGCGTCAGGTGTTGCGGCCATTTATGGAGTAAAGCAGCGGATGGAAGATCTCTCTGTAGCTCCTCTACAAATTGTCTTTCCAATGATAATAAACATATCATTTAAAACTTCATTTACCTGGAAGGCAGATTTGCAGACAGAAGAAGAGACGGAAGTGGGGCAGGTTTTGGGCCGTCCTCCACTGCTTTCCCAGGCCAAAGTGGAGCAGCTGGGACATGAACCGGCGTCAGTGTGGATACCAGTGCTTGCCTTTCGGAGGATTAGCCGCTTGAGCCATCACACTAGCCATCACACTAGACGTTTTTTTTAATTGGAAAGGCAAATATACAGAGAGAAGGAGAGACAGACAGAAACATCTTCTGTCCGTTGGCTCACTCTCCGATTGGCTGCAATGACCTCAGCTGAGCTGATCCAAAGCCAGGAGCCAGGAGATTCTTCCAAGTCTCCCACCCAAGTGTGGGGTCCCAAGGCTTTGGGCCGTCCTCGACTGCTTTCCCAGGCCACAAGCAGGGAGCTGGATGAAAGTGGAGCAGCTGGGATCCTGGCTTGCAAGGCAAGAATTTAGCCACTAGGCTATTGTGCCAGGCCCCTGTCTTTCTTTAAGATTATAAAAGTACAGAGAAACCTTGACAGTATTAAATATTTCTAGACTGGAAAACAATGACAAATTGACGGCATCTAAAGCCCACCAGGCCTCATGCTTTATCTCACTGAATCCTCACAATGCCCCACATCCCCAGGCAGCCAGGGAGACTAAGGTTGGCCTGCTGGAATAGCGGCCTCGGGGCCGGCACTGTGGCAAGCCGGTTTAGCTGCCGCCTGCAACACCAGCATCCCATGTGGGCACTAGTTCAAGACCTGGCTAGTTCCACTTCCAATCCAGCTCCCTGCTAATGCACTTGGGAAAACAGATAAAGATGGCCCCAGTGTCTGGACTCCTGAACCCACATGGGGGACCCGAAGGAAGTTCCTGGCTCCTGGCTTTGGATCAGCTCAGCTCCAGCTAATGCAACCATTTCAGGAGTAAGCCAGCAGATGGAGGATCTTTCTCTCTGTATATCTGTCTTTCCAACAAAAAAATAAATATTTTAAAACAAGGAGATTAATTCTTAAGAAAATTATTTGAGGGCCTGGCACAGTGGCCTGGTGGCTAAAGTCCTCTCCTTGGATGTGCCGGGATCCCATTTGAGTGCCAGTTTGTATCCTGGCGGCTCCGCTTCCCATCCAGCTCCCTGCTTGTGGCCTGGGAAAGCAGTCGAGGACGGCCCAAAGCTTTGGGACCCTGCACCCATGTGGGAGACCCAGAAGAAGCTCTGGGCTCCTGGCTTCAGATCAGCTCAGCTCTGGCCGTTGTGGCCACTTGGGGGATGAATCATCAGACAGAAGATCTTCCTCTCTGTCTCTCCTCCTCTCTGTATATCTGACTTTTCAATAAAAATAAAATAAATTTAAAAAAATTATTTGAAAGAGAGAAGAGCTTCTGTGTGCTAGTTCACTCCCTAAATGGCTGCACTGGCCCGAGCTAGAAGCTTCTTCTGGGTCTCCCTCACGTCGGCAGGGACCCAAACACTGGAGGAGTCTTCTGCTGCTTTCCCAGGCGCAGGAGCAGGGAGCTGGATCAGACACGGAGTAGCAGGGTCTTGAAGCAGCACCAACGTGGGGTGCTAGCGTTAGGGCAGCGCCCTTATCTGCTACACTACATTGCTGCCCCTCACCTGCCTCTTCGGAGACCATCAGGGCTTCCTTTCCACCCCCAGGCTCCGTCCATTTTAGTGGAAAATGTAAAATCAGGGTAGCTCTACATGCTGACTGTGACCTTCCCAGCTCCACACCCAGACCCACTCCTGCTTTTGTTCAGGCAGCGCAAGACCGTCAAACCAGGACTAACGTCCCCCTCTCCAGAGAGGGCCCAGGAAGGTGCTCAGCATCCAGGCCCAGATCCGGACCCAGGCCTCTGCCCCTGCTGCTGGAGGAACGCCTGGCCCCCTCAGTGCACGGCCCCCACGGTGGCTCCTTGCACAAGCGCTCCCTCTCGCTATGGACAACACACCCGGGTGCTTCCAGCCTGCGGCCCCACAGCAGGGATGTGCCCTGTGGACGCAGCAGCACTCACAGGAAAGGGGCACCCTCTGAGGGGGATGCGGAAAGTCACACGGCAGGTAATGTGGCAGCCGAGAAGAGGAGGAGGGCTGGCTGGTAGAGATCAGAGCAACACACGAAGTGTGCGTACAAGGTGGGGAAGTGGGGCTGGCATGACGATGCAGCCTGTGGTGTCAGCATGCCACACAGGCACCAGTCCGTGTCTCTGCTGCTCCACTTCCGACCCAGCTCCCTGCCAACGTGCCCAGCAGGCAGCAGAAGGAGGCTGAGTGCTCTGGGTCCCTGCAGTCACAGGGGACACCCAGTGAAGCTCCCCGCTCCTGGCTTGGGCCTGACCCAGTCATGGCTGTCAT
Source organism: Ochotona princeps (assembly GCF_030435755.1). Lineage (NCBI taxonomy): Eukaryota > Metazoa > Chordata > Mammalia > Lagomorpha > Ochotonidae > Ochotona > Ochotona princeps. The sequence continues at coordinate 3,426,776 of NC_080860.1, read as the reverse complement.
GGGCATTTGGGGAGCGAACCAGCTGGCACTCTGCCTTTCAAACCAATAAGTAAATAAATGCAGCTTAAAAAGAAATGTGGGAGAAGCAATGAGTTCTTTTTGCTCCTAGCTGCATGGGGTAACACCACACACACACCTCAGAAAAGGAAAAAAGGGGTGAGGGCATGATTCCTTGCCCTCTTGGAAGCTTCCAGAAACCTGCCCCACAGTTAGCTCTGGGCAAGTGGCAAAGTAACCAGGGGAACACCAGGAGCAAAGCCTAGATGTCTACCTTTCCATATCAATGTAATACACGAACTGTGTGAGAGAAATACCAAATCCAGGGAGGGAGGAGCAGGTGCCCACGCCCGCCTGATACGCAGCGCCCTCACTTACCCAGGGCAGCCACGATGAGGAAGAAGGAGGCGGCCACGAGGAAGGCTATATCAGGCTTGGTGTAGGACAGCAGCTTCTGCAGCGTGGCCCCGGACGCCTGCTCGGGCGGAGGCCGGCCCTCGGCGGGGAAGCCGTCGGCCTCGGCGTCCAGGGCCTCGGCGTCCGGCCGCACGGCGGCCAGCAGCCACCAGAGCAGGAAGGAGGCGGCCAGCGAGATGTACGTCCACACGAAGAGGGCCCAGAACCATGGGTCTCGGATGGGCCGGCGGACCTCGGAGAAGAGCAGCAGTTTGACCATGGTATAGGTGCCCACAAAGAGGCACACGAGGGTGATGGCCGTGCGCGAGGCCCGCAGCCGCCGGGGACCCAGGGCGCGGTTCTTGGCCACGCCGATGGTGGCCCCAAGCAGCAGGCAGCTGCGGTACAGGCAGGCGGCCCACAGGTCCAGCACCGAGTCGAAGATGTTGAAGTGGCGGATGTCCTCCAGCAGGCTGCGGTCCAGGTGGCTGAAGACGTAGATGGTCGTGGTCACGCCCACGTCCAGGCTCACGTAGGCCAGGGTCGCCACCACCGCCTTCCACAGCCGCATCCTGCTGGCTGGCGGTGGGCGGCACGTGGGGCAGCTGGGGCTCACGGGGGCGAGGATGCCATGGTCCGTGTGTGAGGTCCAATCTATAGCGGGGCAAGAGTGGGCATTGGGATCAGGGGTTCAGGTTGGGATGGGCTGCCCGTAACCTGGAGCAAGTTGCTCACCACCTCCAAACCTCAGTTTTGTCACCTGTAAAAGGAGAGGGCCGGGCGTCACCTGTAAAAGGAGAGGGCTGGGCCCACCACGTTAGCCTAGCAGTTAAAGTCCTCGCCTTGCATGCACTGGGATCCCATACGGGCACCAGTTCTAACCCTGACAGCTCCATTTTCCATCCAGCTCCCTGCCTGTGGCCTGGGAAAGCAGTCGAGGACGGCCCAAAGCCTTGGGACCCTGCACCCATGTAGGAAACCCGGAGGAGGCTCCTGGCTCCTGGCTTTGGATCGGATCAGTTCTGGCCATTGCGGCCACTTGGGGAGTGAACCAGTGGACGGAAGATCTTCCTCTATCTTTCCTCTTCTGTGTATATCTGACTTTCTAATAAAAATAAATAAATCTAAAAATAATAAAAAAGAGAGAGTGCCAACTTCCTATGGGGCCACCAAGGTTCTGTTTAAAACAGGGTTCTGCCAGGGACGTCACACTGGGCACCTGCCAGGCACTGGAGGCTGCTCTGTGTCAGGGACTGAACAGTGGAACAAGACCCCACAGGTCCTGGCCCTGGAGATGAGGAAGAGCCCACAGGGGTGACGGAATGCTAAAGGATATTGAGAAATCAGGGTGCAGGAGAGGGTGCCAAGGGGTGGGTGGCAGGGCAGAGCAACCGGGATGGTGGCATTGGGGTGAGACTGGGGGGTGGGCACTATGGGGCTACGTGGCTGAATAGGGTTTGTACAGGCGGGACAGATGGTGCCAGTGTCCTGGGGCAGGAGGCAGAGCCCTGAAGTTGGAGAAGCAGAGGCGTGGGGAGCAAATCCAGGCAACTTCACGGGCACGTCTAGACCAACGGAGCTCAGTGTGGAGTCACCGCGCTCCCAGCCTCGCCTAGCTCCTTCCAAACCTGCCGCCCCAGCCACAGAACTACCAGGGGAGACTGTGCCAGCCTGGGCACCATGCTGGACGCATGATAACGGCTGTGGGCTGTTATCAACCGCATACACCGGGCACCTGATCAGGGCTCATCTCCCAATCAGGCTTATCGGCAACCGCATAAGGATCCTGACCCCTTAGACCAAAAGACGGCACGGAGGCTGAGAGTAGGTGCACGGCCCAGGGACACTCGGGGACTTTTGCGTCTGCCTGGAAGTTTCCAGAATCTGTCTTTTCACCCCGTGGTTTTCTGAATGCGGATTCTGACCAGGCTGCAGGGATACTGCCAAGTGGGTGTGGCGGTCTGGGTTTGGGAGTGCGCTCGGCATGGGGCCAGGTACATCCCAGAGTGCAACCTCCTGCTGGCGTTGGGGTGGGGCAGGGAGCAAGTGCTCTGAGGTGATTCAGGGACACCCCAGAGTCTTCAGGTGGGTATCTGTGAGCTGCGCCAGCCTCTGCCCACCTGGGGCCTGACCTCTCCCAGGGAAGGGAGCAGAACCTCCCACTCTCCCATGGCACGGCTGGGGACGGCAGGACCCAGAGAGACTCAGTCCAGACACCAGCCAGCTGCGGCTGCAGGTGGAGGCCACTGGCTCCTGACTCCTCACCCGCTCACTGCATGCCTGGGACGCAAGCAGGTATCCAATAACTACAAGTCGCACAGAGTTACGCAACGCAACACCTCCTCCAGGCCGGCTGTGCCACACACCGCACCATGGGTTCACAATGAAACTAGCTCTGACATCATCTTCTAGCACACGGGGAACCTGAGGCCTCCAAACACGCCCAGATCACAGAGTGTGTGGACGGCAGCGCGGGAGCCAGGCAGTGCGGGCCAGGGCTGCCACCTCCGCTCTCACAGTGCCTGCTCAGGCCCAGGGCAAGATGAGGATGGGGACGGTGATGACCCTTCTGATTTACATATGTTAATACCCACAAATCCCAGGAAATTGATCCAGGAGTGATCCCTGCCTTACGGTGGAGAAAACAGGAAAACAGAGAGGTTAAGCTAGGCATCCTGCCCTGGGTCACACAGCCAGGCCAACAACTCCAGTCCTACCCAACAGCCTCTCCAGGGTGGGTACAACCCCTGATGAAAGCCAAGCACCTCAGCCACAGAGTTGAGGCTCAGTCAGCAACAGCTTCTCCAAAGACAGCCAGGCCAGGCAGGGTCCCGGGCAGGGGCAGGGGAATGGGACGGTCAGATCCCCCGCCCCCGTGGCCCCTCGCTCTCTCTTGGCCCTGCCTCAGCTGCCGGCACAGGCTCCGTCTGCTGCAATGCAGAGGCTCCAGGGAACCTGCTAGTGGGGGAGCTCAAGCCAGAGCCCAGGGACAGGGAAGCTCCTGGCCCTATGCCCCTAGGCCGCCTGGCCAGGCCAGCGCTGGAGGAACCAGGCCCTGCCACCCCAGCAGCCACCTCAGCACAAGGGGTCCCCCAGCACCCAGAAGTGGGACAGTGGGCAGATGGCCAGAGACCTGGAGGCTGGACAGCAGCCCAGGGGCTTGGCCAGCTGTCCCGACTCTGGCCCCAGTCACAGGGCGAAGGGAGGATCCTCTGCCATCCCCTCGGCGGTCAGCCACCACCTGCAGATCCAGCTGTCTGCCTTCAGTGGACTCAACACCTTTCAGTCACTGCAGACTATAGAGGGGAAGGCAGAGCCCAGAGAGGGAGGAGGGGGGCTTGCTCAGCCCACCCAGCAGGTGAAGCAATGCGGCTGTGGCACCCAGGCTCCTGCCCCCAAGAGCTGGGCCCTTTCACTACAGGCGCCCGCAGGCGGAATCCAGCTGAGGTTGGGTTACAGTCCTCGCCAGGGACATGCCACTCCGTTATTTTTAAAGTAGCCAAGCAGGAAAGTGAAGGGGATGAGGCTGTCAGGCAGCACTGGAGAGAAGTGAAAGATGGGGACCCCCTGGCTGCTTGAAGACACATCCCAGCCCCTCCCCCCATACACCCAGGGTTGGCTGCAGCGCAGGTTGTGGGCAGCCGTGATGCACGCGGCCTGGGGACAAGGACAAACTACAGGGCGGAGGCCACCGCAGGCTCCACCCAGGGCCCAGCACGGGGATGGGGTATCCTCACCAAGGTCCTGTCCAGAGCTTACTTCCTGCACAGGGGGCGCTGTTCGGGTCATCTCCAGCAGCAGGTCAGGCTAGCCCAGAAAGGCTGGGAGACCACAGGTAACAGCCCTCACCACCCCACCACCAGCTGCCCCCAAGTCGGGCAGCAATGGGTGCCACTGCCCCACTCAGTCCCACCTCACCACCCTGCTGAGGGTCCCCAGGGTGGAAGCAGAGGAAGATGGCTGGGCCCAGGCTGGTCACTAAGGCAAGCAAGTGACCTCCAAGTACCCCTTATCCTGGCACCGTTTTACCCAGAGTGGTCACTGCCCACTCACAGCTCGGCAAGCACTGGACGAGGCCAGGTTAGTAGTCCTCGGAGGCAGGCTGCCCGGCCAACACTGTACCCAGGCACCACCCTGCCTCCCAAGCCAGCACTGGCTCACTCAGGAACTTGGGAAAGTTGCTCAGGTGCCCGGTGGCCTGGTCAGCTGGGCAGTGCAGGGTCTAGGAGTGGGTGGGGGGCAGACAGGGATGGAAGCCACCCCATCTCCAGGAGTTAAGGGGGAAGGCAGTCATCCCCACACGATCCTCCCTGTGCCCCACGGCATGCCTGGGAGGCCCAGGAACAAGGCAGGGGCTTGGCTTGGGAACTCGGGGTGCTGGGTGGCCACGGCCCACTGGCTAGCTGCACAGACCCAGGGCTCGGCTTTACCTGGGAGCAGGCCAGGGCCGCCCTCGGCAACGGCCACAGCCAGGGCTCCGCCGTGGGGGGTGGGGAGCCCTCAAAGCCGAGTGCTGAGGGGGAAGACAGCTCAGGGTGCCCCCAACACTCGTCCCCCCTCATTTTCCCAGAGGTGGTGGTGTCTGAGGGGTTAAAAAGATGGAACCTTGGCCCTGCGGGCGCCGAGAGGATGCTGCAGGGATGCGGGGCACGGGCCCGCAGGGCTCCGAGGAGGCGCCCACCTTGCAGCGAGGTGCCCCCTCACACCGAGGAAGGGGGTCAGCCGCCCCCCGGCCCGTGCCCGGCTCGGACGCCAGGCCCGCGGAGGTCCGGGGTCTGGGGTCCCGGGCGCCGCGCCCTTACCTGTGAGGCACCAGGTGGGCCGCGGCCAGGGGGCTGCCGCAGGCTCCGCTCGTCGGGGGCGTGGGGTCGCTCCGCCGCCGGGGGTCCGCGGGCGCCGAGCTCGCCCCGCGCCGCCCGCCCGCGCTGCGCCGCTGCAAGGTCGGAGCCGAGCCCGGCGGGCGCGGAGGCCGGGACGCCGCGGGGCGGAGCCTGGGCGGGGCGGGACATCCTGGGGGCGGGGCTTCCGGGCCGGGCCGCCCTCTCGGGAGGGGGCGGGGCCTGAGCGGCCGGCCTGCCCCGACCTCCCGGCGGGCCCCGCGCGGTGCGGCTCACCTGCCTCGCGGTGCTGTGGTCTAGCCGGGAGCTTGCTCATCAGGGCCGGCCTGCCCACCCACGAGGGTGCAGCAATTGATGCCCACTCACTCGCTCATTCCTTCTTTGGTCCAGCACCCGGATCCGGGCATCTGAGATCAAGCCTAACCCAAGCAGGACTGTACCCTCTCGAGCTGGCATTCTATGAAGGGAAGAGCAAGGGGGAAGCACCAAGAGGGGCTGAGCCAGGACTGAGCACTGGAGAGACAGCTGAGCGCAGAAAAGATACGCCCCACGACGCAGCCCTTGCACCGTAGGGGAGCTGTTCCGTGGCTCCGTGGCTACAGCTTCCCTCACCACCATCCCATCAGAGGCTGCATCGGGTCCTGGTCAGCGGCCCCTGAATGCCTCCTGGGCAGCAGCAGATGATGGCCCAAATGCTGTGCCTCCTGCCACCTCTGTGGGAGATCAGGATGCAATTTGGACTCTGAGCTTCAGTGGGCTTCGGCCCTGGCTGCTATTTGGGGGAGCCAACCAGTGATATGGGAGATCTCACTCTGTCATCATTTCAAATATATAAGTAACTAATTTCTTTGAATTTTTTTTCAGGGACCCAGCGCAATAGCCTAGTGGCTAAAGTCCTTCCCTTGCATGCACTGAGATCCCATATGGGCACTGGCTCGTATCTCGTCTGCTCTACTTCCCATCCAGCTGCCTGCCTGTGTCCTGGGAAAGCAGTTGAGGATGGCCCAAAACCTTGGGACCCTGTACCCACGTGGGAGACCCCAACAGAAGTGACAGACTGAAGACAGGAGCCAGAAACTTCATCCCAATTTCCCACATGGATGACAGGCCCAGGCACTCGGGCCATCTTCCACTGCTCTTCCAGCCGCATCAGAGAGCTGGACAGGAAAGTGGAGCAGACAGGGCTAAGCTGGGCCAAAGCTGGCAGCCCAGAACTCCAGTTCTCCCAGGAGGGTAGAAGAGACCCAGACACTTGAGCTACCATCTGCTGTGTACCAGGATCCATTAGCAGAGAAGAAGAGAGACAGAGAGAAACATTTTCCATCTGCTGGCTCATTCCCCAAATGGCCACAACAGTAGGAGCTGAGCCAGTCCGAAACCAGGAGCCAGAAGCCAGGAGCAACTATTTTAAAAGAAGAAGAAAAGAAAAGAAAAGAAAAGGAAAAAAAAAAGCAAGTCAGCAGGCTGGGCCTGGAGCGGTGGTATAGCAAGGGAATTCTCTGCCTACAATGCCAGCATCCCATATGGGTGCCGACACATGTCCTGGCTGCTCCACTTCCATCCAGCTCCCTGTTGATGCACTTGGGAAGGCTGTGCAGGAGGGACCAAACGCTTGGGCCCCTGCGTCCGCGTTGGTGCCCCAGAAGCTCCGAGCATTAACCTAGCCATTGAGGCAATTTGGGAATTGAACCCGTGGATGGAAGATCTCTCTCTGTCTCTTTCTGTAGTTCTGCCTTTCAAATTAAAAAAAGAAAAAAGAAAATATATCACCCAGCTGATGACCCTCCCACATACCTGGGAGACTGGTATGGCCATCCTGGCATTTGAACAAAGCCTGGCCCAACCCTGGCTGGTGTGGCCACAGACAGAGTGAACCAATGGACGGGAGAGTTCTGTTTTTGTCTCCCTCCCTGTCTCCCTAACACTTTACATTTCTAAGAAAGCAATAAATAGGGTCTGGCACAGAAGCCTAGTGGCTAAAGTCCTCACCTTGCACATGCCAAGATCCCATATAGGGCTGGTTCTGCACCTGGCTGCTCCTTCCCATCCAGCTCCCTGCTTGTGGCCTGGGAAAGCAGTGGAGGAAGGCCCAGAGCCTTGGGACCTTGCACCCGCGTGGGAGACCTGGAGGAGGCTCCTGGCTCCTGGCTTCGAATCAGCTCTGGTCATTGCAGCCGCTTGGGGAGTAAATTAGCAGACGGGAGATCTTTGTTTTTCCTTCACTTCATAAATCTGACTTGCCTTTCCAATAAAAAAAAAAAATCTTTAAAATAAGAACAACACATGTGCTAAATTAGAAAAATAGATTATATAATAACTGTAATGATTAAAAAGAAAAAGAAAGGCATGTAGACAACAGGTAAACATATGGAAAATTTCCCCCTCCCCAGCCGTCAAGGGGATGCAAGTGTGAGCAGGAGACGCACCCAATTGCCCAGTACAGTGTTACCAGTCTGGAATACCACAGGCTCTGTGGCCCCAGGAGCCCTCCCTCACTCTGGCAGGGACTGTGGAGGTGTGGCCACCTGGGAATGCAGCCCAGCAGTCTCTGACAAGACTCAACAGATTCAACACTCCTTTGCTGGAGGCACTTTCCGGTGTGCGTCAAGTGGAGACCCAGCCTCCTGTGGGAGTGTGCTGTGGCCCCATTCCTGACGGCCTGCACTGAGCTGCCACCAGGCGTCTGTTCGCAAAGTGTGCATCCAGAAACACGCACGGGGAGTCACCCCTCACATCGCCTGCTCCTGGCTGGACTTGCCACACCCATAGACCCTGTCCACACCTGGGGGGCATCTGGTACCCCCATGGGAGCTGGCAACAACGGGCAGGAACACAGGTGCTTGTGGGGCTGGCGGGGCAAGATGGGCGCAGGTGTGTCAAGCACCCCCAGTCAGCAGCCACAGACTCGCCAGCTCCAAGGGCAAGCCCGGTGCCAGCTATGGCCTGGAGGGGGTGCTGGGCCGAGGTGGGGCTGTCCACTGCAGGTGGGATGTGGCCAGGTGCCAGTGCTGGGAAAGCGCGGGACTCACTTCCCACTGTAGATGCGCTCCTGCTCTGAGAAGAACTGACAGCGACCTCGATGGTACATGTGCTCCCCACACACAAACAAGTTTCCACAGAATGGTCACTTGGCTATGGGGGCTCAACCCAGGGAGCACGGTGTGGCGGGGACAGAGCACGCGCTGCAGCTGCACTTGCAGGATGTTGTGAGGGGGCTCTGCTCACAAATGACTCAGCATCCCATGTTCTCGGGGGTCCTGTGCCGCCTGACCGTGACTATCACACAGACATGACATGCTGTGACCATCAGGGGCCAGGGGAGTGACATGCTGCGACTCTTGGGGGCAAGGGGAGCGATCCCCCTTGGGTGGTGGGTAATGGAGAGGGAACACGGCTCCAGAATGTTCTGTTAGGCTCTGTGATTCAGTGTGCGTGTCCAGATCACAGCCATTTGCCACACTCTGCACTTACGATCCAAGTCCTTGCTTCATACATGTGCTCAGCATGCGCGCACATGGGGCACAAGATGCTGTAATTCTGTCTCTGCCCTCCACCAGGCTTGCGACCCAGCAGCCTCGGCTTCCTCATCCACCAGCTGAGGGTAACAACACCGAGCAGCCGGCAGACACGTGGGTGCCGGCTGGGACTGCACTGATGTGGGGTGGCGGTTTGCTGTGAATCAAGGCTCACAGGGAGCAGGGACACCGCGTGCCTGAGGAGCAGCCCACAGGGAGTGCATTGTCATCTCATAAGCACAACTTACTCATGTTGCAAACCAGTGTACAGGAGGGACTGAAGCAGGTGAGTGGGACAGGGGACACAGCTGCGCCTGCACCCCCTGGAGAGGGAAGGCAGCAGTAACGGGCAGGGAGCTGGGGAAATGGGTCCTTCTCCACCTGGCCAGGCAATCCAGACAACCATAAGGTCTAAACACTGGCCAGCCTGGGCAGCTGCACCTGTTTTGCCGATCTGGGCCTAGGGGTTGCACGGCCAGGGGAGGGAGCCGGAGGAGGGTGGTGTCGGGGCCCCCGTGGCCTCTCCCATTGAGGGCCCCAAGTACACCAAGCACAGTCCACTTAGGATTGGGCTGCGCGGAACTTGAACCACGTCCAGCCGGAGGGCGTGGCAGCCACAGACCACGCCCCGGAGAGGCCACACCCACCCACAGCCCGCCCCCTCCGGGCTCTGTAGCCTTGGGGCCCCGCTGCCGGAAGTCCGCCAAGAAGGAGCGCTTTCTCTGAGACACTCCGGGGGACACGGCGGGATAGACCTGGACACTCCGCTGGACCTGGACCGCCGCTGACCTCAGGCTCGGGCGGCTCCCGTGCTGTGCTGCCGAGGCGGACGTTATGGCCGCGCCGGAGCTCCGGCGACGCTTCTGCTGCTGCACCTGCTTCTGCACCGAGAACCTGTACGTGGCACGCTACCGGCTGCACGTGCGCTTCCAGGACGAGCAGCAGCTGCGCCGGGACTACGGCGCGGTGAGTGGCCAGCGGGCGGACCGTTAGCCCCGGAGAGATAGGAGGTGCCGGGAGCCCCGCTCGGTGCTCGGCTAGGCCGGACACGCTCGCTGCCCGCAGGTGCTGCGCGGCCGGGGCTGTGTGGGCGCCGAGGACTTCCAGCAACTGTTGGCCGAGGTAACGTCCTGCGCCTCTCTGTGGCCTCAGGCACGTCCAGCACCTGCCCCTGGGATGCCCCTCCATCCTCCTGCCCCTGGGGTGCTCCCCCCACCCTCCTCGCCACCCCCAGGGTCTGACACCTATAGGACCCTGACTTCCAGCACCTGCCCTGGGTGCTCACCTCCCCCTTGCCACCCCCGGTGTCTGACACCCCCAAATGGGAGGCGGGAGCTACTTGCCCAAGGCCCCTCAGTAGGTGGGGCTGAGGCTGCCCCGCCCCCAGCACCCCTCTTTCTGGGGAGGCTGTGGCTGGTCGGTAGAGGGGGGCACTTTTTCCTCTATGGGACTCCATAGAGGATGTCACTCCATTCCCCTACTGGAGTGGTCCAGGGGCCCTCATCGCAGCCCGGCTGGGGGCTTCTAGCAGAACCCCTTGCGGCCAACATACAGGGGGCTTGATCTGGCTTTCGGGGGGGCCCGCTCCCCCACATCCTTGCCCCCAGCTCCAGCAGGAGGTGGAAAGGCGCCGGCGGCAGGCACAGGAGTCTGCTGTCAGGAAAGCCCTCATCTCCAGCCGCTACCAACCAGCGCGACCTGATGTCTACAATGTGCTGCAGGTGCCAGGCAGGGTGCCCGGGGGCAGGGGAGCGCCTGCCGGGAGGGCGGCACCCTGAGCTCGGGGCTGTGTTCCCTCTGCCCTCCAGGAGGCCTCCCTGGCACCTGAGTTACTGGCTGCAGTCCGGTACAGTGCCTCCCTGGGCGCTAGCCTGGAGGGCCTTCTCCAGCGGCTGGAGACTGTGTCCGGTGAGGTCTTGGGCCTGGGGAATGTAGATTAGGACAAAGGAAACCAGCAGGAGCTGGAAGGTCCAGGGGGCCCCTGGGAGTCACTTGTGCCTGCCCACAGGGTCTGCAGGCCTGGGACAGCGGGTTCCTCCCCCAGGACGCCAAGGCAGGGACTGCTCAGTTAAGAGGTGTTCCGGTTTCCACTCCCTGCCAGCCTTTGCCCATGGCCTGGCTGGAAAGCGCACCCCAACTGAATCGTTGGGGTGCAGATCTGGGGGAGGCCATGCAGACAGAGCCTTAAGTTGGCGCTGATGCAGCGGCCTGACTTCCTGGGGGAGGAGCAAGATGGCCAGCGGGACACATTGCCGCTGGGGCAAATGGGGGAGCTGCCCAGGCCCCCCTGCACGGTTCCCCGCCCACCGAGCACCTCTCCCTCCCCAGAGAGCAAGCGCATCTACCGGGTTCCCGTGTTGGCCGCTCCCTTCTGCCGAGCCCTGCTGCAGGAGCTGGAGCACTTCGAGCAGTCGGACTTGCCTAAGGGCAGGCCCAACAGCATGAACAACTACGGGGTGAGGCCTGGCCGGGGCTGGCTGCTGGGCCCTGGGGGCGGGGCTGGTGTTGGTACTCCGGGATGCCCTGGTGGGAAACCCTGTCCCGCTGTCCTCTTCCCAGCTTTAGAGGCCCCACTGGTCAGCAGCTGAGCCCAGGGCCTCCCTCCCAGGTGCTGCTGCGGGAGCTGGGCCTGGACGAGCCGCTGGTCACTCCGCTGCGGGAGCGCTTCCTGCAGCCGCTGACTGCCCTGCTGTACCCGGACTGCGGCGGGGGCCGGCTGGACAGCCACCGCGCCTTCGTGGTCAAGTACGCCCTGGGCCAGGACCGTGAGCTGGGCTGCCACTATGACAACGCCGAGCTCACACTCAACGTGGCCCTGGGCAAGGACTTCACCGGGGGCGCCCTGTACTTCGGGGAGCTGGTGGAGGTGAGCGTGGGCGCCCCGCGGGCAGGCTCCCTCCCGTGGCCGGCCAGCCCTGAGCCCCGCCGCCCCTGCAGGCGCCCGCCGGCCCGGAGCCCCTGGAGGTGCAGCATGTGGTGGGCCAGGGGCTGCTGCACCGCGGCGCGCAGCTGCACGGAGCCCGGCCGCTGGGCAGCGGCGAGCGCTGGAACCTGGTCATCTGGCTGCGGGCGTCGGCCGTGCGCAACCGCCGGTGCCCCATGTGCCGCCGCCGGCCCGAGCTGGCGGACGCCGAGGACTTCGGCGACGGCTTCACGCGCGAGGAGCCCGCCGTGCTGGACGTGTGCGCGCTGACCTGAGCAGGCGGAAATAAAGCGCCCGGCCTACCGGGCACCGCGAACCACAGCGAACCGGCTCTGCGTCCTTGTGGGGCGGCCGTCCAGGTCCGGAGTGACCGCCCGACCTCGGGGCCTGGCCTGGAAGAGCTGTGGGGAAACGGAGAGGCCCCGGCTGGCGGCCGCTGCCTTACTGGCGAGGGAGCCTCTGGCTGAGGGAGCGACGGGCGGGCGTGGGGAACTGGGGAGCTGGGGTGCTCGGGAGCTGGGGAGCTGGGGTGCTCGGGAGCTGGGGTGCGCGGGGAGCTGGGGTGCTCGGGAGCTGGGGTGCTCGGGAGCTGGGGTGCGTGGGGAGCCGGGGTGCTCGGGTGCTCTGGAGCTGGGGTGCGCGGGGAGCTGGGGTGCTGGGGGACCCGCTGCCTGAGGAGCTGGGCGCGGAACCTGTGTCTGCCGGACCCAAAGTGCCAGGGCTTGGCTTCCCAGCCGGAAGGCCTCCCCAGCACCACCCAGGCCGGAAGCGCAGGCGTACTGCGGGGACGGGCCGCTCGGCTGTGGCGGCGGGAGCGGAGCAGCCCCGGACCCTAGGGGGGTGAGGGTGCACACGGGACGGGGATCCTGGGGAGTGCGTGGGACAGGGACAGTAGTTGGGGTTGAGCGCGGGACAGGGACCCTGGGCTGGGGGTGAGTGCAGGGATGGGGACCCTCGGGGTGAGCGCGGGACAGGGACCCTGGGGTGGGATTGAGCGCGGGGGACGGGACCCTGGGGGTGAGCATGGGACAGGGACCCTGGGGTGGGGTGCACGCGGGACGAGAACCCTGGGGGGGGGGGTGTGAACGCGGGATTGGGACCCTGGGGGTGAGCGTGGGACAGGAACCCTGGGTTGGGGTTGAGTGCAGGACGGGACCCTGGGTTGGGGTGAGCGCGGGGATGGGGACCCTGGGTGGGGGCGAGCATAAGGATGGGGCGGGGCCCTTAAAGGGGACTTGGAGGACAGGTTCAAGCCCCTCTGCCCCTCGCAGCCCGCTCACCATGGCTCACATGGGTTCCCACAAGCGATCGAGGAGTCGCAGTCGGTCCAGGGGACGAGGGGCGAAGAAGAGGAGGAAGAAGGACAGTTCCTCTGGGTCCCGAAGTCGCAGGGCTGAGTGCACCAGTGTTTCGGGTAAGGACCCGTGGGGGAGAGGGCTAGGGGAGCAGCTGGGGAGCGGGTCTGGGGTCACACCCTGCAGCTGTCTCTTTTCTTCTCCAGCCTCGCCTTCCCCCAAACTCCCAGGGAGAAGCAGGCACAAGGCACAGCGGAGACCACGCCGCAGCTCGTCCTCCTCCAGCTCGTCCACCTCTTCCAGCTCGTCCAGCTCCTCATCCTCCTCTTCCTCTTCCTCGAGCCGGGGCCGGAAGAAGCGGGGGAAGCACAAGAAGAGGAAGAAGAAGAGGAGGAGGAAGAAGAAGCTGAAGAAGTTGGAGGCACAGTCGGCTGAGGCCCTGCCCGGGCCCTCGCTGGATCAGTGGCACCATGCGGCTGGGGATGGCCCAGGTACGGGAGGCCTGGCCTGCGGGAGGACAAGGATGCCTCCCTGCCCGGGGTGCCTCCCACTCCCGTCTCTCCCTGCAGTCCTGACAGACGAGCAGAAGTCCCGCATCCAGGCCATGAAGCCCATGACCAAGGAGGAGTGGGACGCACGGCAGAGCGTCATCCGCAGGGTGCTGGACCCCGAGACCGGGCGCACCAGGTGAGGGCACCATGGCTGCTCTGTGTCCCTCAGGGCATCCCCTGTGTCTCAGGCCTGCCGGGAGCTGTGGCTGAGCTGGCTGATGGCTCCCACCCCCGCCCTCAGGCTCATTAAGGGAGATGGCGAGGTCCTGGAGGAGATCGTCACCAAAGAGCGGCACAGAGAGATCAACAAGGTTGGTGCTGCCCCCCCTGTGCCCCGGGCCAGCCCCAGTACTGCCCCTGACACCCCTCCCCTGCCGCTTTCCTTCCCAGCAAGCCACGCGAGGGGACGGCCTGGCCTTCCAGATGCGAGCTGGGCTGCTTCCCTGAGGGCCCACTGGCCACACTGCCCTGATGCAGGCCTGAGGGGCCAGTGTCTAGCTAGAGCATGGGTCCCTGACAGTAAACGTGTCCTGGCTGGAGCTGCTTGCCTGGTTGTTTTTGTGTGGTGGGTAGGTGGGGCAGGTGCCACTTAATTTCTGGAGAAAACGGCCGCTGGACCTTTGGGGATGGCATGGATGTCCCCCTGCTCATCCTGTACCACCTCTCCCCTGCCGAAATCCTGAGCTGGAGAGGCCTGGGGAGAAGATGCTGCCAGTGCAATCCCAGGCCAACCAGCACCCCTGTGGCGGCTGCTGTGGAGCCCTGCGCTGTGCCCGTCACTGTGCCCTGCTGGCCTCGCTGACCAGCCCGCCTCCCCTGCCATGCCCGCGGCGCAGTGCAGTCATGAGACCCCAGGGAAGCCTTCTGCTCCTTTAATCGGTGTAACAGACAGTGATGTGATACAGAACACACTGAGGCGCGAGGAGATGGGCAGAGTGAGGGCAGGACACTGTGCTTGCATGCTCTGTCACACACACACACACACACACACACACACACACAGATGGCGGGGCCAACAGGGAGGCTGCAGACAAGTGGGTGGCAGCTCAGACGAGCCAGAAAGCGGCAGGATCTCTGCCGACTTCCCCCTTCAAGGTTGGAGGAGGCAGATGGTCAGATCTGGGGTTCGGGGTGCAGGTGGGAGTGGGGCTAAGGCTTCTACTCTAACAGGCCAGGGATGGGGTGGCAGTCAGCTAGGCCTGCCTTACCCTTTGGTTATGACTGGCCGGGCCCGAACGCCAAGGCTCAGCACCCGGCGCTGTAAACATTTTTGGTATTTTTCAAGGACTCTGCCCTCCCTCTCTCAGTTTCTGAGAAATGGGTGCTTCCTCGAGAGAATGTGCCAGAAGGAATCTTAAGGGCGGCAGCAAGCAGACCTGGATACAGAAAAGACTTGAGTGGGGAGGGTGGGCTGCCCCTCACCGTCTATGGCTGAGGGCCACTGGGAGAGGCCCAGAAACTATTGCTGTTGTCCTTGGCATGGCTGCGGCCGAGTGGGCAGGCGGGGAGCACAGAGCCGGGGTAGGAGGTGGCTCCTGGGGACAGGCCACCCCGGTGCCTGCAGGGCCTTCTTGCACCAGGCGGCCTCCTGGGCCTTTATTGTAGGCGGCTGAGACTCGCAGGTGCTTCTCTGGATGGTTGGTCACCGGGGCGGCAGGCAACACTGGGGGAGGGGGAGGCGCTGGCCACAGGCCTTCAGCAGGGTGGTGATTGTCGGGCTGGCACCTCCTGTGGGAGTGGGGTGCCTCCTGTGGGAGTGGGGCACATATGTATTGCACTTTTACTGCAACAGTTACATGGGAACTTGGTCCATAGAGTAGTCCACACTTGAAACAACAGAACGCAACATCTTAAATAGGAACAAACCCTGAAGGCTCCTGCTCCAGGCGGCTTTCTCTGCACAAAATAAATAGCTCTCCCTCTGTATAGACCTGCTTCTGCACAACATTTACACGTCCCAGGGGCTGTACATATCTACACACGGGGAGGGATGGCCCTTCTGTGCACTGCCCCTGGGAGCCCAAGGGCGGGACCAGGCTGGTGGCAGCGTCTGGGGTGGGGGCAGCCTGGTCCCTGGTGCTGGAGGGGGTTGGATGCCAAGCTCCTTGCCAGGGGGAGATTGAGTCTCACTGCCCACCCTTGGGCTAACCAAGCTAGCTGTGGCTTCTCGGCTTCAGCATTGGATGGGAACTGGCATTAAAAAGATCTAGGGGTATGCCTCCCCACCCACCCACCTCAGAGTAGAAACCCATTGGGGTTAAAGGGAGTGGGTGAGGCTGGGAGCCCACACTCCAGGGTTCCCCGGGACCCAGAACCAGGCTGGACTTGGTCACAGTGCTGGGTGTTGTGTGGAGGGGCTGCGTTTGGGACTGAAAGAGTTAAGAAAAGGAAGCAGCCAAGGGTTGCTCATTTAAAAAAACCTCATAGAAATCAGACTGAGATGTAGAAAGGTAGAAACGCTGGCGGGCCGGTCGGAGGGCTGCAGCACGGGGCCTCAGCCACTGGCAGGGCAAGGACAAGGAGGGCAGGCCCCAGCCAGACCCTGTGGCCCGGGACTGGGCTGTGCCCAGGGCTTCAGAATGCCAGCAGGTCCACATCTGGGCCAGGCTCCTGGTAGGTAGGCGCACCGTCAGGGGTCTGGGCAGCCAGGTGGGGCTGCATAAATGAAGATATGGCCTTTCTCTCCTGCTCGCATGAGGGCCCACTGCACTGGAACATTCCGTGGGGTAGTCGGTCCCGTGCCCGCATAGACGGAGGCGTTTTCATGCACGGCTTTCATGCATGTCAAGAAGTCTACAGCCAGCGGTGGTGTTGGGTCTCTGCTCTCGGAATCCAGTGCAGAATCCATGAGGTTAAACAGTTGAGTGACTCGCGTCAACAAGAAACAGGCTGTGCCCCAGCTGGAGCCATTACCGGGTGTTGGGGAGTGGTGGAGGGAGGGTGAGTCGGAGGACAAGGAGGTGGTAGACTGGAGCCGGGCCCACACCTGGCACCAGGTGCTGAAGGTCAGTGCAGGGCTGGAGGTCCAGGAGTGCCTCCTAGGCCAGTCTTGAGTGAGGAGCCCTAGTCCTCCCTGGTCATCCTGGGGCTGGCTGTCCTTGGACCCGAGAACAAGGCAGGGCTGGGAGGACTGTGTGGTGTGGCCTGTGTCCTCCATGGGGGTCCTGGGCAAGCCTGTTACCCTGGCACCCTGGCCTAGCACCGTGGGAGCCGCAGCGCCTCACGGACGAGCTCTACTTGGGGCCCGCGGTTGTCCCTGGCTCGAGCCGGCCGGCCATGGTGCGGCCCCAGCAGCTGGCTGCCATGCTCATGCTGCGCTGGCCCCGCTGCTCGCTGTCCACCTGGCTCTGCGTCCGCTCGTGTCGGTGGCTGGCCCCACCAGGCTGGGCCGAGATAGTACGCAACAAGTGGTTCCGGGAGCGCAGGAAGTCACCTTGGCCGGGCAAGCCAAAGCTGCCCTTGCGCAGTGCCACCCTGGTGGCTGTGTTGCGGGCTGGCCGTGCCCGGTGGTTGTACTTGAGCTGGGCCAGGTGGGCTGCATAGCCGTCCGTGATGAACTGCAGGGGAGGAGCAGTGAGCAGGGTGGGTTGTCGTGAAGTGGGCAGAACTCTGGAGCCAGCTATCTGCCTGGGTCCCTGCCCTCCTGCCCGCTCACCTGGCACTGCTGCTGCAGCTTCTTGGTGGGCCGGCCCACGATGTATATCTGCATGGGTGACAGGCTGATGGAGCTGTAGACCGCCACGTCCTTGGTGGAGCCATAGGCCGCGTGCACACGCAGGTGCAGCTGTGGACAAGACCGGTGTGGGGGTGGGCATGGTGCCCCCAGCCCACCTTTACTGCTGCCCCTTGCCCAGCCCTCCAGCCCTGGGACCCCACCTCAGAGATGAGCAGCTTCAGGAAGTTGGCTTTGTGCCGCAGCGGATCGTGCACCAGGCCGTCGCAGAAGGACACCACGCCATGGGGGAAGTTGTGCTGGGCCAGCCATGCCACCACCCGCTGCTTCTGCATGTCGGGTCGGCCCGTCACATAGATGATGAGGTAGCCCAGGTCCTGCCAGTGCCTGTGGGGGAGAGGAGGGCCTTGTGTCCCAAGGGCTTTCCTAAGTCCTGCCCGGCCAGTCCCCACCTGGGTGGTGGCAGGTTGTATTTCTGACAGCAGTGGCAGTGCAGTTGAGGGAGGCCATGGTTAACCATCATGGGGGTTTGCATTTGGCCAGACACATGGTCCTTTGTAGGGACCTAACAGCCACCCTCTCCACTCCAGGTGAGCAGGGAACCTGCCCATAGGGGCCTCCGGTGTCCCCCTGTAGGTCCCCACCAGGCACAGAGGGGCCTCCAGTGTCCCCAGTGGGACCTCACCACCCCACACACCTGGCCTGCAAGAGGCTTTTGTTCCTGAACCCACCCAGCAGGTGGCAGCCTCACTGTACCACCAAAACCACTCACCGTACCACATCCACGGCCCCGGCCCGCACTTTGGGGTCACTGCCCATGATGGACACGCTGGCAGCAAAGGAACCATCAATGCTGAAGACCACGAACTCTGTGCCCTTGGGCAACACAGTGATGTAGCTGTCGGCAAAGGTGTGGTCCCCCCTAGCCAGCAGGACACTGGGGGTCAGAACCAGCCACGGCTCCTCCTTCCGACCCCCAGTGTCCCCATTGGAGGGCATACCTGACCACCATCTTGATGGGGTAGACGCCCACGCCCAGGCGGTGTGTCTCAGGGATGGTGTAGGAGACACGTCCGCTGCTATTGGTCACCAGTGTGTCCAGGTACAGCCACTCACCCGAGGGCGGTTGCGTCATGATGTGCACATCCACCTGGGGGTCCAGGCAGGCCAGTCATGGGCTGTGCTGCAGCCAGAGGGAGGCAGGGGACTCCTTGGGGCCCTGTGTCCCTACCTTCTCCCCAGTCAGGGTCACCATATCCAGGGGCCCATACATGAACCGGCCTGTCACCACCTGGGGGCCGTCCTCATTGGCGATGGCATCATTGATCCGGTGGTTGGCTGCCACGTTCTGGGTGGGAGAGGTGGAGTACAGGCAATTAGGCCTGGGGTAGGGGATGCCCGGGACCTGCTGGGCTGAGCTCAGGTTCCCATGAGCCCAGATCCAGGTCCGGCTCTTGTCCCATTGAGACATGTGACTGCCTGGCTGTGGAGAAGTGACAAAGCTGCCATGTACCCCCTCAGGGCCATGTGGGGCCCACAGCCAGCCTGCCTCCCGGGCACCACGAGTTCTTCATCTGTAACAGGGCGGGGGAGTAAGGGTGTGGTTCCTGCACATGGCATCGTGGAGGCATCCCATAATGGAGTGCTGGTGCAAGTTCCAGCTGCTCCACTTCCTATCCAGCTCTTTGTGCTAATGTGCCTGAGAAGACAGCAGAAGATGGTCCCTGTCACCCCTGTGGGATACCAGGATGGAGCTCCTGGCACCTGGCTTCGGCCTGGACCAGCCCTACTCATTGCAGCCATTTGGGGAATGAAGCAGGTGCAGGATCTCTTTCTGTTGCTCTGCCTTTCAGACAAGCAGAGGAACAGGCAACAGGACAGCAGTGCCAGGCCTGGGCCTGGAGGACCCCTCACCCGCAGCTTCACGTGGGTTCTCTTGCGCTGCCACTTCTCTCTGGGCTTTGAGGGCGTGAAGACTGACACCTCTTTGCCGTCCAGCTCCAAGACACTGGGACTGTCATGCCTCATGACCTGGGCCGGGAGTGGGATGGAGGCTATGGGGCAGGCTCAAGCCTGGGGCTGCTCGTGCTGGCAGGCCCCAGAAGCCAGCACAAGCGGACACCACTGAACCCCCATATCCCTCACCTGCGCCCTCTCTCAATCTGTCCACCCCCCCAGTCATCCCAACATCCTGGAGCCAGAACTTGACCCAGGGCAAGGACTCCTCTGTCAGGCTGACAGTGAGGTCTGCCGGCCGGCGGGGGCAGGGGCCCTCCACCATCCCCTCATCTACGAAACGAGGCCGTTTGGGGCCCTCGGTGGAGGCTTGGGTGTTACACAGGTACCTGTCTCAGCAGGAAGGAGACCACATCCGTTGACTCCCAGTAGCTGGCGTGGAAGAGGTGGGGCAGGGCCACGGTGGGGAAGGCTGTGAGGGCATCGGGGCAGTATAGGGCGTAGTCGATCCGCTTCTGGCCCCACCACTTGGCAGCGACTGCCGGGAAGGGGAGCTGTGATTATGTGGGAACCTGGGCAGGACCCCCTTCCCGCCAAGGGCCACCCAGGCCCAGGCCCATTCAGCTTCAGCTTCAACTAAAGCAAAGCTTCCCACAGGCAGGTGGCAGAGGAAAGCAGGGATGGGGGTGGAGAGGCCAGGACAGGTTGGCTGGCTGTGGTGGCAGGAGCTGTCCCTGTGTGGCTGTGGCCCTCCCTCAGCGCTCCCCAGCAAAGGGATTGCCCCGGCAAGCCCTGGAGGCAGCAGGCCAATTGGTTAGGAATATGGAGGGTGGAGGTGCCTGGTGAACCACATCTCCTCTCTCGCTCAGTTCTGCCTGCAGTCCATGGGACGGGATGGGAGGCTCTGTGGCTTCCTTGGTCCTCCCACGGACTCTCCAGTTCTATAGGGACCCCTGACCCTCAGCCAATGGCAACCACTCTGGCTCCCTCCCCAGATGTCCCAGCTCCCTGAGGGGCCTCGGCATGGGTTTGAGTGGGCAGGGACTGGCCGTGAGTTGATGAGGCGTGCCTGGAAGCAGTGAGTGACCCAAGTTAGAGGGGAGGGTGTGAGTGGAGGTCAGTACCTTCTTCGATGTTCCCGTCAGGGAGGTGGGGGGGCTTCTCCGGGCTGGGGCTGGCCTGCCTGGCCCGAGGGTGGGGCCTGGGGGTGTTTGGGGGTTGGGAGGGCAGGGCAAGCAGGGACAGGCGCCTGACGCTTGGGGTGTGGCTGAGCGACACAGGGGCCTCTGAGAAGCAAGAACAAGGAGACGGGGGACGGCTCAGCCACTCTGAGGGCCACCGCTCCTGCCAGGGAGAGAGCTAGGAGCCCTGGGAAAACAGGATTCTCCTCAAACAAGGACACGACTGTTGGACCGCCAGTACAGGATGGGAGTTGGTCTGTGCTGTGCTTCTTGCTGCTGGAGGCTTCCCAGTGGGAAGGACCCACAAGAGGCTGAGCTGGCTCCTGGAGCCCTTCTGATAAGGCTGTGTCTCCCAACCTGGGCACCGCCAGCACTGCCAACCTGGTGCTATGAGGTGCTGGGCAAGCACCCCTGTCCCTTACCCACATCCTGCCAGACACACAGCCTGTCCCATAGAGACGGCCCGGGCAAGGGTGGGGCAGGCGGGGGAAGCAGTGCGGCGGGCAAGGAGGACACGGAACTTACTTTGAGCGATGCTGGATGCTGTGTAGCTCTCGGCCATGCCTGAAACCTGGCTGGCGATGCTGATCTCACTGGCCCGCCGGAAGCCACGACCTGCGGGGGCTGTGGTGGGTGAGGAGGGGGCCACGTGCTCTTGGAAGACTGTGTTGTGGGCCTGGAGGGCTTCGGCTGCAGGTGGACAGGGACCAGGGGCTCAGTGAGACCAGACCAGCCCAGCCTCCGGCAGGTAGTCAGCATGCTGGGGTGTAGCATGCACCTAGGCTGGGAGGGGCCACACCAGGGCCGAGGCGGGGGGAGAACAGACAGCACGCAGACAGGCACAAAGGGCAGGGGCAAGATGCCGGGCTCCCAACCTCCTGGCCACCACCTTCTACTCTCAGCTTTTCTAGCTGCCCAGGGGGCAGCAGTGCTGGCTGCCCCCTGGGATTGAGGCAACTGACCACCACAGAGGCCTGGGGCAGCTTTGTCCCTTGCTCACAGGCTGTGTGGAGTGGCCGGGGTCAAGAGCAGGCGCTGAGGGCTCTAACCAGGTTCCCTGGGCAGGAATGAGGCCAGGGCAGAGCCAGTCCTGGGAGGTGGGTGTGGCTGGGGGAGGGAAGGAGCAGGACCTAGGGGATCCCGTCCCTTGCTGGGACCCAAGACGTCTCCAGGTGCGGGGTGCCCGGGCTGGCTCACTGCCTCACTCTAGCCTCACAGAGGGTGCTGCGGTGCTGTGCATCCAGGCCAGTTCCCTGAGACCTGCCTGCCTAGGTCACGGTCCTCGACACCAAGGTCCTACCAATTCCGAGTGGCCAAAGAGGGCGTGTGTGCATGTGCGTGGGGGGGTCCCTGAGCCAGCGAAGCAGACATCACCAGTGGGAGTTACACACACTCAGCACAGCCCGGGCTCTGGCGTGGCCCGTCTTGCCCGGTGAGCGCGGGAACGGGGATACTGGTTTCCAGGAAGCCATCCCCGTGGGGGAGAGGGGCCAGGGGGCCGCCCTCCAGGACCAGCTCGGGGTTTCTCTGCACGGTTTCGACTGGAGGCAGATGGGAGAGAACAGAGGACAAGAACAGACACTCCTGTGGGCCGTTCCACAGGTGCAACATGGACGCCGGTTCCTCGGGGACTGGGACAGACAAGACGCTGGGATACACACAGGGTAGGGTGGCTCCAGGGAGGCCCTTGCCTGTGCTAGACCCACTGCCATGTCCCCTGCCTCCGCCTCCCCACCCCCAGCTTCGGGGTGACCGTCTGCCATGACGGGGGCCTGGCTGGTGCTGTCCTGTCCTGGGGAGTTAGCTGGGTTGCTGTCGGATGGAGGCTGGGGTGGTTGTGGGGAGGGGGCATCTGGTCCTGTTCTCCCCCACCCCACCAAAGGCAACCTGTGCTCTCAGAAGGATGGGAGGAGCAGGATGGATGCCCTCACACTCCTGCTCCGTGCCCTGTGCTCCTCCCACTTAGGGACAAGCCAGAGCTCAGGCCACACCATGGGGTCACCCCTGCCTTGGAGGATGGAGGGGTGGGTGGTCAGCTCTCACTCCTCCCAAGTGGGGCCACGGGCCACTCACCCAGAAGTGTGGAGCAACCGTCCCCCAGTGGGTAGCGCTGGTAGCGGGGGATGCTAAGGGGCGGCAGGGCATGGAACCGGCGCTCCAGTAGCGGCTCCAGGCGGGAGGCTGAGGGGTCTGCTGGGTGAAAGAGGTTGTAGACTTGCTGGCAGGCTGGCCGCAGCTGGAAAACTGGGTGGAGAGAACGGGCTGGCTCAGAGCTTCGGGGTGTCACTACCTCTGGGGTCTGCTTAGGTCACTGTCCCTCTGATGTCCTGGACATTCTTTGTAACAGTGCCCACCCACTGGCAGCAAAGTGCTTTCAGCAGCAGGAGCCAGCCTAGGAGGCTGCCTTTGACTTGGCGTCCTGGAATGGTCACCCTTGCCCACTGTGCTCCCTGCCTTGGCTGGCCACTCCCACCTGGCTCGTGGGGGAGGCTTCTCACCTGGAAAACGGAACTGCTCTTTCAATCACTGCCCAGAGTTGTTAGGGAGATCACAGAACGTTAAGCATACACTGGACATTCTAAACCTCATTATGCCTCACTTTCATCTATGTACTTAATTCTATTGACTTATTGAGAGAGAGAGAAAGATATATGAGCGTGCCCATGTTCTCAAAGTCCCCAACAGCCAGGATGCGGCTGGGCCAAAGCCAGCAGCCAGAGACTGGATGTTGGTCGTAGGGACCCGAGCGCTTGAACCATTGCCCACTGCCCCTCCAAGAAGAACATCAGCAGGAAGCTAGAGTCAAGAGTGGAGCCAGAGGGGCTGGTGTTGCAGAACAGTGGGCTAAACTGTGGTGCTGGCATCCTATATGGGTGCGCCGGTTCGCATCCCAACTGCTCCAATTTCCATCTAGCCCCGTTAATGTGCCTGGGAAAGCAGCAGTGGGTGGCCCAACTCTTCAGGCTCTGGTACCCATGTAGGAGACCTGGATGGAGTTCTGGGCTCCTGGCTTCCGCCTGAACCAGCCCCAGCTGTTGTGGATATTGTGGAGTGAACAGTGAGTATAAGATTGTCTCTTGTTTCTCTCTGTAACTCTGCCTTTCCAATATAGAGGTTTTTTCTTTGTTGGTTTGTTTTTGTTTGTGTGTTTGTTTTTTGAGTTGAGTCAGGCATTGAACCCAGGCGCCCTCATGGAGTCTCAGCTGTTGCTCACAGACCTGGACACGCTGGCTGTGGCTCACCTCCCCCAGCACAGACTGCTGGAGTCCTTCCCGTCTGCATGGAGCTCAGGGAATTCCACTGTCTGAAGGGGACTTTTTCTTTTTTTCTAACCAGCCTCCCTCGCCTGGATGGTGCTAAAGTTGGTTCTGGATTTGGATGATTACAAATGACATGGCCACATATGCTGCCCCTGAGGGTGGGTGCACCTGGGTGGGACACGTAGATAGTTCAGGGGGCAGCAGCGTGTTGATGGCAGTGTCGTACTGCCTGGGGTGGGGAGGCTGCACCTACTTGGTGGCCGAGTCTGGGGTCTGTGTGGTTAACCTCACACCACCCCTCCCCTGCTGTCAGCTAGTGCTTACGCCTCTCTAAGGCTCACTTCCGCCCACAGTCCTATGGACTGTGGGGCTCCCCAGAACTGCACTGACCGACTCCAGGGGTGCAGGACAGGAACTGGGGGAGGCTCAGCCCACAGCGCTGCCTCCCAGAACCTGTGAGCAGCTAGGTCCCGGCTCCTCACGGCTCCCAGGGGCTTGGCGCAGCCCACGGTGCTGCCTCCCGGAACCTGTGAGCAGCTAGGTCCCGGCTCCTCACGGCTCCCAGGGGCTTTGGGGCACTCTTGATTCACATCTCACCCTGAGTGTGTGTTGGGGGGCAGAGGGTAGGAGCTATTGGGACTGGGACTGGTCCTGTCCCCAGCCGAACCTGTGGGGCCCCAGCTTCCTGTGAAAGGTACTCGGGCTCCCAGGCGATGCAACAATAGGTACTGGGGGCCTGAGTGGCTTGGACAGGAGCAAAGGAGAACAGCAAAGATGCTGCTGCTGTGAGGGCCCCGGGGGCGTGACCACAGCCCTGTGACAGGCGTCTCCTGAGACCACCCCTCCCCCAGCCACCCACCACCCACCGCCCAGCTCCCGCAGGGCTCTCACCATCCAGGGCAGGGATGACTGTCTTCCTCAAGGCCAGAACCAGCCCCAGCGGGCATCCGAACAGGAAGAGGTCAGCAACCTCAAAGTCAAACTTGCCCAGCATCCCCGAGCTGTCCAGGACAGTGGAGCTGCTCGAGCGGCGGGCACTGGGCTCGCTCCTCAGCACGCTGGCGTGGAGGCTGGAACAGGGGTGCTAGAGCTCACTGCCAGGTCCTGCTCAGGGGGCAGGCGTTCTGGAACCCCAGGCTCAGGAAAGACAGGCTGGGCCCTGGGCAGCTGCCAGGACACTTTTGGCAATGGCAGGGCCCAACCTCTCCATGGAGCCCACCTGACTTCCCCAGCTCTGAGCTGTTCACGCCCCTGCAGCCTCCTCCCTCACCTGGAATGGGCCCCAGAGTTGGCACCCGTAGCCCCGCTGGCTGTGCCCACCTGGACAGGAAGGCCTGGTGTTGCTGGATGGTGTCCAGCTCATAGGTGGAGGAGTCACTCCGCTTGCGGGGCAGCTGCTTCCTGGAGTCCTCAGCGCCGTTGCTGCGTGGGATGTCAACGTTGCTACGACTCAGGTGCCGGCTGCTCTCCAGGCTGGAGCTGCCGCTGGGGCAGGGTGCTGTGCTCACCAGGATGCCCGGGGACAGCAGGTCCGCATCCTGCAACAACCCCGTAGAGGCTGGCTCACTGCCGGGGGAGCATGGCCCTGGCCCTTCCAGTGTGTCCTGGAAGCTGCCTCTAGGCCCAGCGGACCACTGCCCAAGCCGGGGGAGGGGAAGCCCTAACTCTGCCCTAGGAGGACTCAGGGTCTTCCCTCCCTGCTGGGAAGTGGCCGGGGTCCCCTGGTCCTGCTTCTCTGAGGACCAGAAGCCACTCTCTGGAGTTGCAGTTTCTGGTTCTCAGCACAGGCAGCTTAGTGAGCTCCTGAGCTCGGGTGCCTGTGTCCATGAAGCCTGAGTTCTTCCTGTCTTATTTAGAGGAGGGGAGAGGATTCTGAGGAACTGACGCAGTTGCTCCAGGTCCTTTGAGAACCTGAGAAACTGACGCAGTTGCTCCAGGTCCTTTGAGAACCTGTAAGTTGGGGACTGCCCTCATAGATGAGCTGGTCACCCTTACTCCCCTTGTCCCTGTGCCCCCTGCACTTCTCCTGTCCTTGCATGGGAGGCCAGGACTCAGTGCGGATGCATAAACAGAGCTCAGCCGGGCAGTGTTCAAGCCAGCTTAACCCAGGGTCTCTGGATGCCCTGGTCAGGTGGAGCAGGGGGCAGGGTAATGGCTTGGGGCCCTCCCAGCACAGGGGAAGCCACCCAATGTGATATGTGGGAGAGGGCAGGCACTGGCAGGAGTCTGCATACCTGCACGCTGGCCACACTGCCCCGGCGGCTACTGCTCTGGCTCTCAGACACGGGCTGACTGCTGTAGCATAAGGCATCGAATGCCAGGACGCCCCCCACACAGTCCCCAATCAGGCAGACCTGCAGGGGTGGAAGGCCCAGGGATCTAAGCATTTGTCCACCTGGCAGGGTGAAGGCAGGGCCAAGCTAGCCCCTGGGCCTCGGGTCAGCCCCCCATCGTGACCCTCCACTCCCCCTCCCGACCCCATGACTCACCTGCCCATTGAAGGTCACACCTTCCTGGGACTTGATGAAGTCCCTGTAGGCCAGGTTGGCCCGCTGGATCACCGTGGCCACCGCCTCCTGGTACTGGGGTGAGGAGGTGGCCAACAGAGGCAGGGCAGCCAGGGGGATGTGGTCCTGGCTGCTGGAGAGACAGCTCTCATCGTGGCTGTAGGGGCTGAGACTGGGGGCAAAGAGCCAGTCAGGAGCACGTGGGCTGCCTCGGCTCAGCCCAGAGGGCTGTCCATCCCTCAACCCGGCTGTGCAGCACAGCAGACTGAGTTGCCTGTCTCTAGGTCTGAGCTGGAGTCAGGCTAGGCCCTTCCTGGGAGACCTGCACCTCAGAGCAGGCCAGCGTGCCTGTGTGATGGACTCAGGACAAGAGGGGCTGGTGGGCAGATCTGGATGGCAGGGTAGGGGTCCCAACACTGGCAGGTTGAGATGCAGGTGTGGGAGGGGAAACTCCCACTGGCTGCCCAGGCCCAAGATAGGTGCCAGTAAGCAACCAGCACTCACTTGGAGACGAGGGCGAAGGCGTCGGAGCAGACAGGCGGACAGGGCACCAGGCGGATGGCCAGGTGGCCCAGGGCGCTGGGGTAGTGCACACGCATGACTGTGTCGAACACATTGGCGATGGTGTTGGTGTCTCCCTGTTTGGAGCTGGGGTCGCTGGTGCCCGTGTCCAGGATGGTGCCCCCATGCAGCACCAGCAGCAGCACGTGGATCTTGGAGGGCAGTGTGGCCAGCGGCTGGCTGATCTCATCCTGTGTGGCAGGGGTAGGGGTGGAGGGGAGTGTCAGCTGTGCGGGAACTGTGAAGCCTGGGGTCCGGCTGCTGCCACTTCTCTCCAGGGCTCCCGGTAGGCTGGGGCGGTGCTTTCTTTCCCCGACGGCCTGGCCGGGGGCCAGAGGACACAATGGTGGTGTTGAAGGGGGCCGGGGTGGGGGAGGCTGTGCTTCCAAAGCAAATGCTTCTAGAGGAAGACTGGATGGTGGCTCCAGAGCTTCTGGCTTGGAGAAGAGAAGGCTCAGCCTGGCCTGGCTCTGAGACCTGCCTGCCTGCTTGAACTGGGAACGTAACATCCTCAGCCATTCTGCCTGCAAGCCAAGCCCCCCTCGACTGCAGAGGGCCTCCTCCCCGGGCCCTCAGACTGTGACATCAGGAGCAGAAACGTGCTAACAGAGGCAGGGCCCTAGCGCTTCAGAGCGGGCAGGGCTGCCTGGGTCTGTAGACTTAATTATACGGGGTCATAATCTCACCTTCTTACTGGCCAGATCTGCTTGTGAGATCAGAATGGAACCCTGGACTTCCAAGCCATGCTTGGAGTCCAGGCCGTTTAAGTGATAAGTGAGGTGAGGTCGGAGACTTAGGGGCTGGCCTAGCATCACCAGACTGCACTGTTGGTCAGGCGGCTACGACCTGCAGCTCCTCGGCTCAGCACATGTCCTGCCAGAGCTGTGACCCTTTGCCCAGGGCCCTTCTCCTGTCTCCCTGGTCACTGGTGGGTATGTGCTAACATGTCTGAGGCTTGAGGGAGCAGGGAAGGAAACTGAGCAGACCATGAGGCTAAAGTTGCCCAGAGGGCCTGCAGTGGCATCAGCTGGCTTTGAGCTGTTCACCAAATGATAGGACCCAGCATTGAGAAAGGTGGGCAGGACAGGTGCAGGGCTCAGGGGCTGATGAGGCTCCAAGTAGGAAGCGTAGGGAATGGGCCGGAATCACAGAAGGCTTAGGGTGGCTGAGAAAGGGAGGGACCCATCAGCCATGTTGGATGTGGGAGAGAGGCTGGACAGAGCCTGGATCACAGAGCCTCAGCTCCTCCACGGGGGCCTGGTGGGATTGACACCTGTGCCCTGTGGAGCCTGCCCAGTGCCGAATGCACAGGCTGGGGCAAAGCCAGGCTGGAAGAGCTAAAGGACCCACTGGGCTTGGTGGGCAGGGGCGCCCCGACTCAGGGAGGTGAGGGGCTTATAGCAGCCAAAACTGCAGCCCTGATCTGCGGCCCCTGCCCTGGCAGGCTTCGGGTACAGCTTTTCTAACACACAGTGTGCTAACTGCATGTAAAGGTATCTGGCTTTGAGTGGCAGCGCTCAGGAGGCAGACCCCAAGTCCCAGGCCCCTGTCTAGCCCTCCCCTGGGGCTGTCAGAGCTGTGTGCACTGAACGTGGGGCAGGAGTGTTTCAGTTGGCTGAGCCTGGACAGTAGCCAACTCCTGTTAACCCTTCTAGAAAAGCCCACTTGAACAGGCCTCACAGCTAAACCCTAGCAGGGCTCAGGAGATGTGGAAACCCCTCTTCCTGCAGGTTCCCCCGGGAGGCCCCAGGACTCCACCTATGGCAACCTGAGCCTAGAGCGTGGTGATGTGGAGCATGTGACAGCCTAGCCCTGACCCCTGCTCCAGTACATACAGCTCTGACCCTGCCCTTGGCTGGAGGAGGAAGGGATGTGAGCTCCAGCAAAGCAGCCCTGAAGTATGTGCAGGTGCTACCAGAGAGCTTTATTGGACACCCTGAGTCCCCCTTCCCCGCCTCCCACTCAGGGCCATGTGGTTCTGCTTCCTTTCCTTCCGTGTGCTTCTCTCTAGGGAAAGCAGGCAGGCTGGGCACAAGGTGGAGACCTTATTTTTGATCCGGAATTTACAAGTTTCTCATCTTACTTCCCCAGGGACTGAGCTTGGGCAGGGGACTTCCATGGAGACTTCCTGGGATCTCTGCTTCTGAGGGACCAGTGCCCTCTGGGCAGTGTAGCAAGGAAAGGCGGTCCCAGGCCTCTCTGGGCATCCTGGCCACTGTGGATGTGGGGCCATGGCCCCCAGGGACCATGCCTCTGAACCCTGTCCTGGCAGGTGTGGGGACCCAGCACCCAGGCACCCACCTCAATGATGTTCAGTTGTTCCACGCTGGAGGCCACCCTGAACTCAGGGCCACTCTGGCGGTAGAGGCCAGCTGCAATGTAGAAGCCCTGCTGTGAGCTGCGGGGCAGCTGGGAGGTCAGGGGCCAGCTACGCTGAGGCTGGAACCATGACGTGGGGGACCCCCCTGGATACCCAGTGTTGTGTGGAACTGGGGTCAGAAAGCAGCCGAGGTTGTCCTGTGGCCAGGCCCCTGGGCCCTGCAGCTCGCGGGCACATTACCCTGGCTGTCCTCCGGCTCGGGGCTCTCGATTTTGTCCATGAGGTCATTGGAACTCCACTTGGTGATGTCCTTGGGGAACATTTCCTCGGAGTCAGACAGGTCCTCTGGAGGGGGGCAAGGGGAGAAGGGATACTTTATGGGGTCTGGTGCACCCTTGAAGTCTCTATGCCTGCTCTGTGCTGGGCTCTGCACATCCCACTGCACACACTGAGCTACCTCTTTGTTGTAACATTTAATACAACATAGATAATATATAAATAACTGTTATGCTTCCTGGCTTTATTTTTAAACCTTATTTTGGGGAAAGAAGGGAGAGGGAGAGAGCTAGCTTTTATCTGCTGTTCACTCCTGTATCTGTAACAGTCCTGGCTGGGCCAGGCTAATGCAAGGAGCCAGGAACGCAACCCAGATCTTCCAGGCAGGTGTTAGGTACTCACGTCCCTAAGCTAGGCCAGCTGTCTCCCAGCATGCACACGAGCAGGAAGTCAGAATCAGGGGTTGAGCTGGGACGCGGCCCAGGCTCTCTGCCGTGGAATCGGGGCGCCTTAGCTTCTGGTTATGCTGTGTGGCTTAGGCACTAGTGATAAGGAAGGTGTCTACACATGTTCTGTGCTTACACTTCTTTCCCCTCAGACGTGGCACCCGAGAAACCTGCTGAGTGCGGACTGGAATGGAGTCTTGCCACAGGGCTCCGTGGGCCTCCACCTTGGCGTGATGCTTTCAGGGGTCATCTGCACTGAAGCATGAGCCAAGGCTCTGTTCCTGTCCGTGGCTGAACCATGTTCTATGTGTGGACAGATGTTTTCTGTTGCTTTACTACTTAATGCCTGCTGATCCTAATCTTGGGATGCTTGCGATGCTTGCGATGCTTGGGGCTGGGCTGGGCCTAAGCTGGGAGCTGTCACCTCCTCCCGGACTTGCCATGTGGGTAGCAGGGACTCATGACTTGAGGCATCCCTGCTGGCTCCCGGGGCCAGCTGCAGCAGGAAGCTGGGGTCAGAGGCTCAAGCCAGGACATGAACCCACGTGGTCTGGGAACTGGTGTCTTAGCAACTGGGCCAATCGTCTGCACCTGACCAGAAACTACAGCCAGAACTCATTTCTGCTTTCCTGGGATTTCCACCCAGAAACCATCCAGGTTGGACGTGAGGAAGAAGCCCTGGTCACCCCTGCCAGGACTCTGCCACTTAGGGCATCTCCAGCTCTGTCTCTCTTCAGCAACTTCTACATCGATGTCTATTTTCCTCTTGTGTAGAACACAGAGCAGCTGGGAGGGTGACCCACCCTCGACAAGGCCCCTGCAGTAGAGGCTGGGTGCGTGTGGCCCCTCAATGCCCCAGGCCTTGGGGTGGCGTGGGAGGCTCTGGGCCTGCCCGCACCCCGCCACTGCTCCTAGGATGAGTCCTCATCCTCTTTTCTTTTAAAAATGATTTACCTCACTGAGAAGCCGATACATATCTACACACACAGCTGGCATCTGTCAGCTTGTTCCGCAGATGCCCACAGGCAGGTCTGCCGCGAGGCTGGCAGACACCCCATTCTTTTATTTAGACACCTCTGCTGCTCCAAGGATGCACGTTTGCAGGAGGCTCGCGTTGGGAGCAGAGCCAAGGACTGTACCAGGTACTGTGATGTGGGACACAGGTATGGGGACTTGCGGGCTACACGCTGGCTTCCCTGGCCCTTTCTGTGTGTGAGCTGGGGCCAGCTCAGCCAGCAGCCTGCAGAGCGACCCCTCGCCCTGTGCTGTCCAACCTGCCGGCCTCTGACTTGTGAGGGTCACAGCCCGGGAAACTTACCAATCTGCGTGTTTACTGAGCTGGTCTGAGGTGGGAAGGGAAATGGGCTCTTCATAAATTTTGTTTATTGCATTTTCAGAAGCGGCTACATAGATTCGCATTAATTTAATTCTGAAAAAAAAAGTTAGGGGGCCGCTGTCCTGGTGCAGTGGGTTAAGTTTCTGCTTGTGACACCGGCATCCCGTATGAGTGCTGGTTTGAGCCCCGGATGCTCCACCTCTGATCCAGCTCCCCGCTAATGCAGCTGGGAGAGCAGCAGAAGATGGCCCAAGTGCCTGGGCCCCTGCCACCCATGTGGGAGACCCAGAGGAAATGTCAGGCTCCTTGCTTTGGCCAGGCCCAGCCCCATTTGAGGAGTGAACCAGTGGATGGAAGATTCTCTCTCCCTTTATTCCTTTGTCTCTGTAACTCTTATCTTTTAAATAAATAAATCTTTTTTTTTTTTTTTTTGTAAGGAAAAAAGAAAACTTACAGAAACAAACTCACTGTGGAACAAAGTTCTGGCCTCACTGTGTCTGTTTTAGGGATTTCAAGAGAGCAGACCCCTCCACTGCCAGGCCCACAGCAAATCGGGGTGGGTAGGCCTAAGGCCAGGCTAGGAGAGGAGACCTAGGTCCCCAAGCCTTAACATTGCACCGTGCCCTGAGGAACCATACCGAGAAGAAGGAGGCGCAAGCCGTCGGGCAGGTCTCCCTCAACCCAGAACCTACCATGGGCATCAAAGAACTCGTCGTCTGAGCTCTCATCGGAGTCCCTGGCGATGCTCTGCATCCTCCACTCCGAGATGCTGTGGTGAGAAGGACTTGCTGCAAGACAGAGCCCCAGGCTGACTACCCAGGCTGCAGGCAGGAGCCTGGCCCTGGGCCCAGCCACCTGAGGCAGGCGTGAGACAAGGAGCTGGGGCAGTGAGGGGGGTGCTGCCGGGGTTCACGATGGGGAGGGGGCTCCTAGATATCTGAGTGCTGCCTCCTCCCATCCTCCTAGGATGCCTGGTCACAGAGGGAAGGGAAGGACAGGAGGGATAGAAGGCCTAGGTCTGGGATGCATACTAGAATGGGTGTGGTCCACTCCTGGGCTCCTGGCCTGGGCCTGCCCATAGGAAAACTCCTTCGGCTTGGCTGTGGCACAGCAGATGGTAGCCATGGCACTGTGGGGCCAGCGGGGAGATAAGGGAGACAGGTCCTGGGAGCCCAGCTGGCTGAGGTTCCCGGCTTGACTCTGTCTCAGGATGTGAAATCTGGTGGGTGCTTCCTCCCATGGCCCTCTCGGGGCGAGGGGT
Source organism: Ochotona princeps (assembly GCF_030435755.1). Classification (NCBI taxonomy): domain Eukaryota; kingdom Metazoa; phylum Chordata; class Mammalia; order Lagomorpha; family Ochotonidae; genus Ochotona; species Ochotona princeps. The sequence continues at coordinate 3,394,484 of NC_080860.1, read as the reverse complement.
ATCCTCCCTGACCTGCCTCCCTTGGGCAGCCTGCTAGGCTGGGGCCTCTTCACCTGGTGCCACATTACAGAGGGCACAGCCCTGCTTCCCAATGGGCCTGGCCGCATGGAAGCCATGCCAAGGAGGCAGTCTCCTTGGCAGCAGTTATGCCATGGGACAGCGCCCCGGGCTCACCTCCCCGCTTGGACGACCGTGAGGACTTGGAGGACGTGGACCACTGCTTCTTCAGGCCCCGCCCTACTAGGGCCTCCCCGTTGCTGCCGCTGGGCTGGGGGCTCTCCCAGGAGGCCTGGTCCTGGGTGGCTGGGTCCTTGGCAAGCTCCACAGCCTCCTGGCTGTCCTCCGTGAACTGGGCCATCTTGCGGGACAGCATGAGCTGCGCCTCCTTCTCCAGCTCCCGTATGTTCTCCATGCTCAGCCCGAACCACTCGTCCTGCCAGCACCAGGCCTGCCGGTGGGCCCGCAGCATCACCCTCCGCAGGCCTGTGGGGTCAGGGGACGGCGGGGGCCCGGGGAGATGGTCAGCTGCAGAGCCGGCACCGGGGACCATGCCCAGGCTGCAGCTTGTGGCTGGGCAAGCACCATCAGTGTCACTTTCTTGCCCACTGGATCCTGCTTCCTCATCTGTCCCATGACGGGACTGGCCCAGATGGCCTCATGATGGTTCTACAGTTACGGTGAAGGGCTGGGTTGAGCCACCACTAACTGTGGAAGGTTCTTGCCCCAGGAGGAAACCGAATAGCTACAGATATATAAACATATAACTTTTTGGTGGAACTTCCCTTGAAAAAATCCAGTTTGAGTTCAAACTGAGTGGGTTTTTTTTTTTAATGTGTTTAAGATAATTTTTGTTACACAGATGAGATAAGAATATGTTACATATGTAAAACTAGATAGGGTACAAGGGATAACAGACCGGCAACGGGACTGCCTGGGCTGGCATGGCAGTGAGAAGAAGCTCTTCTCTGCATAAGCCGCAGCTCTCTCTGTAAGTGGGATGAGGGGCCCACCTTCACAGGTCACTGTGAGTGTGGCAGAGCTCACCACTGCGGGCGTGATTCCTGTTGGGTCTCAGCGGAGTCTTTGGTGTGTTCCCTGGTGCCTCTCTTGGGCTAAGTCCCGGGGTGGGACTGACCCCAGGTGCTGTCACAGGGCAGGCAGGGGTTGCGGGGCCCTAGAGATGGGAGTGGCTTGTGCCAGTCATCTATGTGCTGGTCTGCCTGGTGGCTGGGCACCTGCTCTGAAGCCAAAGGCCCTGGGGAGCATTAGGGAGGTTGTCCCCAGGAGCTGTACACGCTGAGCACAGACCAGGTCGGGGACGTCTGGGGCACCCTCCTGCCGCCTTGGAGGTGAGGACTCACACACGATCAGAAAATAAACCACGGGGCAGAGCTGGACATGGGCTTTGGGGTCAGCTTTTGGGAATCAAACACAGGTGCAGAGAAGACCCAGGTGGAACGAGGCCTGGGCGCAGGGGGCAGCTCACCAGTGTCGTGGATGAACCTCTCAATCTTGGACTGCATACCCCAGTAGCGGAACTCCACCTTGCAGAGCTTGTAGGCACACATGAGGGGGAACACCTGCTTCTTGTACTCCTCAATCCAGTTGTCAGACAGAGGCCCCCGCTGCGTCTTGGCCGACTGGAACAGCTTGGGGTCCTCCTCCGTCTTGTACTCGTTTGGGGGTACGGGGTCCTTGACGATGTCGATGAAGTCTGTGTGGGGGCGGTTCCTGCGAGTGGCTATTTCTGCCAGACTCCAGCCCTCCTCCACTTCCACTCTCTGCCCAAAGTCCTCAGAGGGCTTGGGGACGGCTGCACTAGGGACGTGGCCTTCTGGGGGGGAGGGTCCCAGATGCACAGAGTTACTGAAGTTCTTCCTTTCGCAGGTTCCTGGGATGAGCCCTGAACCTTGGTGCCTTCAGAAGTAAACTTAGGCAGAGATAGGGCCTTTCATATGGTTCCTGAGTTACAATGAGGCCATTAAGATGCGTCCTGGGGTGGTGGTGATGGGGTGTGTGTGTGTCTGTCTCAACAGGCTAATCCTCCACCCTGCGGTGTCAGTATCCCGCATGGGCTGACAAAACAGGATGTGTCACAAGTGCAGGACAGCCAAAGCTTACCATCAAAACACTGCAACCTGGGAGGGGCCTGGGACACTGTCTCTCTCGTGATTCTCAGAAGGAACCAGCACTGCTGATGCTCGGAGAGCCCTAAAGGTGGCATTCTTGCAATGTAAGCACCTGGTTTCGTGGTGCTTTCTCTGGGTGGCGCTAAGGCTCTGGGACCACGCAGGAGTGGCAGCAGGTGGAGGGGTGGTCCTGCGTCAAAGCCTTGCACAGGCCGCTCTGCGGCAGCTCCCAGGTATGGGCATCCTGGGATTTAGCACCCCTGCAGCCTCCCAAGGATTCAGCTCTGGTAATGGGGTTGGCCACCTGTGCCACGGCAACATGGCCTTAAACCCAGGACTGGAAGGTTGGGGTCTGCATTTGACTCACCGAGTCAAACGTTGTTTAAACGTAGTCTTACTTAGAAGGATTTCTATCAGTTGCTAACATTTAGGAACTGTGAAATTTCATGTGAAAAATTCTGGTCTCTGGCCTCCCTTGACAAAGATTAAATGAATGGGGCCCATTTCTTTGTGGCGCTAGCAGTTGGAGGGGAGTGGGCATGGTTATCCACCACCCAAGGGAGTGGCCCCACTGTCTGCCTGGCCTCAGCCCAACGTGGCCTCCAGCACCCTATCGATGAAAGGAGAGGCACTGTGTGGGAGAGGTGCTGAGACTTGATGTGTATGTCACGCAGGTGGGGCAAGGAGGCACCCAAGTTTGCTGGACAGGCCAGGCTTAGGGACGAGGGGCGGCCGGTGGGGGGGAAACCCAGAATTACCGATTGTCAGTTGGTTTTTTTCCATAGGAGAGAGACTGAACACGTTCGGGTTTTCTCCAGCATCGGTTTTATAAAAGGTCTCGATGTCAATGGAGAATTTCTCCACAAAAGGGCAGGTGAACCTGCAGGGAGGAGGGCCTCATCAGGACCTGGGTGAGAGGGGGCACAGGACAGCTAGGCCAAGGTCGCCGGGCCCCGGGATGTGGGAGGGACAGGAGGCGGGCAGGGGGCTGGGCTCTGCTGGACGTGGCTTTGGCCCGACCCCTGCCAGGCCGGGGTGGGAACAGGGTTCAGGAAGTAAAGATGCTGCAGGGAGCTCCTGCCGACTTCCCCTCACAACTGGGCCTGTGGCATGGGCATGGTGAGGGTATTGCGTGCTGGAACTAGGGCACAGCCACCGCCATGTGAGGCCTAGCTGGCAGGCCACGGGTCTGGAGCCTCTGGGCTGTAACCCTGCAGCCCTGCTGAGGATCCAGCTCTGGAAATGGGGTGCGGCCCTCTCTGGGCTGGACACGAGCTTTCTGTGGGTTCTCCAGCCAAACCAAGTGTTGGGGAGGGACGCGGAGCCTCAGAGATGGGGATGGTGGTGGGAACATCTCCCGCTTAGGCAGCCCTGCAGTGCTGAGTCATGCACGGAATAGGGTGCACACGATGAAGGACCCCCACCCCTATTCCCCGGGAGACCCCAGGGGAAGCCCGGACCAGGTGGGAGATGATCAAACCCTGCTGCAGCAGCTCAAGGATGCTACAGGCAACTCAGGCTGTTCCTCCCAGCCGGCTGACCATCTGGAACTTACAGTGACTGCCTTCTCCCAGCCTTGCCAGATGGCCAAGCACCTCCAGCAGTCCTCCCTGGACTCCTGCTTTCATGGCCCCCATCCCAATGGCCCAAGGAGGAGGTGAGGGTGCAACGAGAGGTGGGTCCTCCCTCTCCTACCTGTGCCTGCCCTATCCCTTCAGGGCACCTGTCTGGGGTAGGGACTGCGTTCTCTGAAGGGTCAAGTGGTTGAGTCTGGTGGAGGCCCCGGCACCTGTGACCTGACACCTGGCACAGGACGGCGGAGGTAGCATACCTGGTTCTGGTGTAGGGGTAAGCGTTCCAGGACTCCTCCACCACGCGCAATGCTGCCTTGGGCAGGATGGAGCGGAACCAGCCGGGGATGTGCATGCCCACATGGTACACCTTGTGCGTGTACTGCCCGGAGCCGCCGGGGCCATCCGTGTACGGCCGGTTCTCCAGGATCTCCACGCCGCTGCCTTCGCCGTACGTCTCATTGCGGCTTTTCTTCTGTGGGGATGAGAGTGCTGTGGTGGCTGAGGGGCAGCAGGATTCTGCGCAGAAGGGGCTCAGGAGGTGGCGGAAGGGACTTTGACCGAGGCCAGCTCTCCTGGGCAGGGAACGGAAGGGTCTGGGGTGTGCCAGACTGGGTCAGAGTCCAGCACCCACTGGTGATCGTGAGAACCAGGATGGGTATAGCATGAACCTCTGTCCCTGCTGAGTGTGGACCAGGCTTAGCTGGGCAGTAATACCCAACAGTAAAAACTGAAAAGTGTACGGACCAATCAGGAAAAGTCACCATTCCTGCTAAGAAAGAAGTAGGACTAGGTAGGGCTGGCCCATGGACCCACTGATGGGTGCAAGATCTGGCATTGGGCGAGGTTCTGATGGAGGAGCTTGGCAGCTCCTCTGTTAGGACATAGTCCCTGCAGGTGAGCACAAGAACCAAGACTGGGAGCAGCCCAGACCAGGCCAGGTAACAGTACCCGCCAGCATACATTTGGCTCAGATCTGGGATGAGCCAGGCTAGGCCAGTTCATATCACCCACTGGTTAATCCGAGAACCAGCATGGTGTGTGGGTCAGGCCGGTTGGGCCATAACATCAGCCAGCTTACATTAGGCCCAGGACTGGGGGCTGCCTGGGCTGGACTGGGCTAGGCTATAGCCCCCACCAATGTGAGCTGGAACTGGGGGTGGCGTCGGGCCTGGCCAGGCTACAGCATCCATGGGCAAATGCCAAGGTAAGGCGGGCCATGCCAGAATGGGCCGCAGTACTCAACCAGCACACATGAGACCAGGAGGTAGGGGACGAACACAGTAATGGGGCTGCATGGGGCTCCCCTGCTGGACCACTACTCCTACAGTGAGCATGAGAGCTAGGATTGGGAGCAGACCAGGCCAGGCAGCGCTACAACACCTGTTGATCTCATGTGAGCTGCATCAGGGGAAAGCCAGACCCAGTCCACACTCATGCCGAGGGAGACTGCAACCGTGTCCAGACCAGTCCACAGCCCCCACTTTGGCCCTTGCGCTCTCCAGTGGGAATCACAACCCAGCCAGGGCATCCCCTTAGCTCCCCAACCAGGCCTGTTCCCAGCTACAGATCTCGCACATGCCAGTGGTTGTTCTGACCCAGCTTGGCATAGCATCCCACCTGTCTTAGTCTTTGTATGCTATAGCCTGGACTGATCTGGCCAGTCCCTAGTCCCAACTTTTGCTGGTGGGTGCTGCAACCTGGACCTGCTCATTCTATTCCCATCCCTGGCTCTTGCAAACTGGCAGGTGTGATAACCTAGCCCAGAATGATCTGCACTCCAACATGGTTTCTGTACTTGCTAGTGGGCTAAGGTCTGCTTGGCCCTGCCTAGTTTGCTCCCTTCCCAAACCAACCTGCAGACTTGCTGATGGATAGAGCTGCCTTGCCCAGCTTGCCCAACACCAAGGCCTGGACTATATGCTTTTGCCAGCAGAAGCTATGACCTAGTGGGGGAGTTTCCCAGGTTCCCCCACTTGGCTCACTCCCAGACCTAGATTTCACACATGCCAGCGGGTGCCAGCGGGTGCCAGGCCCCCACCTGGTATGGCTTTCTCCCTCCATCCTAGTCTTTGAATGAGCTAGTGGATGATGCAACCCGGCCCACCCCACACCCTGGCAGGGGTGCACATGTAGGTTCTGTAGCCTGTACCTGCCCAGCCTTTTCCCAGCCCCAGTACCCATGAGTGTTGGCAGATTTCATGGTCATGCCTGGTTCAGCCCCTACTACCCCAACTCTTAAGCTAACCAGTGGGAATTGTATTTCCACAGGGATAGGCCCGCATATTCCTTATAGAATATACCCCCAGACCTGGTTCTCTTGCATGCTGGTTGGTGTCATGGCCCAGCATAATGTGACTTGTCCACTATTCTGGTGCCCACTGTCATGTACTGGGATACAGCCCTGCCAGACAGGCCCCCAGTCCTAGCATTTGTGTGGACCAAAATGTGTTGGTCAGTAATATTCCATGCTAACAAGCCCAGCTCAGGACTCCCATGCAGGCTGGAGCATCAGTCTGACCCATAAAGGTCTTCCGGTCTCTTCCCTTTAGACCACCAGGTCTCAGTCCTCTCGCTCAGCTGCAAGTACAGTGGACTTGCCTTTTGGAGTCCTTCTGCAGTCACTCCTCGCCGACATTTACGGTGGCTTTTTCCCAGCGATGTCCCTCAGCACTAACTCTTCATGAATCTACAGGTCACTGCTCTCCCTCACCTGTGTGATCCCCCAATCTCCCTGCAAATCCTGAAGCACAAGTTCCTGGAGTGCGTCACTTGTTGGCCCGAGGGTTGCGCCAGCATGCCAATTGCCCAGCCTAGAGCCAGCCCTGCCGCCACCATCTGGGCAAGGCAAAAAGACTGCTTAGCAGAGCATGTGAGGATACCTGTGGCTCCTGCGGAGCACGTGGGCTCTCACCACTGAAAATTTCTAAAATCGCCAGCTCTTAGAGGAAAATAGGGGCAAACAAGGTCATTTCCATGGCTGACCTGGAGTTTGGCAATTCTTGGGACATTTCCTCCGTGGACAAGGAGAAATGTTTGCACACCAGCCCTCAGAAGACTCCAGCCCGTCACGGATGCCAAGTGTCCATGTGTAAGCCCGTGCAGCCACATTTACTGACCGTGGTTCACAAGAGCCAGATGGTAGAAGCAATCCAAGTGTCCACTGACACACGAATGGACAAAATGCAGTCGATCTATCCAGTGGACAGCACGTGGGAATAAAAGGGAATGAAGTATTGACATAGGCACCATGGAGGAATCCTGAAAACATGATGCTAAATGAGAGAAACCAGCTACGAAGTCCACATGGTGACAACTCCACTGACTTGAAATGCTCCAGGACAGCAAGTCCACAGAGACATCGAGAGCAGGCTAGTGTTAGCGAGGGCTGGGGAACATGGGGAGATGAGGAGTGGTGGTAAGGGTGTCGGCTTCTTTACAGGTGGTGAAAATATTCTGCAATTAGACTGTGGGGATGATTGTACAACCTTGCAGAAGGACTGAAGGAAAAAAAAAATCACTGGACATATCTTAAGTGGGTGGATTACGTGGAGTGTCGAGAGGCATGGGATCGGCTCGCTGACCCTGCCCTGCCCGCAGAGCTCTGTCCACTGAGCACCCGCTACTTGGATGCAAAGCAGAAAGAACCAGGAATGAAATGGGGGGCAGAAGTATAGGGGATGCTCAAAGGACCTTAGTTTTCTGCCACTCAGAGCTACATTCCAGAGCTGTGGCAAAGCAGGTAAAGTTGGCATCAGCACTCCGTATGGGTGCTGATTTATGTCCTGGCTGCTCCACTGCCCATCCAGCTCCCTGCTAACGGTCTGGAAAAGCAACACAAGGTGGCCCAAGTGTTTGGGCTCCTGCAGCCATCAGGGAGACCTGGAGGAAGCTCTAACATCCTGGCTTCAGACTGGCCTAGCCCTGGCTATTGTAGCCATTTGTGGAGTAAACCAGTGGCTGGAAGATCTCCCTCTCTCTCTCTCTCTCTCTCTCTCTGTAAATCTGCCGTCCAAATAAATAAATAAATAAACCTTTAAAAGAAAAGCGAAACAAAGCAGAACAGCCACACATCAGAGCAGGGCCTCTTGCTCCAGGAAGGCATGAAGCCCCAGCACCTTCCTGCATGCAGAAGAGACGCAGGCATGGCTCTGGAGCACCGTAGCTGTGGGCGCCAGGAAACGCTTCGGTCCTGATGCTCAGAGGTGCCAGGCAGCAGCGGCGGACAGGTTGGCCTGCCTGTTTCTCTTCCTGGCCTCACTTTCTGATCTGAGACTAGGCACAGTTGCTGCATGTAGGCCTTCAGCAGCCCCCAAGCAGAATACACTAGGGGCGGCAAGCACAGTTCCTCCTGGGATTACAAGTGCCAGGTGAGGGAGGGTATGCAGGGCATGTGGTGTCAGTGCTCGCGGAGCATGCTGGGTGCTGAGACTCTGAGCTGGGGGGTCCACATGGGCCAGCTGTCACTATCAGGAGCCCATGCAAGCAGGGACGAAGGGCTGCCTGGAAAGGTCCCAGGGAAGGGGGTGAGAAAGGGGGTACAAAGAGCAGGAGCAAGAACTTGAGTGGTCTTCCTGACCCTGCCTGCTCATAGCTTGCCCTCACACCTGCTTAATTTCCTCCGGTCCTTGCAGTCCTGTTCCACAGATAAGGAAACTGAGGAAGGAAAGCTGGAGGCAGCTGAGTCACCTGGGGGCACAAGTACCCGTAGCCATGTAGGGGCAAAGGAGGCTGCACAGCACCCTGATCACAAGCACCTGTGTGCACTGGACACATGCCTCCTGCCTGGCTGTGGCTGGACATCCAGCAGGAGGATAGCTGGCCAGGGGCTGCCTTACCTTCGGCCACTCTGTGTTTCCCGCCACCTCTTCAGAGCCTGGGACAACCACCTCCCTCTGTAGCTTCAGCTGAATGAAGCAATTCTGGCTCTGACACATTCATTTTCCCACTGCCCAGGTTGCCGGTATGTCTTAATCCCCCAGAAGGGCCAGCGGCTTGCCATGCCCACTGGCCCTGACAGGCAATTTGTTTCATGATGCCACAGCTAAGGAGGTGGACAGCTTGCAGCATAGGTTAAGTTAGAGTCAGGCTGTGGACTGCCAGTTCACTGGGAGGAGGACACTTCTACGTGGCCATGGCTGACAGAAAGCCTGCCCCAGGGTGGAAATGCGTGTTCTGGGCTTGATGTAGGACTCAGGACTGGACACTCAGGTGTCCCTTTGTGGGATCAGACAAGGAAGCTGATGCTCCACCTGCCTGCATGTGTATGCAGGCACGTGTACGCGCACACGTGTGGCATGTATGCGTGTGTAGGCAGCAGCCCAGGCGCACTGGCTCAGGGCTGTACTGAGTGGAGCAGAAGGCCAGCAGGCAACACTGGGGAAGCAGGCTGGAAGTGCAGCCACCGTGGAGAGGACTGGCTTATGGTGCACTTGAAGGACTGACAGCCGCAGGCAGCAGAATGGGTCCGCACAGCTGGGGGACCAGAGGCTCCTGGGGAACAGGCTGTTCATTGACAACCCACCACGCTCCCCCAAACAGGGCCTCTCACTGGCTGTGGCTGACAGCTCATTAAAGCCACATTCTTCTAAATGCAGCAGAGGAAACTACAAACTTAAGAAAAAACACAGGCCTAGGCGCTCATGACTTTGGCATTGATGGTGGTTTTGCAGCCATGATACTGAAAGCACAAGCAACAAAAGAAAAAAGAAAAAAAAATAAAAACCACCAGATAAACTGGACCTCATTACAATGAATGAGTTTCGTGCTTCAGAAATCATTAAAAAATAATGCGGACAGTGACCACAGGCAAACGATGACGACTGGAGACTCCAAGGTCAGCCAGTGGGCATTGGAAGGGATTTCTCATCCATAGAGCGGCCAGGTCGACAGCATTTCAGAATTATCACATCCCCTTGGGCAGAACCCTCGGAGCATGTGCCACATTGTGACTCTGGGTTGATATCGGGTGGCTTTCCCGATCCTCAGGTACTGGGACGGTTGTGAGGCTGGGTATGGCCTATTTCCTTACCTCCCCTCTTGCCCCAGAAATGGGAAGAAACAGAAAGCTTGGAAACAATGATCACCTCCACGTCTCCCTAACCCTCGATCCTTCCCCACATTGATCGATGTAAATATCATCTAAAATTTTAAAAAGTAATAATAATGTGGGGGAAATAAACCACTATATGGAAGAAAAAAATTAAGCAATGCATGTTGTAAGGGACTTACAGCCAGAAGATATGTGAAAGAAAAAAACCACAACGAAAACCCTCCTGTAGTTCAGCAACAAAAGGAGAAACAACCCTATTTTTAAAATGGGCAAAGGACTTGAGTGGACATTTCTCCCAAGACACACAAACTGCCAGTGAAAAGCTGGGATGGGGGTGAGAATTGAAACCGTCATGGTATATCATTTCATATCCTCTGGGGTAGTTAAAAAGACAGACAGTGGCAAGTGTCTGGAGGCACCTCAGGGGGAGAGTGTGGAACCGTGTAGCCGCCATGGCCAGCAACCCAGCACATCCCCTAGGAGGCTACACTCCCGGGTTCTGTGTGATCCAGCAGTTGCCCTCCTTACTACATATCCAAGAAGAAGACAGCTCCACACACAACAATCTCACTGACTCATGCTCCTAGCAGCACCATTCGCCTGACCCAACAGGCAGGAATGGTCCAAACGTCCAGCAGCAGGTCAGTGGACCAGCCAACGTGGTCCGTCCATTCACACCAAAGAACAGGGCATCAAGCCCCAAGAAGAGAGATGCTGAGTGGCAGGTGCCAGCCATGCCAGAGGGCCTCATGAAGGGTCCTTGAGAAGGTTCGTGGAGAAGTGGAATCTACTGAACTCTGTGCCTGCTTTCTTCGTAACACACATACCCCACACCCTTCGCAAGATGCTTCTAATGATTCTACCACCAGCGTACAGACAGAGAGAAGACTTAGAAGGGCCTTGGGGACTGGGGAAGGTGGAAAGTGACTGTTTTGGAGAAATAAAACATGTTCTAAGATGAACTGTGGTGGTGGCTGACAACGCTGAAGGTGCCCAAGACCAGCGGCCTGCACGCGTTGGATGGCTGTACCTGGTGGTACGCGACTCATGGCTCAATAAGCTGCTGTGACACAGAACAAACAGCACTCGGTCTGGCCTCTTCACGCTCACTGGGGTCTGAGAGATAAACTGTGACAAATGGGAAGGGCTTCGGTGGCCGGGGTCACCTCTGCGTGGCACCCTCTCAGATGTCCTTCCCGGTGCCCCAGAGCTCAGCCTTGTGTTTATGCAGAAAACCTCGTCCTTGAGCTGTTGGCGATTCTGAGCCCAGCATCTGTTTCCATGGTGACGTGACGGCTTTGCCAAAGCCATCTTGGGTCAGTTCCTGAACAGCAGGTGTGTGCATGCACTCATAGACACATATGTGCACCCACGCGCTCCCAATGGCACTGCCCCGGGCATGGTCCCCTTGAGGGCGCAGAGGTGTGGTCTACCCCTGGGGCTCAGAGTACCTTGGCCTCTTCAGCAGAAAAGGGAAAGGTGCTGGATGAGGCCTCAGAGGGTGTCTGAACAGGTGCAAGCCCTCAGTCCCTGCAATGGGGGGTCAGATCCCGTGCCGTGTCCAGGTGCTCCCATGCTCTGGACACCTCCTCAGCTCCTGTCCTGGCAGGGCCCTGTCGGCCCATGGTTGAGGGCTCTCGTGTCCGTTCTATGGCTAGGGAAATACTCCCTGAGAAGGATGCGGCACGCCGTTATCCCTCACATACAGACCTGACTTTGAGGCTGGCGGGGGGTGGGGGTCCCTTGTCCAAGCTTGTGAAGTTACTGAATGGCCAAGCCGGCCTTGGCCTCAGCCAGACCTATTGGATGACAGGACCTCCTGAGCCCACGGCACTGAGTTGCTGGGCTTCTCGGCAACAGGTGGGTGCTGGGCAAATGTGTACTGAACAAACAAATCTGGTCCCAGTTCTGTGACAAACTCCCTTTTCCTGGACGAGCCACTTCTCTCTAGCCTCGGTTTCCAAAACTGGACGTGAGGTCCAGTCCTCCTATTTACCCAAGTCTTGGGTCAGCGGTTGAAGTACTCCCTGAAATCCTCATTAGTGCTCATCCAGAACCTCAGCATATGGCCTTATGTGGAAATGGGTCTCTGCAGGCGTTAACTGAAAGGATGGAGCAACAAACCAGTGAGTGTCTGGAGCAGACAAGGAGGGACCCTCTCTCTTCCTGAGCTTCCAGAAAGAGGCAGCATGCCCTGCGGACACCCAGCCCTCGTACATTGAGGGATGCTCAGGCACGGTGCTTGGTTCTCTAACTGAGCTCAGCCGGGTTGTCCCTCCTTGGTTGCCCCCCAGCTGGGGAGGGTGGGGTTGCAGAGCCAGGAAATGAATGAAAATCAGAGCTTCAGCTGTGAGTCAAGGGGTTCCTGTGGTCAGCTTATCTGGCTTGTGGTATTTGTTATGGTCACCCCAGGAGGCAAATACACTTGCAGTGCCAGGAAGTGCGGCAAAATGTACAGGCTGGGGACCAGGCTGCTTGTGGGAGGCCCTGGGGCTGTGGTCAGGTCCCTGCTGTCATTTAGCCAAGGATGTAGAAGGGCAAGAAAGGCAGGGAAGGGGCGATGGGGCTGTGCAGAAACCCCTGACACCTGGGCAGACCTCAGCTGGTGTGAGGCCCAGGAAAGCCAGCAGCATGCCCTCAGAAGGTTCTGGAGGACTCTCCTGGCCTTGCCCGTCTCCAGCGGCTCCCAGCAGTATATGTGGCCGTGCGACTGCCTCTGTTCAATCTCTGGCTCCATCTTCCCAATGTTTCTCTGTCCTCGCCTCTTCTTACAGCAGAAAGGGTCACTGGATTTCAGGCTGTACTACGTCCAAGATGACTTCATATCCAGGTCTAACTGATCACATCTTCATTCAGTGGCCCCACTCTAAGGTCTCAGGTGGGCTTGCAAGGGGGCATGCTGCTCAGACAGTTGGTGAGCAGCATGCTGGTGGAGTAAGCGGGAGTGCCCACCTGCTGGCTAGCCACAGGAGCCTGTTGCCAGCACTCTCCCAGCATGTGGTGACTCTGGCCTTGCTTCCTTCAGAGGGTGGCCGCATGCTGCATGTGGGGTGGGGCCGTGTAAGGAACAACACAGACCTTGGAGGACAGCGGAGACCAAAGGGTATCTCTGTGGCATTCTCCACAGCTCTGCTCAGCTGCAGGGAATGTAAGCGGGAGGAGGCCCGGAGATGTCTAGATGCTCCAGGGAAAGGCAGCTGGCCACGCCTCTGGACAGAGACTGGCTTTGTTGGGACAGCCGTGCGTGCTTGGGCAAGGTGCTCGATGTCTCTGGGCCTCCAGCTCTTGCCTGGGAGGTGGGGGACGAACACCACTGATTCCACAGGTCATCGTGAGGACGGTGGCAGGGGCCTTACTTCTAGCTTGGGTACAGGGCTGCCAGCATCCATGGGTGATAGTTAAGGGTGGCTACTGCCACTCACAGGAGGTGGGTACATTAGGCTGCTCAGGGATCCCAGGGACACGACTCTTAGTGACAGAACCAGAGGGACCCAGAACGGCCCCCAAGCTGGTACTCCCAGCACAATACCTCGGTGCCTCCCTGCAGGAGATGCATGGTCCACAATCATCAACTGAGGCTGTCACCAGGAACCCTAGGCCTGGCACCCTTCAAGGGCACACAGCACCCCCCAAATGGACTTCTGGATCCCCATGGGCTCCCAGCACAGCTGTGGCTGTCATGCCACTTAGGAGCCAGTTCTTGGCAGTTCATTCTGTTCTCTGCCCACATGGGACACAACCTCCTGGTCCCTGTCAGCCACCCCCACAGGCAGTGCTGCAGTACCTCCCCCAGGGACGGCGCCCACGGTAGGCACAGCTACCAGGCCCAGCTCCCCTGGGGTTGTTAAAGAGAGAGATGGCTCAGAGCTGTCCAGGGTCCTGGCCTGGCCGCTCTGATCACTGGACCTTATCCGATGGACAGCTCTCCCCTGGCCACACTGAACAGCGTTTTTAAACTTCGATCACCCAACCCTCGAACACCATGCACACTGAGGGCTGCTCAGACAGTGCCTGGTGCTCTAACTGAGCACAGCCCTTTGAGTTCAGAAGGGATGTCCCTCCTTGGTGGCCCCCCAGCTGGGGAGGGTGGGGTTGCAGAGCCAGGAAATGAATCAAAGTCAGACCTGTCCCCCAGCCGTTTCTACAGAAATGCAGTGTAGGAGCGTAAGGTGCAGCTCAGAGCATGCGTGCTGGGGAACTAGCCTGGAACCTGCTTGAAAAACTCGTCCCCTGTGCCCTGGCGGCGCCTGCCGCTCCTCAGTTGGCTGTCTGGCTCTGCCTCCTAGGGAAGAGGTAGGAAGTGCTCTGCTCCATTCCGTGACCAGCCCTTGGCACGGGGCAGGCCTGGAAAGGACAAGGCTGCTTTGACGGCGCGCTGAGTCCTGACCGATGTGCACGGAGCCGTACGCGTGTGAAGGGGAGCTGGTGGTGGATATATCTCACACCTTTTGTCCCATCACTCTGCACCCTGGGTCCTGGAACTCTGGGTCCAAGATAGGGAAGCAGAGCGGGAGGTGGGGCCTCGGGGCTGAGTAGCAGCCAGGCTGCTGGCAGGGGGTAGGATCCCACGGACCTGGGCAGAGGACGTGGGAGATGGGCAGGGCCTCAGGAGGTGGCAGGGGGGCTAATGCTGAACGTCTCAGCGAGAGGAAGTGCGCGGTAAGCACTGAGTTCCAGTCCACGCATCAGGCCTGGAGACCGCAGCTCACAGCACTGCCCACCAGGACCCTCTTGCAGGAGGCAGGGGAAGTGGAGCAGGTTTGTGGGGCGGCGGGTCCACACAAAGCTACCTGCCTCTTGCTTCAGGTGCAGAGGGTCTCCTTGCCTTCTCCTGTCTTCCCCTCTTCCTGTCTGCCGTGCACCCCCACCCCACCAGGGCCGGTGAGGCTGCTTGGAAGACAAAGGAACTCAGCTCAAGCCTGATTCTATGTAACCTGGGAAAGTTGACTGAGGGCTGGGGGGAGGCCGCGAGGTTTGCCTGTTTGTTCTCCAGAGCTGGAACTCAACCCAGGGTCAGCCAGAGCCTGGGAAGGCCACGCATGCTCCAATAGGCCACACTGCTCAGCTCTGCTGTCCCCTGGCAAGGACCACCCTACACCTCAGCAAGGGTCTCTACACCCCGCTGGCACCTCGAACTGTACAAGTCCTAGTAGCTGTGCTTAGAGCCAGCTGCAAGACCTTCGCCATAGGGAGACTCCACTCCGATCTGCTTTCCCACCTCCGTAGGCCAAGAGGAAAAGCTGGGGAAGTGGCTGTTGGGCAGCTGGACAGAGCCAGGGTCCCTCCACAGTGGAAGCTTTGTTTTAGAGGAAGGGGCTGCACTGGCGTTCAGGGCCCCTGTGCTCTTGTGGCCTGAGAGCGCCCCTGAAGCTGATGAGAACTGGGGTGTGTGCCTACACAAGCGGAGGCATGCAATTTCCTCCTACCGGCACGCAAAACCTCATGGCAGAATCACCTTGCCTGGCGATGCCTGGCTGGCTTGCCCTTTCTGTCTGAACGGGAAAGCAGAGACATGCTCATAGGCCTGCTTACTTGGGAGAGACACAGAGGAAGACCCTGGAAGCTCAGAGCTGCTGTGGTAAGCATCCAACCAGCACGTCAGGGGTATGACACGGGTGAGGCTCCTGTGAGGCAGGAAGGGGTTGGGGGGCATCTCCCTCTGCCATAGTCACAGCCCACTCTCCAGGGCTCATCTGTAGACACACACGTGTGGGCTCCTGGATGGGAGTGGAAGGTCTGAGAGTAGCACACGGCCAGGACGCTTCTCGACAGCCTTTGTTAGGGGCACGAGGACAGACACCCTGGAGATGGCTGGTGTTTCAAGGAGCCTAGGCTTAGTGATGATTCTGTGCCTTAGGAGCTGGTGTGTCTCACTCAGAGGCTATGATGGAGACACCTGCATCCCATAGCAGCTTTTGGGTCCCTTCCACCCATGTGGGGGACAGAGTCCACCCGGCCCAGTCTTGGCTTGGGACATTTGAGGAGTGAACAGTGGATAGGAAATCTCTGCCCCTAGAGGAAAAGGAAGGGCTTTGGGATGTCCTTGAGGCAGCAGTTCAGGCCTCCCAACCCGACTGACAACCGACGGCTGTAACCGGAGGCTGTGTGGAGCCGGCTGCCTGATGCTTGGGGTGTCGGGGGCTGTTGGAAGAGTCTGGCCCTTGAACTGGCTAGGCTATTTCTGGCATGCTCAGAGCTGGGGGGGCTGTCTTAAGTCTCTTCCTCTCTCCCTGCTCTCTAGAAATAATTAAGGGGTAAGTGGTTCAAGTGGGAATTGAGTGGCGCTTCTGAAGCAGCTCAGAGCAAACAGCCCCTCAGGGAGGCTGGCACCCTTCCTGTTCTCGCCTAGTCAAGCTGCTGGGGTGAAGATAATGGCGGAACCTTCAGAACTTCCTCAAGATCTCCCAAGAGGCAGCGGGGACCCCAGCTCTGCAGGAGCTGTTTGCTACCTCCCCAGACCCAGGCTGAGTCCACCACGCAAACCCAGGGGAGGGAGAGGAGACCCTGCCAACCAGGCCATCCAGGCCCTCTTCCAACCACACAAACCCAGGGGAGGCAGACATCCTGCAAGCCAGACACCCTGCATAGTCAGGGCTCAGTGTGACGCTGGTAAAAGGAGCTGCAGAACAAGAACCCGGACTAAGGTTGTTGGCTGGGGAAACCAGGACTGGGGCCCCCCGACAAGCCTAGAGAAGCCGAGCCAGACCATGGCAGATCTGTCACCAGTGGAAGAGGCCCTCACCTGGGGAGAAGCTGCCAGGCTGGGCCAAAGCCAAGCACTGAGGCTGAACAAGGCCCCAGCAAGAGGGGCCGGGAATCATAACCTCCAATTCCATGTTCCAGGTTTGTCAGACTGGCTTATCACAGACAGCTGCCATAGTCTCGTGTGCTGCTCTGCAAATCAGCTATGTTTTCCATTCTGCTGTATGGGCACCCAAGGGTAGGGAGGAGAGTATGGGCCTGGGGCTGGGAGACTGGCTGTGTGCTGCTGGGCAAGTTGCTCAACCTCTCCGGGCTGCACGCCTTTTCATCTGTTGGGTGGGGCAAAGGAACTGAACATGGTGCACCCATGGTGTTCCAGGGTTTGGAGGCAGGGCCTTCAGGGGGCAAGGCCTTCAGGTTTGGACAAGGCCCTCGTACTAGAATTAGTGGCCTTCTGAGAAGCTCCAGATCTGCCTCTCCAGGGATTAGCCAGGGAGGGGGCCCTCCACGGCACCAGATCTGCCTGTGGTCAAAGTCCCGGGCTATGCAGCCACAGGGGTTCAGTCTGAGCTGACAGAGATGGGGTGATCCTAGTTGGGTAGAGGACCGGCACCAAGCAGGAGGGAAGGTGCGAGCCGCATCAAGGCTGAGGACATGCCGATATCGCAGATGTGTCTAGGGCATCCTGTGTGCCTGGCAAGATGCCAGGAAGACACGAGTTCAGGCCAAATCAGACCTTTCCCAGAGGCCTGAGAGGTGCAGGCCCCGGCTGTGAAGGCCAAGTTCCCACCCCAGCCCCGACGCAGCTGGCCCCCTGCCCCACCCTCGACCCACCTGTATCATGTACAGCTGGGCAATGCGGTACTCCTCCACGGTCATCGGCAGGGGGATCCGGTACTCCTTTATAATCATCTTGGGAGTCCAGGCCTTCCTGTCGGTGGGGAACTGCGAGGGGGGAGCTTCTTTCTAGGAGAGGTTCCTTAGATGACCATGGCAAGATTCACCAGGGACCCCTGAGAGAGGAGAGGGAGAGAGGACAGGACGGTCACTTTCCACACACTGTGAATGCAACAGCACCTAGCACAGCCCTCTCCTGGAGTCAAGATGGCAGTTCTGGTCCTGACTCTGGCCCAAGCCGCTGGTGGGGCCTTAGGAAGTGTCCTGGCCTCTCCAGTAGCCACATGTCTGGAGTGCTGGCTAGTCTTTGGAGGGCTGCTTCAAGGACTAGGTGAGAGCCCAGGCATCTCTGGTTCAGCAACAGTCATGGGGATCGTCACCTTGCTGGCGGGGCTCTTGTTTTATTCACAAAGACCCCATGCATGGCTGGTCTTGGGCAAGATGGCAGGGGAGAGGAAACCACGGAACACAGGTGCAAGAGCCAGAAATCGGCAGGCTAACACAACTCCAAATTGTACTCAATATCTGCTGGCCACAGACCCTGCAACTCCTCGGGGGTCTATCACACAGCCTCCCTCTCGCTCCCGTCACCCTGGGTGTTCTGGTTCTTTGCCCATCCAGGGGGTGGCCCACAAGTAGTCACGTCTATCGGGAAGGGCTCTAGCAGAGAGGGACTTGCCCTCGCAGGTACCTGTCCACATGCTCCCCCACAGAGCTAATGATAAAGTGGCAACTGCTGCTCACTCATGGTCCTGCCTGTCCCTGCAAACGCCGGACTCCCCAGACCTCCCACAGGGGCAGAGACACCGAGCCCCCAGAGGCTGTGCTCACAGGAAAAATGACTGCCTGGGTAGTAATACGGCAGCATGGAATGCAGGACTGGGGTCCAAGTGAGCAAGTTTTTTCCCATACCGCCCTGGGCAGCTGAGACCACAAGAGAGACCTACAACTCTCATGCTGCCTGCTCTTCCACGAGGTATAGAACAAGGGCCTCGCTTATTTAAAGCAGCAAGGAGTCTGAGTCTGACACACAGATGGACTTCCAGCTGGATCAGGGGGCGGCATAGGCACCAGAGGAGGGAAACCTCCTTGCATAACCACCCCAACCCCAGCAGGGGAGGAGTCCGAGGTGGGAGACGGGAGAACCCAGATGCCATGGGGTGGGGTTTCTGAAGCTCTTCGCCAGTTCCTGGGACGGCATCACCAGAGTCGCACAGGCAGGTGCCACATTGAGGGGACCCAGGACACACCTTGGCACTGGGGTGACAGCACAGGCAGGTGCCGCATTGAGGGGACCCAAGACACACCTTGACGCTGGGGTGAGTGCACAGGCATGAGGGGGAGACCTGAGCAAGCCTTACATTGTCACCTCAACTGCAGAGAGGTGAGATACCAAACCTGCATCTTCAGACACCCTGGGATGCTTTGCCCTACAGCCTTTCGGGGTCTTAACTACTCTGCAGGAAACAATCTGCTCATTCTCACCCAAACCCCCCACTCCTGCCCTTGCTATCCCAGGCCACCAGGTGCTGCCGGGGGTGCATGGTCTGGGGCAAGACAGGCCCCTGGTGGAGGACTGTTCCTTCAGCGATGACCGGAGTGCAGGCTGGCACTTAGACAGTGGCTCTGCGAGCACCTGCCTGCAGCATCCCCCACACACGAGCTGTCAGCTAAGCTGTGGCCACATGTGTGTGCACACAGACACAGAACCATAGGCCAGAGGCCTCTTGGTGACTCCTGCTGCCCAGGTAGGGCCAGACTAGGGGGCAGATCTGGTAGCCGGCCAGATAGGGAGGCAGCCCCATGGCTGTCTCAAGGACCACCAGACAGAGATGGGGCAATGCTCGCCTCTCAGTCCTGAGTGGGTTAAGGGAGGGTGGTGTGAAGAGTGGGGCTGGATTCCTGAGATCTGTGCGATTCTGGTCGGTAGTGCCGAGAGCAGCTGTGAGAAGCAGCAATTTCCCTCGGGGGCACCCCTGGAATGACCAAGCTGGGTGCTGGGCAGATGGGGGTGGGTGGGCATACTGAGGCCACCTCCCCCCTGACTCATCTGCCTTGGAGGAGCCCTGGAGGTCAACACCGGGCTACTACTCCACAGCACGCCACTGGTGTTCAGGGCGAGGTGTGAGGAGGAACAGGGTGGAGTGAGGCCGTCGCCAGCGTCAGGTGTACATGGTCACCCTGCAGGTGGCCCCTGGGAAGGCCTTGCTCACCCCACACTGGCAGGAGCCCCTCTCAGGAAGCAGCAGGCTCAGCAGCCCAGGGATCAGACGTGAGCGACTTCTGAGCCCGACCACTCTGGGAAGTGGCCAGTGGCCTCTGTCTTCCCAGCTGCACCTGCACCTGACACCTGACATCAGTCAGATGGCGAAGAGGAATGCTTGTTCCCAGAGGAATGCTTGTTCCTTTTTTGCCGCTTCCCAAAAAATGAGGGATCTGTCTCCTTTCCTCTCAAATGAAAGAGAAAAAACTGTCTCGACAATTGGAAGAGATGAAGGCTAAAAGATGAGCTAGCTGGACTCAGGGGGAAATGGGAGAGAAAACAGACCACAGGTTTTTAAACGCCGCCTCATCGTTTCAGAACGGCACAGTTGCACAGCAGCGCAGATGTTCTTAATGTCACAGAATTGGACACGTAAAAATGGTTAGAAGGGCGGATTTTACGTTACACATCAGTTTGCCGCCATTTTTGAAAAACCGGTGACATATTTCAAAATGTAAACTAGCTGTGAAATGTATCTCAGGAATGCTTTGACGTTGTTTCCTTCTGTTTTACTATTGAATTTTAACCTTTTAGGAACTCCAGGCATCTCCCTCCCTTTTAGATGCTCTGTTTGTCTCGCACAGACGCCCTGTGAAATGGTTTAATTTATAGATTCGGTGCAGGAAGACAGAATGAGGACGACGACGAGCCGTTGGAAGACAGCCAGCCTCACGACCGAGGGAAACGCGACCCCGTGACTGTGGACACGCTGGGCAAGGGGCCATTCACAGCCCAGAGGGGACTGAGCAGGACACGGTGAGGCCCCCTCATGACCCTCAGAGCCATGTGTCATGTATAACATGTGAATTGCTTATTTCTGGCACTTTCCATGTAGCATAGCTAGACTGTGGCTGACTGCAGGTAACTGACCCCAAGAGAGAAGCCACAGGGAGAGAGTGTAGGGGGAGCGGGGGGAGCTGGTGGTACTGGTGCTGTTCCAATTCCTACAATAAAAAAAAAATGGTTTTCTGCAATTCACCAATTCCCTCTGCTTCGTTTATGCATACATGATCATAGATCCGTCTTTGGCTAAATTCAACAAGATTAAATTTGATTTTTTTTTTTTAATTTAAAGAATGCATGTAAGGGCCCGGCGGCGTGGCCTAGCGACTAAAGTCCTCGCCTTGAATGCCCCGGGATCCCATATGGGCGCCGGTTCTAATCCCGGCAGCTCCACTTCCCATCCAGCTCCCTGCTTGTGGCCTGGGAAAGCAGTTGAGGACGGCCCAATGCACTGGGACCCTGCACCCGTGTGGGAGACCTGGTTCCCGGCATCGGATCGGCGTGCATCGGCCCGTTGCGGCTCACTTGGGGAGTGAATCATCGAACGGAAGATCTTCCTCTCTGTCTCTCCTCCTTTGTGTATATCTGGCTGTAATAAAATGAATAAATCTTTAAAAAAAAAAAAAGAATGCATGTAAGAAGGCTGGTGCTGTGGTATGGTAACCATTGCTGCAGCACCAGTATCCCATATGGGCACCATAGGAGTCCGAGGTGCTCCACTTCTAATGCAGCTCCCTGCTAACGCACCTGGGAAAGCAGTGGCAGATGGCCCCAGTGTCTGGATCCCTGCACCCTTGGGGGAGATCCAGACGAAGGAAGCTCCTGGCTCCTGGTTTCAGCAGGGCTCAGCCCTGGCTGCTGTGGCTATTCGGCTTCCTTCTTTCTCTATAACTCAAACTTTAAAATAGACAGGTAAGTATAGATCATTCTTTTACAGAAGATGTATATAGGGTTTGATCTGCTATGGAAGCAACTCACTTCATCTCTTTGCCTTCTCATTGACCTGCCACTAAGTAGGGGTACGACCAGCACCAATCCCTGCCAGCTGTCCTGTGGGTTGAGATGAGACTTATTTCCTGCCAACACTCAGGTGGTGACAGCCAGCCATCAGAGGCTTCCATACAGCAGTGCTAGGGGGTCTGGCAGGAAGGCACCCAAGACACATGGCCAATGGGCCTCCCACCTCTGGACTCAGACACCAGTCTCTCCGGCGGTGGGCAGCAGGCCAGCACCCATGACACAGGACTGATGGAGTGGAGGCAGCACCGCTCCCCTCGCTGGAGAAACAGGGTGACCAGTGGATTTGCGTGCTCCGTGCCCCACTTAGCCGGCAGCTGAACCCTCACTCAGACAACCCGGTTACGCCCACTGCAGCTGCCGGGCGCGAGACAGACACATTTCATCCCGCCTCAGCTGGAGTCGTGACAGGTTAGACAGAATTACGTTTTACTGCTTTCCACAGGACCAGCTTTCAGGGTCAGGCACAGTGAGAGGAAAAAGGAAAAATCTAGGTCTCCAGGGGTGGCCGGGCAAAGGACTGAGTGGCCACCTGCATGATGTCCCAGCTGGCCCCTCGTCAACAAGGACGACAGGGACCTTCTCTTGGGCCTCAATGCCAGCACTTGGGTCCCAGCCTTAGAAAGCATTCCAGATCCCCATCTTCAAGTTTACAGAGCAGGGAGCCACTGCAGCAGAAGAGTCCAGCCCTGGACGGGGTGTAAGGTGCGTCCAGGCTAGGGGGAGCGGGGAGGCGGAATGCCACCCTCCACCTCCTCCTCCTCGGGCAGCTGCCAGTCCCCTGCACACAGAGACGGAGAAAAAAACGGCCCAAGTCTACAAGAACACCTGATGCACATGGGCAATCAAGGGTCCCACCTCCCATGCTGGGAGCCCAGAACCTTCCAGACACCAAAGGAAAAAACACTCAGGCAATGGAAAGAGATCTACGCTCCAGGGAGTGGAGGGTGTGGCAGGCTAGAGCCAGATGGTGGGGACACAGCGGAGGTTACCGGGGTCTGGCTCTGAGTACGGGGTGGGTGCCCCTTGAGACACCCTGACCAGGAGGGAAAGCCAGTGAGTGGAGTTTACAGAACATAATCTGTTTTTCAGTGATTTGCTAGGGTTTGACGTCACAGATGGAATTTAGGAGTGAGGCTGTGCAGAGACCCAGGGAATGGACATTGTCCAAACATGATTTGGCCGCCTCTGGCTGTTAAGACTGGGAGCTCCTGAAGGCTAGGCAGCTGCCAGGAGGATAGCTGGCTAGCTGGCTGGGCAGGGTGCAGGGGCCTTGGGACTCCTGGGCTCGTGTGGGCTGGACCCTCCCCTGGCTTCCCGAGGTCTCCACCTCTTGCTCTAGGGAAATCCTGGCTCCTGCTCTCTGCACTCCAAATTTACTTCGCCCCAGCCAGAACTGGAGGCAGAGTGATTGTGAACACATTTGATCCCCATGTGCAGGCGGCCAGGTCTGTCCCATCCTCCTGTGCCCAGCGCTGGGGCAGGGATGGCTGCTCTGCATGCACGTGGTGAGATTGGCACAGACCAGCCACCTCTCTGGGCTCCAGGCAGAATATTCCAATGTCATCTGCAGACCCCTGCTTCCTCCAGCCCTCCCCTGATAAACGAAGAGCCGAGGCCCAGATTTTCCCAAATCACACGGCAGTTCTGGGAGAGGAGACGCCTTGAGCAGGACGACACACACAGAGCCAGGCGCTATCACCCGGTGTCCTGACCCCTTCAGCAGGACACAGCTGTTCACTCTTCCTGGTCGGAGACAGGAAAGAGGCCCCAGAGCCCCGGGCACAGCTGCAGTCACCTACAATCCCACAGGCTGCCAATCTCCATCGTGCACCTGCAGTGCCAAGTTGAGGCCTCCGTCACGGCACTGTGGGACTTGTCCCCACACGCCATGGCACCTGGGTCAGCAGGAGGCACTATGGGTATTCCAGAGCTGTGTATGGCAGAACCTCAACCTCAGTGACAGCCCAAGACGCGGTGGGTGCAGGAAGTAAAATGAGCTGAGTTCGCAGGGTGGTGGCAACCTTCTCAAGGGTGGCCCCAGTTCAGGGAGCCCCATTCTCACAATGGCTCAGCAATGTTGAGCGGGAGGGAAAGGGCAGAGGGAACTTGCATTGAGCCAGAACCTCCTCCCCCTGAGCACTCCTCTGGGGACCTGTGGGTCACTGGGCTACCACCAGCAGCACCCTGTGTTCCGGGATGGGATAGCCCCCTATCCACACGCTCCTCCTGAAGGCTTGGAAGTGCTAACAGACACAAGCCTAGAGGAACCTCTGGCTGCAGCCTGGCTCCAGGCCATGGCCACGTAGCCTGGCGTTGACTCCTAGTTCCCTCCTTGTGGGAACTCCTTTTGCAGCTGCAGCAGCAGCGCCCACATCAAGCCCTATGTTATGTTCCTATGAAGTCACTGCTCCTGAGGGCAGGAGGCACTGGGGAGTGTGAGAAGAGGACCCCGAGGTGCCTCAGGGCTGGGAGCTCTGCTGGGGCAGGGGGATGCCAGGGACCACTAGCGGGGAGATGGCCCTGCTGCAGGTCTAGGCCCAAAGCTCCCTCAACCCCAGCCCTCGTCCCAGGTAAACACAGGCTCAGGGAACTGCTCAAGACAGCAGTGCTAATGAGAGGTTGGGACTTGCACCAGAGTCTTTCAGTCCGTTCTGAGAGACAAGCCCCGTGGTGAAGGCAATGTTACAGGAGAGAACAGACAGATCACAGTGAGGGGACCCATAGACAGTGCTACAAGGGAGGACACAGTGTCCTGTAGCAACAACAGCCCCCATCCTGAGTGCCTACTTTCTGGGCCAGCCTTTGTTCAAGGCTCCCACGGCCTCTCACAGGGCCCAGATCCTGTGATCCACTACATCCATGCAGTTCCTGAAGTCGACGTCTAGACCACAGGCCTTCTCCCTCCACGGTCTACCATGGAACAGCAAGGCCTGACTCAGCAAGGCCCCCATGGCTGTTACAAGGCGTGTTTGTCTGCACTCTGGGCTGATTTTGGGGCACAGGGTCCCCTCTTGTCACTCAAGAAACTTTTCTCCTCCTCCTCTTTGGCACTTGTTGCCTCTCTACTGGAGCCCTATCCTGTCGGTGTGCAAATATTATGTTTGCAAAAACAAAACCAAACAGAACCTTTGTAGCCCACTCCTAGGGACTTCCTGTTTCCCGGCCCCTTCTCCCAGGGAGCCATCCTTGCTGGCCCCAGCGTCTCACCTCCCAATCTCTTTCCAACCCACGTCAAACTCCCCCTTCCACTGAAACTTCATCTGTCAAGGTCAGTGATGACCTCCACGTGGCTAAATCGTGGCGGATTCTGCCTCAGGTGGTTCCTGCGTTGAACACAAAGGGACTGTGTGTCTGTGGCAGTGGCCTCTGGTGGCTTGTGGGCAGACGGACACAGCCCTGCAATTGCCCTGTGCCTGGATGAGCGCCCACATCCTCACACAAGCCTCTGCCTGGAGCCCATGACGTGCAGGACTCACCATGGAGGCCCCTCTGTTCACTGTTTAGGGGCCTCTCAGTTGTCATGTAGAGCATTATTTTTGTTGTTGTTCCCCAAACCAGCTGGTATCATGTGTGCTGTGTGATGGACCCAAGGCCAGAGATGTACAAATACGGTGTCCCTGAAACTCACCCCCCAGAGGACTGGGAAGACACACGGGACCCACTACTCCTCATGTCAATGTCTCTTTCTTTCATAATTTTAGGATTTATTTATTTATGTTTTTATTGGAAAGGCAGATTTATAGAGAGAAGGAGAGACAGAGAGAAAGATATTCCATCCACTGGTTCATTCCCTAAGTGGCTGCAGTGGCCAGAACTAAGCCATCTGAGGCCAGGAGCTTCCTTCTGGTCTGTCACACAGGTGAGGGTCCCAAGGCTTTGGGTCGTCCTCAACTGCTTTCTCAGGGCACAAGCAGGGAGTTGGATGGGAAGTGGAGCTGCCGGGATTAGAACCAGCATCCATGTGGGATCCCGGCGCATTCAAGGCAAGGACTTTAGCCTCTAGGCCACGCTGCCGGGCCCTCTGCTTTCAATTTTTGCTTCCTGCAGGTGACAGTTAAAGTACTTGGGCCCCTGCCACCTCCAGGGGAG
Organism: Ochotona princeps; assembly: GCF_030435755.1. Lineage (NCBI taxonomy): Eukaryota > Metazoa > Chordata > Mammalia > Lagomorpha > Ochotonidae > Ochotona > Ochotona princeps. The sequence goes on along the minus strand of NC_080860.1, from coordinate 3,368,978 downwards.
ACCCATGCTGAGTTCCCAGGTTCTGGTTTAAGCCTGGCCTTTGGGGAGCGAACCAGCAGATGGAAGATCTCTGTCTGTTTCTCTCTTGTCTCTCCGTCATTCAAACAAATAAAATCAAATCACTTCATGGAGATATCATTCACAGTGTGATTCACCATTTAAAGTGGCGTTTAGTCTACCCATGGACTTGTGCAGCCATCAGCACCAACTGATTCTGGTATATTCTCTTCCCTAGTAAGAGGTCCCCCCACCTCATTTTCATGGGCCTAACCAGGGCCCTCTCAGTGGATGTGCCTGTTCAGGCTGGCACAGAGTGGCAGCAGGCATGCTGCATCTGCTTTTCCTTCCTCCACACACTGCTTTGGACATTCGTGGCGTAGGCACGGATCCAACCTCACCCCTGTTTTAAGGCAGGTGACACTGTTCTGCATGGCTGTGACCCCCATGGTTATTTTTTTTTTTAAGATTTATTCATTTTATTACAGCCAGATATACAGAGAGGAGGAGAGACAAGGAGAAAGATCTTCCGTCCAATGATTCACTCCCCAAGTGAGCCGCAATGGGCCGATGTGCGCCGATCCGAAGCCGGGAACCTGGAACCTCTTCCAGGTCTCCCACGCGGGTGCAGGACCCCCATGGTTATGACTGGAGGCGGTCCCCTTGTGCAATGAAGGTCCCTCACCCAGTCAGCCAGCGAGTGGTAGTCAGGCCTGTTGTACTGTACCAGGATAGAGCTTGACGACCAAATGATTGCCTTCTAAATTTATGCTGGTTCATATAAATATAGGCAATTGTGGTTTGTTCAGCAACGCTTCTGGCTTTCTTACTCTTGTTTTTCCAGACCAATCCTCTAGGCTGAGAAAGCAATGGGCCTGGTGTCTGGAAGCCATCACTTGTTAGAGGTATTCACCAGCATTCTAGTATTTATTTATTTATTTAAACAAAGATGCATGAGTGACACAAGTTTTTCCCCCCTTTCAGATTATTCTGTGTAATGAGCACAAACTTCCCAGCAGGGAGACAGTCCTGTTAAAGCGCTACCTGACAGGATGGGTTAGTTTCAATTTATGGTTTCTGATGAGTGTCAGATATACAGGCTGACAACCCTGGAAACGCAGACTCCTTGGTGCCAGCCCTAGTTGGTCTCTTCCACAGGGCAGGGTTCTGAGAGCAGAATGTGGCTAACCTTAAGCACTCTCCGCGTTTGCCCGGACGCCCACGCTGCAAGGTTTGGCAGGTGAGGTCTCTTACACAGGCGGTTTCCACTTGGCTTTCCAACCCCATCTGCCAAGGCGAGAGCTTTGCTTCCAGCCCCTCTGACCCAGCCGGCAGGTGTCGCCTCCAAGGAGCCTGGCAAGCAGGGCCCCCTGGGCGGGGGGCCGGCAAACGGAATCCTGAAGCAGCTCCCCCACGAGATAGACAGCATGTGAGTCATCAACACGTGACGGGGACACAGAACCCGCTTGTAAAGGAAGGAAACCCTGACACAGGATGCACCTGGAAGGTTGTGCGCTAAGTGAGCAAAGCCAGAGACAAAGGATAAAGCCTACAGGATTCCGCTTACAGGAAGGGCCTCTAGCAGTCCGAGAATCAGGAGATGCAAGGCAGAAGGGGCGGTGAGGGAGGGCATGAGGAGATGGTGTTTGACCAGGACAGAGCTGCAGCCTGGGAAGATGAGAGTTCTGGAGACGATGGTGGCGACTGCTGTATAACAATGTGAATGGGCTTCATGCCATAGAACTTTACACGCAGGGTCTGGCGTGTTAGCCTAGTGGCTAAATCCTTGCCTTGCAAGCACCATGATCCCAAATGGGCGCCGACTCGTGTTCTGGTGGCCTTGCTTACCATCCAGCTCCCTGCTTGCGGCCTGGGAAAGCAACTGAGGACAGCCTGAAGCCTTGGGACCCTGCACCCAGAAGTGCCTGGCTCATGGTTTCGGATTGGTTTAGCTCCAGCCGTTGGCAGCCACTTGGGGAGTGAACCAGTGGATGGAAGATCTTCCTCTCTGTCTCTCCTCTCTGTATATCTGACTTTCCAATTAAAAAATAAATCTCAAAAAAATTATACAAGCAAAAAACAGTCAATGTGGTAAGCCCTAGATTATGTACATTCGCCCACAATTCAATCAAAAGTTCTGGCGGGGCCACAGCAGAGAAGCCAGGTTCTGCTAGGGGCAAAGGAGGGACTCCAGGGAACACCTCTCCTCACCCCCAGCCTCCCTCCCTTTCCAGCCCTGGCTCCCATCCACCCACAGGGCTTTGTGAACTCTCCCCTCAGGCCAGTGGTGGGCTCTGCCCTGTTCATTTCATAGTTCTCCACTCTGAGCCGTTGCCACGCCATTGTGCACCTGTCCCCCAGCCCCTGGTCACTCTCCCTGCAGGACTCAGTCCAAGTGCCATACCCTCCCCCACCCTGCCCTGCCTCCACTGGATCCCTCTGCCACCATCATTAAAAATCTGCTAACCTGGAGACCACCCCCGCCGCCCCTCTGCCACTAGCACTGGCCGTCAGCCTGGACGGTCCCTAAGGGAGCCGATGTGCTGGGTGCGTCTTTCTGGCTGCAGCACTGGGAGCCCAGCACCCAGTAGGCACTCAAGAAAGGCTGCTTGGCAAACGCTCGTGAAACCCCCTCTACAGGCAGACAAGGCTGCCAAACAGCCTGAGTGCTAATTGCAAACTGCTCTGTTAGCCGCTCCTCAGAGCAGCTCCCAGAGCCTCCTAGAATAGTGCCCCGCCCTGCCATGTCCCCGTTGCTGCCAGCGTCTGTGACAGGATTCTCACGGAGCCAGACTCGCCTTCCCAAACCCCAAGCGTGTGCGCTGCTGTTTGTGGCATGGCAGCGGGATGGGGCTGTTGGGGGCCGCGGCAGCCCCGTTCCAGTGGGTGTGTTTGGGAGGGACAAATGTGGCTGTGACTGTGACACAGGGATGCCAGGCAGCCCAATGCCCTTCAGCGCCACCACCAGCCCCTCAGACACATCACTCCACTGCCACGGTCTGCTCAGAACCTCATTGCCTGGAAGCTGCTGGCGGGGCCGGAGAGGACAGAAGCCCAGAGGGAGCCACTTAATGAGGCCACACAGCTTGTCAGGGCAGCACGTACTACAGACTGGTGGGGTGCCTGTGACCCAGGCCTGACTGCTGCCCTCTTTGGGTGAGCACTGAGATGCAGGCACTCCAGTGGGCAGGCAGAGCCCACAAGGTTGGTGGGTCCCCAAAGGAGAACCAAAGGCCCAAACCTGGGTGGGGGTGGGGAGCGGCGGCTGGGACAGGCACACTCACAAGTCCGAACTTGACCCAGGCCTTGTAGCAACTCTGTGAGTAGTGTGGCCATCGGCCAGGCCTCCCTAGGCTGCCAGGGAACAAATACGCTTGGAAAGTTTCCCAGGTAACAGGCTCTTCTTTGCAGAGCTATTAGCTTCCCTTCAGCAGCCCCATAAAACCCTCCAGCTGATGATGGAGGAGGGAGGAGAGAAAAAAACAAAGGGAAAGAGAAGAAAAACTAAACAAACAAAACATAGCAGTCAAACATGGAAGGTCTGGAGGCCCTATGACTTGGGAAGGAGAGACGTCAGAGCCAGCTGGGCCCTGGTTGAGCTGCACAGGCTGTGCACTGCTCAACTCTGAGCAGCAGCAATGCAGACTACGCACCCCTGGAGTTAGGCTGTGCAGGGGAAGGGACCTGCCTGATGTGGGGCAAACGTCTCCAGGTGGCTGCAGGCCCTCGGGCCCCACTGTTGATGCTAACCTCCAGCCAGGCAAAGGGGTCAAGGCAAAGGGTTAAGCTTCTAGGACCCCCAGGTTCTTGAGTCATCCTGGAGCAGGGCTGCACCCCAGGGCTGGGCCCAGGACCAGAGACACCCTGTGTAACCTGCAGCCTTGTGCCGACTCGGCTCCTGCCAACTCTCAGCCTTTCCCTCAGCCCCTGTTGTCCACAGTGCTGGACTCTGGATAACACCTTCACCTGTGGCCACCCTTCCTCCAGCTGTGACTTCTGGTAAAGTTCTGTTGGCTGTTTTTCCAACCTTTTGAGCTTTTTATTCCTGACACATATCTTCAACTTTGCCTTTTATTTAAGTAAATGCCTCAATCTCAGTAATTTTTTTTTAATCGGGGCTGCTTAAATACCACAGCTTGGGAAGCCCCAAGGGCCTGCTTCTGCTACTAATCGCTCATTTGATCCTGGCACGTGCAGCTTTTTCTCCTCTCATGTCGTTATTTCTGACTCTGACTGCTCATTTTCTGTGGGAGTTATTTACAGAATTTTTTTTCCGCATTTAGGACAAGGGTCTGTTTTTCCAGAGGTGAATTACTCATATATTTGTTCCACCAAATGCCAGGGTTACGATCCTCAGCTACAGGTTGCTATGGGCAGTGTATGCCCAGTATTCTTGCTCCGGGACAGGTAACTAAGCATGTTTGTTTCCTGGGGCTACCGTCACCATGTACCAGAGACTTGGAACCACACGCAGATGGATTCTCTGGCAGTGCCAGAGGGCAGAAGCCCAGAGCTAAGGTGAGGGAGTCCATGAGGTAAAGGATCCTCCTGGGGCAGCCCGTCTCCGCTCCCATGGCTGTCCCAACCCTGGGCTTCCCATGCCTCCATGTCAGGACAGCTGTCCCTGGATTTGGACATGCGCTGCACCCGGGGACCTGGCTCATGACACACGCAGGGATCCTGGGCAGGAAAGGGCCTTGTGGCCGAGCTCTCCCCACACCCACACTGACCAAGCTGTCTGTTCTAGGATGATTTTAATTTTGTTTTTAATATTGTTTACATAGTTGAGAGGGATGCACACCCATGTGGGCCTCCAACTAGGGTGGTGTGGGTCATGGTATAGAGGAAGGTGGATGGGACAATGGTTCCAATTCCCCTGTGTTCACGGCGGGGAAAGAGGAGGGGGAGCTGCTCCTTGCTGTCAGACTGCCAGCACCCGGGGATGGGAGATGGTCAATCCTGACGTGGGGAAGAATGTTCTGAGGGTGTTACTTGAACGGTTTGGATTGTTCCAGAGTTGTTGTAGGCTTACTTTCCGAAGTTTATGGGTTGGCCAAGTCCACCTTAGTGCATCCATAGACCCAGACACTTGCGGCAAAAGTTTGCTAGGAAAGTGGTCTAACCTGTTCTTCTCATCCTCTGACAAGGTACTCGGTGTCCTCTGCTGGCCCAGATGAGCTGGCTGGTATGTTCCCTGTGTGCATCTGGGCACACTGTCCACTGCACAGGCATCAGCAACTCAGGAGGCCCTCCCCTGAGCCTTGTTTCTGAGTGTGCCGGGCTGTGTTGCAGCCTGGCCCTGTCCTTCCCACAGCCTATCTGGATCTCATCCATGGGTGCTACAGCCCAACCTGCACCCAGATCCAGTCCAAACATATGCCGATGGGTGCTGTTTTCTAATTTGCTACAAAAAGTTGTAGGGTATTTTAAAAAACTATCTTCTACAGTTATATCCTGTGTTTTGTATTCTGTTGCTTACCTTGCTTGTTTAAATCAGACTTATCAAATTTTTTGTGATTATGTGCTTTTGTAATTATTGATGAATTAAACTCAGTTCTGACTTCACTTTCTAATTATTTATTATTACCTTTCTTGGGCTAATTTTTCTATTTTTTTTTTTTTTTACTTAAAGGCTAAGTTTAATAATTTTGAGTCCTACTTGCCTCTGAACAAATCAACAAATGAATTTAGGACTATGAATTTTCCTTTGAGTACTGATCCGGCTTCATCCCATTGGCCTTTTTGCTTGTTTGTCTTATCTCATCTACTTGCAAAACAGAATGACTGGGAGACAGACACACGGTCCTCCACGCACTGTCGATGCCCCAAATGTCAAGCTGAAGAAGGCAGGAGTCTCAAACTCCACACTGGTCTCCCTCATGGTCGGCAGGGATCCTGAGCTTCCTGGGTCCTTCTGTCTACTGCTCCAGCTGCTGCTCATTTTAAAAGCTGTGGCTTAGACATCCCACCCTTTGTTTCTACGAGTCCTCTTGATTTATTAGCCCCTGGAGCTGGCATCTCTGCCGCTGTGGGGGGAACCAGAGCAAGGTAAGGCAATGGCTGCTTCCGGATCTAAAACCACAATCTCCACCCTTTCCTAAACCTCCCGGGTTTTATTTTTTAAATTTTTATCCTTATTTTTTTTTTTCCAAGAGCCAGTTAAGAGAATTCTGGGCTCGGTGTCCTGCTTGGAGTCCTGCACAGAGCCAGTGTGGGAGCAGCCTCAACTCCAAGCCATTGCTGAAGTTTCCTTCTGCCTTTGGTGGCACAAACATTCCGCACGGGTCCCCCTTTTGTGTAAGCCAGCTCAGACTGGATTTCCGTTACCCACAACCAGAAAAGTCCTGACCAAAGAGTAACAGGATCTTCTGCTTGCTGTCCACTTGCTGATAAGTAAACCCTTTGTCCTCTAGGGCGTAAAGATATGTTTCACTCCATCCCAAGGTCAGAAACGACTCAAATCCCCCAAATGTGTTTTCTCCTGGTCAGGGTTTGTAAACCCTGCTGTCTGCCTGCTGAGCGCCGTGCAACGTGGCATGAATCTGGTGGCAGTAGCCGGGGTGACAGACAGCAGCCGGCAGGGGCGGAGGTTAGGTACAGAGCGACCTGGAGCCCAGTGTCTTGGACACGCGTCACCACCCGTGAAATGTGGGTGCATTCTGTGAACACCTCCAAGGCCTCTCCGGCCCAACACACAGCGCCTGCTACCAGCTCAGCCTACCCAGGGTCCACGGCACTACGTGGGCTGGGTGCTAAACAGAAACAATGCTTGGGACAAAAATAAAACGCAGCTCAGTGACATCTTGATGCTGCCCGGTAGGAACAGCAGGCTCCCATGTACTCACGGCTCTGCGCTGCACGCCTATTTGTACATTAGTCACACATCAGTGGACTTGGCTCTGCTCGCTGTGTTTCTGGACCACTCTGAGGGTAGCTGGGGCCATGGGATCTTCTGCTCCACTTCAAAGCCAGTTCCTTTCAACATGCTGGGTGAGAGGCCTCCCCTGGCCAGGATCTCTCAAGCCACCTCCTGTTGCTACCTGCTCCTCTGCAGAAGATCCACAGGGAACAGAACAGGCAGTGGTACCCTAGGAGCCCCAGCAGCCAGATGTGCTAATACAGTTTGTTTAAGACGTGCATGCATGCGTACACACACACACACACACACACACACACACACGTCTACACACAGTACAAGTCACTTGCCTCCCCAGGCCGTCCTCACAGGCTCCTAGTTCACTCCTATGGCTTCAGCTCCGCTCGGCCTCCTAGAATGACACGCAGCCCTGCCCAACTTCCCTGAGTCGAGTCCTAGACTGAGATCAATGTGTTGGCAGTGGGCATGGCTGCAGCCGATGCAAGGGACAACAGGGGCCACTGGCGTGACCCTGGCCTCAGGGTACTAATCTGGGACAGAAAGCAAACATCTGAATGTGGCTGAAATTTCCAGCAGGTCTGGGGCTCAAATGGAGATGGAGGCCACTGTCGCAGCCCTACATCGCCGTGACACAAACTCCTTTTCTACTTCCAGCTGTTCCTCGCTGGCCGCTCACCGTGAGGCTTCGACTGAGCAAACAGGTGTGGGGACAGGCCTAAGTCAGGCCAGGTTCCTGCTGCCTGCAGGGACCAGGGATCAGGCACTACCTCCTTCTTCCTGGCCTACAGCACAAAAGCACTCCATTGCTTGACCCTCTGCTTCCAGCGAGTTCTCCGGGACTGACAGAGAAAGGATCTTCCTGCCCTGTGGCCCTGTGTGACGCTGGACACTGTCCCTGTCCTCGAGCTGGGGAAGGGGAGGAAACTCTTACAACACGGGCCTTCCCACAGCCAGCCCAACCAGGGGCCATGAACATGGGGTTTTCATAAGCACGGAGAATTATTCCCATTCTCTGCCTTGAATGGGGGGACCAGGCACAGGTGGACTAGGAGGAGGGTCCACTGGCTTGCTGCCTGGCTATGGGCAAGGGGGAGACCGAAGTCTCAGATCCTGAGGGACGTGTGCAAGGATCCTTTGGAGCCTGGAGTCAGGGAATCGGGAGACTAGAACCGAGAATGGGAGCTTTTGCAGCAGCTGGGGTGCACACCCTGAGATTGCTCTGCAAAATCCAGCGAACACACCCCAACCTCAGCAGCAAAAGATGACCAGCACCTTCGTCCTCTGGCTTTGTGCTCCTCAAGGTGTCAATGCAGAAGAGTGCTCCTTGGTCCTCCCTTTGGGTATGTTATGGACAGCTAAACCAAGGCCAGGCAAGATCAGATGATCCAACCCAGTGGCTGCCAGGGCAACTCTGGGAGGTGTGCCAGGCCTTCAGGTGCCACCATAGACCTTGCCACCCTGTGAACTCCGAATCGCCTATGCTGAGCTGCATGCCTGGGAGTCCCACCTGCTAGACCTAATTAACCTCACACTCTGAGCTGCTGACGCCTCAGTTCCCAGACTCGCCAGCCCTCCCTGGGTGGAGGGAGCAGTCCCTTAAGTGGTCTCAAGACCTCTGGCTTGGGTCTCCCGAGACCGCCTTTCCAGGCGCCTACAGAGGGTGCTTCCCAATGCAGTACGACTGTGTCTGACAGCCCCCCAGAATGTCATTCGAGACCATCACACTGCACTGCTCTGTCAGCCCCCGGCCCCTCACTCTGTGTCCCTGGTTCCTGTGGTGCCCTGTAGGCTGCTGCAGCTCTGCAGCTTGGGGCCCCATGCTCTCAGGCCCTCGGGGCTGGTGGGAGGGAGGTGAGGACTCTGCAACTGCTGTTTGAGGCATCTGCAGATGTCCACAACTGCTGTCTTTCTGTGACAAAAGTCTCGCCCCACCTGGCCTACTGGGAAACTCCCAAAGGGTCCTCAAGGCCTCTTCTACAGGGTATGTGCCCCAAGAAACCACTGGAGACCATTTTGGAAGAAGCTGGGGGCCCAGGGTGTGGACTAAGAGCACTCACCCCGACATTCAACACACCCCACTCCCGTGGTCTGTCCTCCAACCACAGAGCTCAGGGCAATGCCCACGTGTGGAGACTTCTGAATCCTCCCTGCCATGCACAGCAGCAGAAGCTCTGCTCCATGTGCTCCTGGGGGAGGCCCAGCCTGGAGCACAAGCCAGCATGATGAAGCCTCCGAGGAGACAGCCAGGCAGGGGGAGATGATTGAGGACATGGCCGGCCAGAAGAGCTCCTGTGCTTCCTGGAGGCCAGCAGGAGGCGGCGCTCACAGGCTTTGGCTCGTTTCTAGCAGTTTTTCCAGGAACCACCTGGATAGGGGCAATTCCCTGGTCACCCACTATATGCTTCTGTGGGAGGCACCAGCCATAAGTCTAAATTCCCTGGAAATGGCTCTGAGACAGGGTAGGCCAGGGGGTGATACCCAGGGCAGAAAGCACCATGAGCATGGCACAGTAGGGGTAGAGCTGAGTCAGGGACGAGGATGCCCAGCACCTGGGTTGCACGGTTCCAGGATGTGATGAATCTAGAAAAACCCGGACCCGCAGGGGAGGGCAGGCTGGGGTGGCTGGGGGAAGAGGGTAGGGAGGAGTGGGGGTGACCCAGACCCACATGGGAGGGCAGGCTGGGGTGGCTGGGGGAAGAGGGTAGGGAGGAGTGGGGGTGACCCAGACCCACAGGGGAGGGCAGGCTGGGGGTGGCTGGGGGAAGAGGGTAGGGAGGAGTGGGGGTGACGCTGGGGAGGAACAGGTTTCCTGCTCAAGCTGAGAGGGTGTTCTGGACCTGAGATCAAGGGGGTGCTTGCATACCATGGTGAGCCCCTGCACTGAACACCCTGCACCTTCCAACAAGGTTAGGTTTAAGCAGTGTGAATTAAAACAAAACAAAAAAGCAGAAAGTCCAGGTGGAACCCCAGGCAACCGGTTCCCTTTTTCTCCCCAACCAGTCTAGCAGCTGCCTTCTCCTGGGTGAGCCAGCACTGGCCCCTGTGACCAGCGACCCCCTCCAGCCCCCAGCCAGCTCCTGAACTGTTGCTGCTGATGACTAAAGGTGCCTCTACATATGACAGGGTCACTGGGTCACCATCTGCCTAAGACCCTCCAGCAAACCCTCTTGTCTCCTGAGTTTCGTGTGCTAGCGCCCAGTTCTTACACTGGCTCAGCAACCTGCCCCCTCATCTAGGAGGTCCCATTCCCCTGGGTGCTGTCTTTTTTTTCGCATCACCTGGATCCACACCTCCACCACGATCCCTTGACCCACCAGCCACCTGGCTGGTAGCACTAGCTTGGCCTATACCCCTCTGGGCCCCTGCAGGCCCTTCTGCAGGTCTCCAACAGCACACTGCTTCCCGTGGCCCTCGGGCTGTGGCTCCGGTGTGAACAGCAGAGCTGCCAGAGGAGGGGCTGAGCCTACGGACACACGTTCTCTCCAGCAAACAGCTCTGGCCACGAGAGAGTCAGAAGAAAGCTGCACCTGTTTAGCAGGGGACAAGTGGGTGTGGAGCGTGCCAGGCCAGAGCAGGTTAGGCTGAAGAGGCAGTGAAAGGTGGAGCCCCAAGAGGGTTTCATGGACCCTGAGCCCAGCTGTGGTGCCCTGCACAGCTAGGCATCACACCTACAGGGGGGCAGGAGTCCTTAAGGGGGCAACACTCACCAAAGGGATCACAAGACTCAGGAAGTGAAGAACTTGTAACCACATTTACCATTGGCTAGATGTGAAATCAAGACCCGGAGACACAGAAGTTGATCTGCTCACCCACCATCCATGCATCCACCCACCCACACAGGCAGCCACCTAGGCACACTTCGATCTATCCATCCACACAAGTAATCGTGCACCCATTCAGGCTTTGATCTGGGCATCTAGCCACCCACGTGTGCTCCCATCCGTGTAGCCACCGCCCACACACGCATCCATGAGTGTGAGTATTCATCTGTGTATCCATCCACCTATCCACGCATCCATCTATACAACGGATGGGTAGAGGCACCAACTCACCTACGCAGTCTGCATCCACATGTACACCCCTCATCTGTCCAGGCACGCACGCAACCATCTCTCCCTTCCCTCTATGGAGCCAGAAAAGAGCTGAGACTCTGAAACAGGCCACAGGTGTGACTTCCTTAGGCTCCTGGCAGCTCTGAGAGATCTTTCTGACTCAGAAAGAGGTAGACAGGAAGAAATACCCTGCCACAGGAATGCCACAGGTCAGCGGGACTTGTGACAGGCACAGAACATATCAGGTGCGTGCCCTAAGGCTGGCACTCGCCCACAGCCTGATGAGGGTGACAGGCCCCATGTCCATTCTGTAGATGAGAACACTGATGCTGTCCAGCACCCTCAGATGGCTACCTGGTGCAGCCATAAGTCCACCCTGCCATGGCTTGCTGACCCTCCGGGTCAGCGATGGCTCAGCCAGAGGGGTGGGAGGCAGTCCCACTTGGAGCAAAGGCTTGGAGACAAGGTTTATGAGATGGGAGACGAGGGGTCCTTGGGTTGTCAGACGCTGGTGTGTCCACTTTAAATGCATAAAAGCCTGTACTGAGAGACGTGGAAGCCTGGGGACCTTCAGGGTCTGCCAAAGTTCCTGCATCCAGAGTCGGGGAAGGTTGTGACTGTCAGGAGGGTCCCCCCAAACAGCTGGCAGACAGAATGTGGATGGAGCCACATCCTGTCCCCTGTGTGCTTGCAGCTTTGGAGTACTCTGGAGGAGAGACTCCCGGGCCAGAGCAGCCACAGGCAGCAGGGGTTGAAGGTAGGAACGGTGGTACAAGTCACTTGCACAAAGGGTCCTTGCTGAGGGAGGCGGCCTAGCTTGCACCTGTATGCTCTGCCCCCACGTGCACCTGGGTCTTCTACGCTGGATGTCTCCCAACCCCAACACGCTTTGCCTGCAAATCCAGGCAGAAACAGGTGGCAGGACAGAAGGGCACCCTGGGACTTCCCAGCTGTGTGTCCGTCCTTAGCTCGGACAAATGCCAGGACTGAGCCTCGGCTTGCTCAATCTGCGACACGAGCTGGCTGTGCAGCGTGGCCTTCTCCACTCATACACACCTGAGTCCATCACGGGAGTGTGGAAACCAGCATCCCCATGTGGGCCCTGGCAACACAGGTATGTTCTACGGCTCACAGTGATGTTGGACTGCCTAACAGTTAGTGCTACTGTTGGGTGGGATGGGGTGCCAGATGCATCCGGGGGTGGCGTTGCTTCCCGAGCTGCAGTGACCCCAGAAGAGGGACTGTAGGCTGGGCCACTCTCACCCGGTCAGAGCTCCGGCATTTGGGGCCACATGCGTGTAAGAGCTCAGAATCCTCTGCATTCCGGACAGGGACATCAAATCATTAGACACGCTGAGGCTTCTGCTGTGAAGTTCATGAATGCAGAATGCAGAATGGCTATAAATAGCCTCATTCGGACTATAAATAGCCTCACCTCACTTCAAGCAGGATTTCTGCTGCCAAGTGAGTTATGACAGAGCATTTGGTTTTCAGGGCCTAATGCTGTTTGGGGTTGAGGGTGAGGAGACGTGGATATGTGTTTACACCTATTGGCACAGACCAGGTTCAGGTGAGGATCATGGATGCCGTACCCCTAACATGCTCTCTGACCTTGGGGGACACACTTCAGGACATTAGTCACACACAAAAGCAAACAAGTGAATGCATATTCACTGTACATGTACACACACACGTGCGCTCACATATGCAGCAGTGCCTGAAAACGCAATCACATTGGCCTTGTGCACCCAGAGCCAGGGAGGGATGTGAGCCCCAGTGTGGGCACAGGTGCTGTCAAATCCATCCCAACCAGCAACCTGACGCCCGCAGCAGGTGCCCAGATAAAGACCTTCTAGAGGGCACAGGTGTGTGGAGCAGCAGCCAGCAGCCTGGCGAGGGGAGCTGGGAGGGGAGAGTGACAGGGAGAGGGGGTGGCTGGGGTGCAGGGGGCTGAGTCATCCCTCCCCTGGCCCAAGCCCATGGCACAGTCTGGCTCCTCTATCTCTGGCGGGGAGCCGGGGACTATTTTAGGAAGCCCTGCACACAGCCCGCCACTTCCCTGCCAGGCTGACTGGGTCAAAAACAAAAACGAACCCAGCAACAGCCCTGGTGTCAACAGGGTGGGTGGGAGTGAGGAGGTGATCAGCGGCCCTGAGCCGAACAGCAGGGGCGGGTGGGGTGGGGTGGGGCAGGGCAAGCAGCTGAGGGCTGCCTTCACCTCCACTCTGCAAGAGAGAAACATGGTGGTACAAACAAAATCCACACGGAGGCCCCAGGGCCCAGTGAGTGAGAGGACAGACAGATCGGGGTTCAGTTCAAGCTTGGCCTCTGAGTGGGCCATTCAGCCAACGCTGGGCCTCAGGTAACCTGTCTGCAGGAAAACTGTCCACCTCACAAGGCTGATGCTATTGACGCGGCCTAGAAGGTCACGGTGGGACAATGAGCCAGGCAGGACCCTACCCTGCTTCCCAAAGTAAACTGGCTAGCCACACCCTGGTCACCCTCTCAGAGCCCTGCTCAAAGCCACCTCTGCTGCGCAGTCCAGCTGCAACCCCTGTCACCCAAGCCAACTGTCCCTGGACAGCTGAACGAGGTGTTTATCCATCCCTGAGTGACCACAGTGCCGAGGCCAAACCAGCTGTCAAACAAATCACAAGGTCAAGTCTCCAGGGGCCCTCCCAGCAGAGCTCTCTAGAGAGTATTCTAGAAAGCAGGGAGAAGAGAGCGGAGGCCCTCACGGCTCCCACTGCCCACAATCACTGTTAAGGGCAAGGGCAGGGTTGTCCCTCACCAACCTTCCCGGGCAGAGACTCATCCAAGCCCACAGCAGGTCACAGCACGGATAAATCTTGTGTTTTCCAAACTCAGCCAGGCGTGCATGTGTGTGTGACCACGGGGAGACCCACATCACCATCAGAGCTACGAGAGGGGCTTGGCCTCCTTCTGGGGTAGATTGGTCTCCACCTACAAGGCCCTTCTGGCGGTTCTTGCTGCTCAGTGGACCTGGCCACCCTGGATTTGCCCTGGGACAGTGCTGCTCTTGAGAGCCATTATCAAAACACTGTATGTAAAACACGTGTCCAGGGTGACTGCCCACTGGGCACTTCCCCACCCTGGTCTGGCAAAGCCACACTAGCTAATGGGGTACTGTGTAGCTCAGGGTCACAGCCACCTGGAGCTCAGAGTGTGACCCAGACAAGGGTCTTGGAAGACACTGAGCTAAGGAGCTTGAGAGGAGATCATCCTGGACTTAGGGTAGTTTAGGGAGTCCAACTCAGTGACTGGTACCCTCACCAGGAGACGACACAGAGACCCAGGGAGCAGTGATATGACGATGGCAGTAGACACTGGAGTGACATGACCACAAACCTAGCAGCCTCCTTGGGTACCAGAAGATGGACATGACTTGGAAGCAGGCGGAATTTCCTCCCCAGAGCCTCCAGTGGGAGTGGGTTCTGCATTTCAGACTTGAAGCCGAGGGCACATGTCTGTTGTCCATACTTCCAAGGCTGTGCCATCCACTAGGGCAGCCCTAAGACACTGGCATGCTGTGTTTGTGGTCCCGGGGAACAGCGCACACCCTGAGCTGGCCACGTTGGTCAGCCAGCACGCCCTGCTCTGGGCACCGCCATGGGAGAAGAGCCAATGTGTTCTGGCTGGGTGGGTGATCCCCTAGCCCTTGGGCAGGGCTGCGTCAGTGTGAGGCTGTCGCCTGGCTGTTACCAGGGCTGCAGCCCAATTAGCTCAGGGCACTTGAGGTGCCAGTGTGAGCAGCTCAAATGTGTCCAGGCTCTTCCACTTGGCCTGCAGCGCTCTGGCCTCCTGCTGCGTGGCCTCTCCCATCACCCCACCTGCCAGGACTGGAACCTGGTCTCTCTTGTCTTTCTTCTGTGGAACTTACACCCAGCCAGGCCAGCCCAACAGCACGGGAAATCCTCAGAGGAACCAGCCTTCAGTACTAATCATGGGACTCTGTCCTCACCCAAGACTGTGGCCCACCCCGCCTCATGCCCAGGTGTCCCTCCTGGGCCTGACCAGCATCCCTAGAATCCCAAGACTGGAGCACTCCGACCTCACACAGCACTTGCCGTGGGCTGCACTTACTTCCTCAGCTCTCCAGCCTGCAGGACAGCCCCACCCTCTCTGCTGCCCAGCGACTTCTCGGCTTTAATCAGAGCATCCTGTGACTGCAGGCTGGCCTAGGCCTTGCAGGGTTTCCTCATGGCTTGGCCACAACAGGGCTCAGTAAAGGAAGGAACCCAGAAAACTCTTGTTAGGTAAAGATTGTTCATTGAAGTGTTCCCAAGCAGTGGTCTGACCCTCAATAGGTTGTTTGACTTGTGTAGGACAGGGACCCTGGTCATCTGCCCTCACCATGCCGCAGGCCAAGGTGCAAGTCAGGGGACAGGTCAGATACAAACGACTTGGGAAACCACAGACGGGCAACCGTGGACACCAACAGTCACACAACTGTCAGGTTCCCTCTGCATGCTGGTCCCGAGCTGAAGGTGCTGGGAAGGGACACAGCTGGTCAGGAGACCCTGCAGGGGGAGAGACCTCCTCAGCACAGAACCAGGGGTGGGAGGTCGCCGTGCCCAGGTCCTGTTCCAGGGGGTTCACCGCTCTCAGGGGCACCCAGGGTGGGGAGAAGGACCAGCCCTGGAAAGTGCTCAAGCTTGTGAGGTCGGATGCTCCAGGGGCCAGCGGGTAATGGAGGGGCCTTGAAGTCCAACCAATGGGGGGATCCTACAATTACACACTGCATCCAGACTGCACCCTCACTGGGCCCATCACAGGATCCGTCTTCTCTCACCCTGAGCTCTGCACACAGGGGTGTGGGCCCTGGAGAGGAGCCCGTGTGGGCATCAGGGCAGGAGTTTGACTCCAAGGACCTCGTGTTTAGGGAGTCGGGCTGGCCACCTGTGAGATGCCAACCTTTATCCAGTGGCTTCCTGCCCTCTGAGGGCTGGCAGCCACCTTTGGCTTCTGTGACAATGCAGCTTTGGTATCATTCCTCCAACTACGCAACACACACACACGCACACACACACACACACACAATCACCTGTTGTGTCAGGACTCTGTCTGTCTTTCAGGAAAAGCTCATAAAGTGCTTGGGTCTTTTTTTGCATTCTTGTTTTCACCTCATCTCCAAAAGCCGGAACGCTAACCTGGGAAACCCTGCCTTGTGGGCTTCGTCTGGGGACGTGAACTGTTCACCATCTGTTCCACTGGCACTGGTGTCCCACCATGTACCTCTTCATGCAAAGAGAATCTGCCCTGACCCACGGGGGGATGGTCACAGACACTGAACGTATCACCACTGCCCCATGCCCTGACCTATGGGGGGACACTCACAGGACACCTTGTCTATAACCACAGCCCCACCTCCCCTCCTGCTTCCAATGCCTGGGCTCCTTTCTGAGCACCTCACATGGGGCTTGAAGCAGGTGAAGTTCATGTCACAGATGAGCAAACTGAGGCTCAAGTCTCCAGGGTGTACCCTTCTACTGCCCTGAGCCCCACGAACACACCCCAAGAGGCAAGTATCTTTTGAGGGAGCACCACAGGCCCTCACAGTGACCTGATTCTCCCCTGTGGGCACAGTGGAAGATGGGGGCCCCAGCAGCCTGGCAGATCCGGGGTCTCCCCTCAGACAGGCTACCTGCTCCTGCTGGCGGCTCTCCCACTCTCCTCTTCTCTTTTTCAGATGCTGGGATGAACAGACACTGAGCCCAGGCACAGTCTGATGGCTAGAGGCAGGGCAGCTTCCTGTGTAACCCGTACGTGCATGAGCGAGTGAATGAGCAAGCAGAGATCTACCCAATCCCTCCAAGCTTCAGTTGGCTGACATATAAAATGGGGGTGACTAGGTGCACACGGAGGATATGGCAATCCATCGGGGCCTACAGAGGACATCTGGTACCATAGCAGAGCAAGAAGGGCACAGCAAATTGGTCAACTATCCCAACCAAGTGTTGACAACAAATTATCTTGGCAAATGACTCTAAGGTGGACTGTCAGCCAATGGACTTTGGAAGGGTTTCCTCATTCTCAAATCATCAAAATCAACAGCATTTCAGAACTATCAATACCACTTGAGCAGAACCCTCGGAGCATGCTCCACATGGGGGACCCTGGGATGACATCAGGTGGCCATTCCTCATCCCCGGGTACTGAGGAAGTTGGGAGGCTGGGTATGGCTTCTCCCCTTCTCTTCCCCCTTCCCCCAGATACAGGAAGAAGAAAAAGAAAATTTGGTAACAATGTTCTCACCCACTTTCCTCTAATCCTTGACCCTTCCCACCCTAATCAACTATGTAAACATCATAAAAAAAATGGGGCAGCATCAAGCACTTCTAGGGTGGGTCCTGAGAGCAAGCTGTAAAGGCAGATGCGTCCACGAAGGCGGGTAGCAGGAAGAGGCTGCCGACTCCACTCTAGGAAGTGAACCAGCAAATGGGAAAAACTAGGACAGGACACTGAAGATTCCAAAGTACGAACAATGTAGAGGAAGGGAGCTTGCACTCATCCCCTCCACACACACACACATACACCCCTCAGATGCACACACAGCTCACCACACACATTACACACACACCCCTCAGATGCACATACAGCTCACCACACAGTGCACACACACCCCCCTCAGATGCACACACAGCTCACCACACAGTGCACACACACCCCCCCCTCAGATGCACACACAGCTCACCACACAGTGCACACACACACCCCCCTCAGATGCACACACAGCTCACCACACAGTGCACACACACACCCCTCAGATGCACACACAGCTCACCACACAGTGCACACACACACCCCTCAGATGCACACACAGCTCACCACACAGTGCACACACACACACCCCCCTCAGATGCACACACAGCTCACCACACAGTGCACACACACACACCCCTCAGATGCACACACAGCTCACCACACAGTGCACACACACACACCCCTCAGATGCACACACAGCTCACCACACAGTGCACACACACACCCCCCTCAGATGCACACACAGCTCACCACACAGTGCACACACACACACACCCCTCAGATGCACACACAGCTCACCACACACATTACACACACCCCCCTCAGATGCACACACAGCTCACCACACACTCACACAGACAGGTACACACATACCACACATTCACACACATAACTCACGTACCTCAGATGCACACACACACATGACACATGGCATCATATACTCACACACCTTTCATACTTTACCATATGTACTTCACACATACTCAGGAACATGTACCTCTCATGTACACATATAACATATGCACATATACTCACCACACACATGTGCACACATACCCAAATATCATTCACACACACACATATAACTCACCACACAGATCACACACATACCACCATGTTTATGCACCTCACACACACACATAAATTACCATACACACTTCACATATACTTACACACACACCATTCATTCAAGCACATACAAGCTCACACACACATATAACTCACACCCACATTACACAGAGACTATCACACTCTCATGTACACAATTACATATGAACACGATCCCATGTCATGCATTCCCACACCCATGTACTCACACCACACAGCCCTGTGTTGCTGCACACCTTCAACTTAAGAGCTCTCCCTCTCTCCAATGCCTTCCCCTTTGGGTAGCAGCCTCAAAAACTCAGGCCAGGCTTCCCTGAACCTGTACACGTTGGCCATGCAGCCAAGCACACAAGCAATGGCAGAGGGGACGGCAGCTCTTCCCACAGGTGGGCGGGCTCAGCCTGCCTTCCTCAGGTGAGACACGGAGCCAGAAAGCAGCGCACAAACAGCCACAGATCTTATCAGCGCAGGGAAACAGTCACTCCGAGCTTAGTAGAATGCCAGCTACGTGCACCCCTGTTAACAGAGGACAAAGACGGCTCTGCGTGTGTGTACATGTGTGTGAGCTGTGGGTGCATGCCCACATGGGCCCATGTGAGTGTGAGCGCATGCAAATGTATGTACGGGGGTTTGGGGAAATTGCAAGGGAGACTGGGGAGACTTTAATGCTCTCCAGCTTACTCCTGCCTGGTGTGTCACCCATGGAACACAGACTTTCTAGAAGCTGGGCTTCTGCCCCTAACTTTAATGACAGATGCTGTTCTGAGAGTTGCCGGCCAGGGTCAGAGCTGGGTGGCAGAGCTTCCCAGGCTGCGTGAGGCAGTGTCCAGCACCACGATTCCTTCCCTGAACCTCTGAGCAGCTGTGGGATTAAAGGAAGAGGCCACTCACCCATTGCCTGAAAGCCAGCCAGCACAGGGACGATTCCCAAGGAGGGAGTTCCCACACTGTCGCTGGCTGCAGCCAGCGGCAGCCGGGGCTCCCACCCTTCCAAGTTGATCTTACACTCTCTGCAGTTCCACACGATGCGTTTTTAAAGTCGCCGTGATGTGCAATTACACTCCGGAGCATCCACCAGGAAGGACACAGGCGGGGGAGGGGAGCCCCAGAGAAAGCGCTTAGGATCTGGCGGGGTGCAGGAGCTTGCCTCAGTCCTCCTCGGGCCCTCCTTCTCACCAGCTGACAAATTGTGCCCCTGGGACTGCCCTGGGAGTATACAGAGGTCCCCAGAGTGCAGGGACCCCTGCTTGCCTCCCATTGGGCTGAGAGCAGAGCTGGGCATGCAGGGCTGCCACGCGAGGGCTGCCCCTTTAAGGCGTCACATCAGATTTCCCATTCGCAGGCAAACCCAAACCAAATCTAACCGAACACGCTGCCTTCACCACCCACCGCTCGGCTGGCAAACCCATCAGAATCCACAGGCAGCCAACCAGAAGCCAGTCGCAGGGAACGTCGTGGAGACTGCACACAGCCCAGATGCCAGGGGGTCTGCGTGAGCATGCAGACTCCAGACACAGCCGTGCGCAGACACATAACCTTCCTCCCTGCCCTGCCCAGCAGGACCCACTCCAAGGGGAGCCCCCAAGAACTCAGGGACTCCAGGGGTGATGAGTAAGCGTGAGCTCGAGGATGCCTGGCCACACAGGAGACAGCTCTGCCGCTGGCAGCCTTCGAGGCCCCGGCTCCATTATTACAGCAATCTGTTGGGGTAGAAGCCTCAAACAGCAGGCAGAGACCAGTGGGCTGCCTGCACGGTGGGCTTCCTCAGCGCCGCCCCAAGTGCTGGGTTCTGTTGCCTCATGATCTGGCCCTCACCTCGCCTCAAGCCCGCCGCACCTCAGTGGTCAGCCCTGGCGCTGCTACCTCTCTCAGGGTTGAGTCCAGATTCCCTGATAACTGTGTCGAACTTTGCGACTCCCCTGAGTCAGATGGGGATACGGGTGTATGCTTTCTATTTCAAGATCAGACAGAGCTGATGCTCAGACATCCTCCGAGCCTGGGGCTTCTAAGAATGAGGTGCTAAATCCGGTCTCTGGCCCTCACTTTCCATCAACATGGGAGACACTCTTGTTGACAACCAGAGGTTCTTTTTCCATGAGCCGCCTGCACAGGAAGCAGAAGTGATGAGGGGAACTGCCTGCTTGGGGCAGGGAACGGAGTCTGCCTCCCAGGCTGGGCTGCTCCCCACCCAACCAACTCCCTCCAGGAAAGCCTTTGAGGAGACACGCGAATGCCAGTGTAAGGGATGGAGAATGATCAGCCCTGTGGGCAGCTACAGACTCCTGCACCACATTGCCCTGGGATGGTGAAACATCCCCGCCGTGGGATTGTGGGCTCGCCAGAGCCAGCCAGCCTGTGGCCAGCA
The DNA here is from genome assembly GCF_030435755.1 of Ochotona princeps. Taxonomy (NCBI): domain Eukaryota; kingdom Metazoa; phylum Chordata; class Mammalia; order Lagomorpha; family Ochotonidae; genus Ochotona; species Ochotona princeps. Next base: position 3,348,295 of record NC_080860.1, on the reverse strand, counting down.
GTCACCGTCCTGTCCAGGGTGCACGTGCATGTCTCTACATTCCCTCCACGCTCCTTAGTCCAACCTCAGTCTGGGAGAATGGACTGACTATTCATGCTCTGGAGCAACCCCAGCCAAGAAAGCACAAGACTAAAAACAAAATGCAGACGCGAGCCAGCCATGTCCCCGAGCTGAGAGCTACTCACGGCCTGCCTGCACAGAACCCCCGCCACACACCCACTCTGTCCTGCTCTCTGGAGCCCTGAGCAAGTGCGCCCCACCAGGCCTCGGCCTCCCTCTCTACCTCCACCCTGGCTCCACCGAGACACTGCCGGAAGCCTGCGTGACCAGATGGCGCAGCCTTGCTAAGAAACCCATCTGAAGGCTGTGAAATGTTTCAGAAGGAGCAGAAAATTACCTTTCAGGATGCAATGGGAGGTGAGGGGAGAAGGGGAACCGCTCGCCGCAGGAGCCCCCTCCCTGCAGCTCTGTCCGGCACCCCATGCTGCTGCCTCAGGGAGCCCCGCCTGGCCCGTGGCTCTCCCCGCGGCCCATGCCTGGAGACAGGAGGATGCCCGGGCCGGTGGATGGAGCAGCCACGACCAGGCAGAGATTACGGAGGCAGGGAGGAAGGCAGGCCGGGGAGGGAGGGGTGAGAGCAGAGAGGGAGGGCGGGAAGGAGGGAGAATTGATTCTCTCCCCTCCACTGGGACCACTGAGCTAAGTTGCCATGGAGAAAGGGGAGCCGCTGGCAGAGCCCGAGGCGGGTGGAGGAGCCATATGCCAGGGGGAAGGCGGCCGCGGAGAGCCAATCCCACGGTCCTCTCACTGCAGCCTCCCCCGACTGGGCCCCTGGGTCCAGGGCAGCAAGGCCAGAGGGGTACTGGCCTGACCACTGCCAAGCAGAGGTCAGAGGGGCCCTCCTTGGGGCTCAGGGAGCCCCAGCACCCTCGGCCAGGAACCCGGACACACTGGCTCCCGTCACAGCACCAGCCAGAGCCTGAGGTCCAGGGGCCCATGGGACTAAGGAGACCGCAGGTCCCTCGCCCAGACTGGGCAGCACCCTGGTCCCAAATGTCTGCAGACAGTGCCGGGCACCGTTTGCCTCCCTGCTTCTCCAAAATCAATGGCCAAACTCTGAGTCACATCTCACTTCTGGAAAGGTGGGGATGGAGCTGCCTACCCACAGGAGGGTCCTGCTAGTTCAGGGCCGCCCACCCAGGAGGCAGCACAGAGGTAGGCTGTGGGGGTTCTGTGCTCCCAGGATCCCCACACGGCACTGTGTCTCCAGCTCTCTGCTGCCGGCCTGGCCACTGTGCGGGGCCCAGCCCTGGGACTGCCCTCTTGTGACCTGCCTCAAGCTCACTCCGCAGGGTCGGCGAGAGCATGCAGCCAGGTTCTCCTCTTGGAAGTCACAGAACCAGGGCAAGCCTGGTCGCTTTATCTGGGTTTCCTTTTCATTGTTACAAACAGGGAAATGAGGAACACTGCTTCTACCAGCCCTGCTCTTCTGGGCAGCGAGACACAGGGCTGGGGAAAAGCTCTTGGTGCACCTCAGGGACCGTGGTCTCCTTAGGGGGCTGGCAGCATGGCAGGGGGCAGCAGCAACTAGGGTCCCAACTCTCCTTGCTGTGCTGCAGCCTGAAGCCAACAGCGGAGGCCAAGACGCCTGGAGCACCTGGCAGGTCTGTCACCCAAGGCGCAGGGTTTTAGCGGAGGATACCCAGGCTCGGGCCAGGGCCGAGGGGGTCCTGAGGAACGTCTGCCTTCTGCTGTTTCCTCTCACTTCTTTCACTGTGGTAAAAGCGGAGATGTGCCGTTGTAGAGTACACATTTCGGAGCTGTTAAGCCCTTCCACAGTGAGCTGCTGCCGCACGTGCGTGTGGTTCCCGAGTGGGAGGAGACCCTGCTCACCTGCAGTCACAGCCCACCCTCCAGCCTCCAGTCCAACGGGCACCCAGGGGTGTCTCTCCACAGAGCAGTTCCTGCTGGACCTCGTGCGTCAGCAGAGCCACACAGGGAGCAGCATCTGGCGTGAGGATCCAAGTGTGCAGGAGCGCACTGCTCCCCTTCAGGGCGATGGCTGCTCTGCCACAGGGCACTGCACAGCTCACCACATTCTGCTCGCTGTCGCTCAGCAGCAGCCATGTGGGAGGGGGTGTACTTAGGACACAAGTCATCAAAGCCCCATGAGTGCCCTGGAGTCTCTCTGAGGGATTTTGGTTTGTAAGGGGGCAGGCCCCAGAGAGCCACAACTAAAGCTACTGCACCACCTTGCCGTCCCACTAAAGCAGAGCTGCTGGAAACTCCATCGGGCCCAAGGTGTGGCTAATGTGAACAGGAAAGGAAACTGTCCAAGGTGGAGGCTACATGAGTCCCCCGGGGCAGCTGGGCACCCACATCAAGTGAATCCGGTGAAGCCATCAGGCACCGCTGGCTGCTTGACTGGCAAGTCATTGCACCAGGAGTTTCAACGCCTTCATTCTCAAAAAGGTGTGACACTCTCTCCTAGGGATAGTATTTCCAAAGTTGAGACTAAGGACGATGGGTTCGCTTTGCAGTCAGGGATGTACATCACCACTCACTGCTGGTCTCAGCACCCAAGGTGTAGCTAATGTGAACAGGGAAGGAAACTGTCCAGGGAGTCACTTCAACTCACAGTTAAACTTAACTAGTCACTGGGGACTAACGGAGTGACTCCAAGCCCAGAGGATGTGGCAAGTATGGGATGACACCTGGCCCAGGCCCTCGAGCCAGCTCCTGGGTCCTCATCCACCACCTCCTCTCCACACCTGTCCCCACCTTCCCACATACCCTGCTGGATGAAGGCGGAGGGGCAGACTTCTGTCCATATCCAGGCCCAAAGGCTTGTCTAAAATGACAAAGGCTGAGTCATTGGGCTCCCCGGAGACCAAACGGATGCCAGCTGGGGAGTGGGCTCGGCCGACTCCATAATGACACAGCCGTCTCTGCTCTGCCCTGTTCTAGAACCACTCCCTCGGCTGCTGTTTCCCCTGGCGACCCCTGAAGTCATTCTTGGAATCTCTGACTGGGCTGTAGGACTAGAACAGATCCCTTTTCCCCTAATGTAAAGCAGGGACCCCTGGGGGACTTTGCAGAGGCTCCTTAGTTGTAGGCCGATGCTCAGGGAGGCCTGCCCATACCTAGAAGCTGCTCTTGAGATGGGTGTCGCACCAGGGGTGGGAACTGAAATTCAGAGGGACTCCAGCCCAGTCTTACACTGCAAATTCAGGAGCCTGGTGATGGAGCAGTGTCTGCAGCCCAGGCCCATGACCATGGAGCGGCAGCCTGGTCCCACAGGAGCCTCTGGAGAGCTGATTCCCAGAACAGGGATGGGGGCTGAGGCTACAGACAGCCTGCACCCGCCTGGGGGCCTCCCAGTGCCTGAGCCTCATGTCTGGCTGGCAAAGGGCTGTGTGCTTCCCATCCTGGATGGCAGGGCCTGAAAATGCTGCAAGCCTTCCCTTTCCTGTCCCCAACCACTGGCCCCCACCCAAGTGTTGGGTGAGAAGGGATACGAGGCGGCGGAGATGCCAAAAAGCCAGGAAAAATAGAGCACAGCCACAAGGTGCAGTTGGGCTTGGCATCTGGGATCCAACCAAACGCAGATCAGACACATTCAGAGAAGGGAACTGGGCTTGGACAGAGCGAACACGCTCCTTTCTGCCATGACTCCGTGAACCACACACTAAACAACCGTGGCATCAGCGGGAAGGGGCCAATTGATACACGTCACCTCAAGACGACCTACGGTGCACAGGAGGGCCCAGGCTCCAGGAACACACAGTGACACTCGCAGAGGGGCCTCCAGCAGCCTTGGGGGTCAGCCCGAGGACAGAGAGTAACTGTGTGGCGCTGAACGGGGGCCGTGTGCATCCCTGCCAGGAGGAGGGGGATTGGGGAGCAGCTGCTGAAAACAGGCCTACCCCCGCCCTGGGAAGCCTCTGCCTGTGCCCCCTCTGTCCCCCAAGAGAAGGCACACAGGGAGCCTGTCCACCCCCTGAGGGCACAGCCTTCCTGGCTCAAATCCCCACTCCACCCCATTCAGAATGTGGGCCATGGCCCTGTCGAGTCCGGACCCTGGGCAAGCCCTCCCTTTCCCCTTTGGGAGTGTTGCAGGAGGTCTCTGTTCCTTCCCACTGAGGCCTTCCGTGACCGTCCTTGTTCTACAACTCCACCCTGAGGTTGCCTCAGTGCAGCATTTTCTCCTGAGCACCCAGAGACGTCCAGTTTCTCTTCCCTCCAACTGCAGTGAGATACGCAGCACATGACACATGCCATGCCGCCACACTCGTGAGCACAGTGGTTAGTGGTACGGACCACTACCACCATTGTTCACCCCGGAACTTCCTCATCTTTCCAAACTGAAACCCTGCACCTGCTATTCCTTCCCCAGCGCTCGACCCCACGGATCTGATTGCCCCGGAGCCTTGCTGTGGGCCGGGAGCAGGTGGCGTGGATTCGCTCGGGCCCTGTGCGCTCTTTCTGCTCTGCTCCTCCCTGCAGTGGAGGTTCTGGAGGCTGCATTGCCCGGGGTCTAGGGCGATCACCTCCACACAGCAGGCCCTGAGCTGATCGGATGCAGGACAGTCAGGAGACTGATGAGGTCTGCGCCTCTCTGGTCTGAGCTGGAATTATGTCCTCCTCTGCACACCCCCCACAGGGGGCTCACTTCTGCCCCTACTCCACAGCTCCAGACCCTCACTCTGAAGCCTGGACGTCACCAGAGCTGGCAGCATGGCAGCCCCCCGCCCTGCCCCGCCCCACCGCTGTGATGGGGCAGCTCACCATCAGAGAGAAGCCACACATCACGCATAAAGAAGACTCTATGGGTGGACACAAGTCCCCAGCAGTGGGGTTACCATGTGCCTTTCAGCCTTCCAGGGCAGCTGCTGCCACTGCAGCATTGGGCAGTAAACAGAGACAGTGGCCAGCAAAGCTTAGGCCTGCGCCAGAAAGGCATCCTGGCATAGTCCTGCCCTCGGGGTCGGTCTCCCGTAGCCACTTGCCTCACCGTCTCCACAGCCTACTTGCTCTGAGAAACCCCCCTTTACTCACTTATTTCTGAGATGGATGAGCTTGGTGAATCAAGCAGACCCTACCTCAGTGTCCGGCAAGTCTGAGGGGAGCCTCCGGCCCCGTGGTAGGCCCCTTTCCTAACAACCACCTGCTCAGAGTCATGTGCAACTCACACCCGCCAGGCTTGAAGTGCCCCTAGGGAAAAAACAGTCTGCAGAGAGGGCAAATGTCAGCCAGGGTTGACCTCAGGGCTCCTCCCTGCTCCAGAAAAGCAAACGGATCAGGACAGTGAGAAACGGCTGTATCTGGCTCATGGATATGAAAACATCGCACACTGAACGAAGCTGCTTACATCCTTGGTTATTTTTAGGGTGAACCCAGTTGCCTCCCCTTGGAACCGGATGAAGCCCCAGAGGCACGTAGCCCTTTTTCCCAGATAGGGGTCCTGCTCCTGGTTCCTTGGGAACAAGAACTTGAACATGAGGTCTCTGGGATACCCCATCCCTGCTCCCACATTAGGAGGGCACCAAGGTGGGTTGAAGATCTACTGTTGATGTCACAGCCACCCATCTGGGTCCAGAGAGAGCCCCCTTCCCACGACTTTCCCGGGCACCATTACAAGGGAAGAAGGTCCGATCCGCTGCCTCCACCCAGGCCGTGCCCAGTGCACAGGACCGCTCAGCTGACATATTTCTAGAACAAGCAGCAATTAGAGCAGAGTCTCTTTTCCACTCCCCCTCCTCAAAACAGGAATAAATCCGTCCTACCAATTTCCCAGCTAATGATTTCCTCCATTAAATTAAAAAGAAGGAGAAAATGTTTTTTTAAACGGATTACCAGCCCTGTGCTTTCAGAGCCCATGTGACCTGCCAGCTCCTTTTCAGCCCTGATATATCAAAGGTCCTGCATTAATTTTTAATAAATAAGAACGTCATGGTCTAGGAAGTCCCACCTGAGTACCCCTCACCCTCCAACCCCGCAGGCAAGCAGGCCCCTAGGGCCAGTGCTGGGCTCAATAGGGCCAGAGACCACTTGGCAGTCAGTGTACAAGATCCACTTCCCAGACAAGGCAGAAAGGACCGGGCGGTGTGATGCAGCACCCAGGCACACGCCCCGGGACCCTGGGTAGATCCAGAGCTGTGACATGCAACAGTTGGCATCAAATGTGGATTTTTGATTTTGAGGTGTTTCTCTCTGGGAACCCAGGAGGTGAGCAGGCCCGGTGGGGCGGGTGTCAGTTGGTCCCTGTAGCACCCACCCAGCACAGATCGGAGTTGCACACGGTGCAAGCCCCTTATGTGTGGCTACAAAGCCAATCCCCCTCCCACTTGGTGACTTCCAAGACATGACAGTGAGTGAAAGACACAAAGGGCCATTAGGACGCAATGTCCAAGACATGAAAACCTGTGGAGGCAGGGAGGGCAAGAGAGGCAGAGGGTACTGAGCAGGCACAGAGCTTTTTGTCGGTGATGACAGAACATTTTGGAAGTGCATGGGGTGACAGTTACACAATGTTGTATTTGTTGTCACTGAACTGTACACTGAGTGAGGGCTAAATTTCACGTATGTGTAATTTAGCACAATTTTTTCAACACAACAACAAGAAGAAAAACATAGCCTACTTTCCCAAATGCTCTATGAAGCTAGAGGAGAGCCAACAATTTGTGCAGTGACTGGGGTGGGGGCCCGCTTACGTCTGCCCGGCTGGACTAAGCTCGGGCCGGGGCCGGGGTGGGGGGGCGGGAAGCTTCCAGGTGTCCTCACAGCAGGTGGGCATGACAGGGTCCTTCAAAAAGAGGCCGCTGGTGTGAGCATCACCAAGCCAGGAGCCCCAAGCCATGACAGCCCCACGAAGGGCAAGCATGGCTGAAAAGGCAGTGTGGAGGCCCCCCTCCTCCCCAGCACACACCTTAAGGCCCCTGCACTTGCCGAGCCCCCTCCCCAGAAATTATATAACTTGCTTCCTAACTTTGTGCAGGTTTTGAAAGTCACAAGAGAGGTCTCATCTATTGGTTCACTCCCCACAAATGCTTACAACAGCTGACTGGGGCCAGGCTGAAGCTGGGAGCCAGGAATTCGGCCCAGATCTCCTGTGTGGGGAGCAAGAACCTGCCTATTTGAACTGTCACCACTGCCTCCCAGGGCCTGCATTAGCAGGAAGTCAGGAGCGGAGCTAGCCACGGAACCCAGGCACCCCAACGTGGGACGCAGCTGTGCTTGCACTGGGCCAAGTGCCTGTCCATAATGAGATCCTCCCTGGCCAGCCACAGGCAGAAAGACGCAGGGCCCAGGGAGGGCAGCCATGGGCAGGAAACAAGACCAGCAGCCCTGATGTCCATGTGCGGCCAGCTCCTTCGGCTATTCCTGGCTGGAAAGGAGCAGTTCCCAGGAGGGCGCTCAGGTCCTGGCCCTGCTGTTTACCAGCTCGAGGGCCTTGGGAAGGGCCTTCGTCCCCGCAGTCCCGTCTTCTCTTCCACAAGATGGAGATGTAAATAGTACTCATCTCTCGGGCCTTTTCAGGGACTGTGCGAGATGACGCATTTGCAGCATTTAGCGCACAGCTGCGACATGGTCAGAGGCTGCACCACGGGAACAGTCAGTGGGTGCTCATCTCCCAGACACGCAAGAACATTCCTTCCAAGAGGGCCAGGGCAGCCAGCCCAGAATGCTTGGAGGACATGTACCACGGAGCACTCCAGGCCAGCCAGGAGGGCCACTGCTCATAGCACGTGCATAAGTTCTTTGGTTCCCATTTCTTGCATAGAAGGGAATTGAAGCACAGAGGGGTCTGTAACTTGTCCCCAGCTTGCTACAAGGCCAGCAGGTGGTAGAGTCCTCTGGCTCCAGCCAACTGCTGTTCCACAGGCTGTCTCCAGGGAAGTGTAACTGCCGAAGAGAGGTGGGAGGCACAGAGGAGCCTGGAGCCAGAACAGGCAAAGCACGCAGGCACAGCCCCGGGCGCTTCTGCTGGCCTGACACTGGACCACGTGGGCCTCAGGGCTCCTGGGGAAAGGTCTGGAAGCAGGTCCCCTGGGCAAATCCACAGGATGGCTGGGCCCCGCCTAGTTGGTCTCGAGGGTCTCCAAGGCCAGGCCTGAGATCTTCATGCTTAGTTCCTCAGTCCAGATGGTTTTGGTCAACACCCGAGCATACAATTAACTCCCTCAGAACCAGGTTAGGGTGTCCTGTGTCCTGGCTTACACATCCTTGGGGCTCAGAATAGGAGTGGAGGCTGGACACGGACGACCTGCGCCCTGGCCAGCTGAGCCTCTAACTCCACCATTAACTACTACCTTTCCCCTCCATTTAAGTTCCTTCTCTCTTCTTAGAGATTTATTTATTTTACTTGATATTCGGAGTTACACAGAGAGGAAGAGGGAGACACAGGGAGAGAAAACATTTGCTGGCCAACTCCCCAAATGGTCTCAAGAGTTGGAGCTCGGCTGATCTGAAGCTGGAAGCCAGGAGTTTCTTCCAGTCTCCTATGTGGGTGCAGGGACTCAAGGACCTAGGCCATTAGCAGGGAGCTGGATTGGAACTGGAGCCACCAGGACTCGAATTGGCACCTCTATGGGATGCTGGAGCCACAGGAAGAATCTTAGCCTACCATACCACCGACTTGGTCATTCGGTTCCCTGCTGTTTGTCACTCTTGAGGAACACATTTCAACCTTGGGTCTCATCACCTGTTATCTCCACTTGTATAGACACTGCACGACTCACTTCCTAAGCTTATTCAGGTTTCTGCAGAAGCCCTTCCTGACCATCCCCCCTAACACCGTCCCTCCACACTCTATCTGTTCCCTTCACATGTTTATTTCTCTTCCTGTCATTTGCAGGCATCAGTTAATTGAACAAGGAGTTTCATTTAGTTCACTGCTGAGCCCAGGATGCTGGCAGCAGTGCCTGTGTGCTGTTGAGCAACGGCTGATGGCCGGAGAGGCAGGAGGGTTTGGCCAAAGGAGGGCAGTAATTGAGGGTGGGATGAGGGCGGCTCCTGGGGAGTGCGGAAGGAGGAAATGGAGCTCCAGCAAACAAACATGAAATAAAGAGGTCATCAGAGATTTTCTCTGCCAAAAAAATAAGTAAATAAAAAAGTAAAAAATAATAAATTCCCAGGCACACCTAGCTGTACATGTGGTTCTAACAACTCTGAGGACGTTTAGAGGGAAATGTTACTCTCCGTGTGAGAAGACAAGTCTTCCGGATGGCGTTCGAGCAGGCCTTGAAGTAGGATCCAGGCACGGTTTCGGAGCTGTGGCAGCAAGAAGGCGGAGTGCCTTGGGGCAGCGGCCATGCTGTGCCTCCCTTGCACTCACAGCCTGTCCTTCGGCCAAGCCTGCCCCTGCAGGCTGGACCCCCTGGGTAAGCCCACCAGGAGCAGCTCCTCAGCGTTGCCTGCTATCGGCTCGACTGTGCCCAGGTCGGCCTTCCCCGCTAACTCATAACCCAGCGTGCGGACATCCTGATTCATTTTGGTATCTCCAGTGCCTCAACCCATAGCAGGTATTCAAAACAATGGTTGAGGAAATGAGCAGTACACATAGCAGAGACAGCTGCCTGTTTACTTAACAGAAGCTTCTGGGTGTAGCTGCTGCAGTCATGCAAACCCTGGCACCAGCCAGGCAGCAACCAACAGGCATCCTCCTGGGCCCCAGGTGCGCCTCGGGCACCAGAGTGCCACAGACTTGGCTTCCTAATACGAGCCAATCGCCAGAGCCAGGACAACCCCTCCCATGACACAAGGCTGATGGGAAGGCTTGAGGTGCCTCGAGGCTCTGAGATCTACTGTTTGCTGTTGACTTCCCCTGGAATAGCTCAGCCACTGGGATCCCACTAGGGGCACCGGGTGAGAACAGGGGGCAGGGGATTCTGAACAGCTGAGCTGCAGGGAGAGGTGACGCCACCTGGAGGAGGACCAGAACAGGACCCCCCACACATACTGGGACAGTAAAGGTCTTGGGCATCCCTGCTTCACCCCCAACCTTAGTCACATGTACAGACCGAAGCAGGAAAACCTTGCGGCCATCTTTTGCTGCAGGAACAGACCAAGCCTGTTTCCCCTCCCATCCAGCAACCCTCTTCCAGCCCTCAAACTCGGGCCAAAGGTTCTGTGGGTTCTGGATGTGGAGGTTGAGTGCCAGCCACCAAGGCCTGCAGATCCGAGGGCAAAAATGGAGTTACAAAAGCATTTTGGTGCAAAAAGTTTGTTAAATCCATGCCTATGAGGGGCCTTCGAAAATTTCACAGGGCGGGTGGTATCATGGCACAATAAGCTGACCCTCTGCCTCCAGTGTTTGTATCCCATATGGGCGCAAGTTCAAGTCCCTGCTGCTCCACCTCTGATTCAGCTCCCTGCTGACATGCCTGCAAAGGCAGTGGAGGGTGGTCCAAGTTCTTGGACCCATACTCCCACGTGGGAGACTTGGAGGAGGTTCCAGGCTCCTGGCTTTGGACTGGCCTAGCTCTGACCACTGTAGTAATTTGGGGAGTGAACCAGCAGGTGGGGGTTCTCTCTGTATAACTGCCTTTCAGATAAAAGTAAACAAGTCTTTAAACAATAGAAAAGTTCATGGGGCCAGCACCGTGGCTCAACATGCTAATCTTCTACCTTCAAGCACCGGCATCTCATATGGATGCTCATTTGTGTCCTGGCTGTCCCACTTCTAATTCACCTCCCTGCTTGTGGCCTGGAAAGCACCAAGGATGGCCCAGGTGCTTGGATTCATGTACCTACATGGGAGACTCCGATGAGGCTCCTAGCTTCTGGCTTCAGTTCAACTTAGCTCTGGGGAGTGATTCAGTGGATAGATATTTTTGTCTCTTCTTCTCTCTGTGAATCTGCCTTTCCAGTAAAAGTAAATAAATAAAGGATATCCACAGATATCCCATATCTGAGTGCGTGTTCGAGTCCTAGCTGCTCCGCTACCAACCCAGCTTCCTGCTAATGCATGTGTCTTATGGAAAATTTATGCATGGGTTTCAAAATTTTTCACACCAAAAATAAGCATTAAACACACACACACACACACACACGTATACATTTAAAAAAAAGAGAGAGAAAGACACATCTTCCATCCACTGGCTCATTCCCCAAATGTTCACAACAGCCAGGGCTGGGCTGGGCCAACATCAGGAGTCAGGAACTCCAGGCGAGTCTTCCAGGTGGGTGGTTGAGATTCAAGTCTTGGGGCTGTTCTCTGTGGCTGTGCCAGGTGTTAGCAGGGAGCTAGACTGGAAACAGAGCAGCCGGGGGAACTGGCACTCAGAAGCGGGTGGTAGAGCACCAAGGGGCAGCTGAGCCCCAATGGCACCGCACTGTCATTCCCTAATTTATCTTTTAATTCTGTTTTTCCCATGAACTTTTAAAAAGTTTATTTGTATGAATCAGATCCAAGCAATGGGCTTCTCTATCGCCCACAGGAAGGCAGAGAACCTGGTCTGCAGAAGCGGAAGGAAGCTGCCACTGACGGAGCACTGTGGGACAGGGTAGGGCCTGGCAGGTGGTGCTAGCCCAGGGCCATGGCCCGGAAGTGACCTGGGGCTGCAGTCATTGGAGGGTGCCGCTGGGGTTGGAGGGGCCACGCCAGAAGCAGCTTCCTTCTGTGACTGACTGGCAGGAGGTCTGCTCAGTTCCTTGTGATGCTTCCAGACCTTTCCAGAGAGCTGCTTGATCGTCTTTATGAGGTGGTGTGTGGCTTCCCAAGTGCAAGGGCCAAGAGAAAAAACAGCAGACGCCACACTGACTTATGTAAAATGGGGCTTCGACGCCAAGCACCGTCGCTGGTAGCATCCTGTGGAATGTAGAGGTCATCCCTATTCAGTGTGGAGGGCACAGCTCCGAGGTCTGACTCAGGGGGCCCAGAGATCAACGCCACCCTGGAGCCATCTCCACAGGCAGCTGCTGGTGCTCCTGCTCCCAGCTCTCTCTGGGACATCTCCATCCATCTTGGACAGGCCTTTCCTGTTCCCTTTCAGATGTCATCACTGAAGTGTGAGAGGGGACCCCACTCACCTCAGGCCAGCCCTGCCCAGCCAGCTCTCAGCATCCTCTGAGCAGGTGGGTCCGAGCCCAGGCTGGCTATGACCTGCCCAATTAGTGCATCTTCTGACACTTCCTCATCTCCCAAGCAAGGTTACCACATCACAGACTTCCTGGTGCTGAGCACGTATAAGTGATGTGACAGAAGTACCCAGCCCAGGGCTCTGTTCACAGCCAACAATGGCGGCCATTCAACAACCTTATGAAACTCTTCGGGGAACTTGGTTGGGGCCCATGCAGACCTGAGCCTAGAGCCCGGCTTCCCTGGGGCCCAGAGCAGTGCTGATGCTGACCTGGGAGGGGGAGGCTGCTGGTGTCCAGGAGACGGACGCCTTGCGGTGGGGCCACTCACAAGGTCACCCTCTCGCTGCCAGGGCCAGGGCGCAGGGCTGCCAGTGGCCTCACAGAAACAGCAGGGAGTGTCCCCTCTCTCTCGCTTCTGTCACTCGCCCCCTCCTGAGGTGCCTGGCTTCGCGGCAGGATGGCATCCTGAGGCCACTTCATTAGGAGGCCCCTCGCTGACTCACAGCCGCAGATACCACTTCACGGGGTGTGCAATTTACAGCCACTCAGAGGCGTGGGACGCAGGTGACAAACACATTGGCCTCTCCAGCTGCCACAGCCGCCTGGTCTTGCAGTCAAACATGACCGAGGTTTGGCAGTTGCCCCTACTTCGTTTTCATCATCACAGATGAGAAAAAGCTGTGGTCAAGTACATAAATCTAACCTTTCCACAGAGGGCGCCACAGTTCTGGATGCCACGAACTCCTCCCTGGAATGGGCTGTGCAACAGAGACAAAAGTCGGTGCTGCTGCCCACCCCCTGGCCCAGTCTAGCTTCCGGGGTGCCTTGTATTGGTGACACTCGGATCCCTGTTGGCCTTACTGGTTCCGATGGGGAGGTCCTGGCCTTTGGGGCTCATCCCCACCAACCTGAAGTTCCCATACAGATGATGGGTCTTGCTCTTGGGATCACCTCTTGCGTAGAAAAGACATGGCCTAGGGGCGCCGGAACCTCTCATCTGTTAACCAGCCATGGGATCCCACCCAGCATGCCCTGAGCGCTCACCTGCCTTGCAAGGCTGAGCGGAGGGGGAAACTGGAAGAAGTGCACAGAGGTTATGGCCCAAGTCCCAGCTACATGTCCTCTGGCTGTGTGTTTTGGAACCCACAGGCTCACTGGGGTAGGGGAGGGTCCCATGGAGGGTCCCCAGCATCTCTGCTTATGCACTGAGGTGGTGAGGAAGGAAGCTACAGACTTTCTCCCGCCACCTTGGCTGCAAGCTTTGGGCCTGAGACCAGCTGTGGCTCTGGAGAATGGAGAGGGGCCGTCCCTTTTAATAAAAGGATTCCACTCCCAGCCAAGTGTGGCCACACACCGCAGCCTTACTCATCCCTGCTGGAAAGGGCGAAGTAATTAGAGTGAGAGTGAAGAAATGCTTAACTGGCTCCCACCCTGGGCTGCTATGGCCAACCCAGCTCCACTCTTGAGTGGCTTTCCGGGTCACTGGGCTTGGCTCCTCCAGAGCTTTTGTCTGGTCCTCTGGGCAGGTACAGCAGAGACACCAGCTTGCAGCCCCACCCTCTTCACACCCACCTCCAGCAGAGCTACATCCCTCCACCATGTCAAGGCGAAGCTGTCATCTATTGTGCTTAGCATCTGCCCTGGGGCTTTGGAGGAAGGCTGCTAACGGGAGGTCTGAACTGGATCCCCTCCCCTTCCTGGACCCTCCACCTCCCTCTCTCCCTCCCTTGTGAACAATGGATCAAACAACAGACCTTGGGTGTCATTTCCTCGCTCAACTTCTCACCCTGGTCCCCAGCAGCCCTTCCGGAAAGCTCCGTTTCTGTTGTTTATGTGCCCCTACTAAGCTGCCCCTATTCCAATTTAGGATTGTGTGCAAGCTGCAGAATCTCCCTTTGAAAATGTGCTGTCATCAGCAGATGCGTAGAGGAACAAACCGTGGCCTACCCCTACGATGCAAGCATTGGAGTTCTGACACACGCTACAGCACAACTAGATCTGAGAAGGAGTGACAGACGCCAGATGCGGAGGTCACACGGTGCATAACTTCATTTATATCACACACCCAGGGCGTGCAAATCCACAGAGAAGGAAAGAAGATGTGTGGCTGCCTGGGGTAGGGGGTGGTGTCTATGGGTTCCCTTCAGGATGATGAAAATGTTCTAAAACTGACTGAGGTTGTGGTCGCACAACTCCGTGAACAGACTAAATGCTGCTGAGTGATGCACTCTGAGTGAATGGCACAGATACAAGCCATTTCAGGTACGCTGCTAACAGTCGCCCAATAGAATCCGCAGAGGACTGGTTGCCGGGGCCCTGGCGCACACGGGAACCCTTGGGTGCTGGAGCCCCTTGCGGGAAGTAGCATGTATTTGCCAAGAGCCAACGTTCATCCTCGTGTAGGCTTCAAGTCACCCCCGGTTACCTGTGACACCTAATACAACGCCTGCACACCACTCTCATGGATTCACGCAATGTACAGCAAATTCAAGTTCTGCTTTTCAGGACTTTTTCTAAGTGTTTCTCAATTGTGGTTGGCTTGAGCTATAACATGTGGAACCATGTATAAAAACCAACAGTATTCTAACACAAAAGCAAACAAACCTGAATGATGGTCCTTAACGCACACAACATGGCGGCCGGAGGAGTCTCTATGGCGCGGGCGCCCCCTCTGGCCCCAACTTCTCCCCCACCCTGCCCCGCCTTAAGCAGATTTGCAACTCACATTCGTTTCCCTGAAGTAGCAACTCTAGGTGGGTGCTGGACAGGAGAGCAAGGTGAAGGCACAGTTCCCTGCGAGCCCCACACCGATGCAGACATGCCACGATCTGGTTCATGTCTCCTAACCTCCAAGCCCGAGGTGGAAAGCAGCACCTACACTGCCTGGCTCTCACCTCGGCCAACAGCAGCAGCCCTGGGGCAGGAGTGCACCGTGGATGACCCCACGGATCTCCTGGACTGGACAACGTTGGTGAGATAGGGCTTAGGCAGGGCTTGGCAGGAGCAGCTCTGGGACTAGACTTCACCTCAGGGACAAATCCCGGACGAGATTCCGGCAGAGACCACAGCTGCCCTGGGTGGACCAAGTGGACACTGGCATCATCCAACATCCAGCTGCCAGCAGGCCACAGCAACCGCGCAGTCTCACTGCTATGGGAGTGGCGAGCTGGGCCAACTGAGGGTGGCGGGGACTCATTCTGAAGTACTTATCTCACCGAAGTCTCACCTTCCTGACTGATTTAAAGGAGCTAAGATAGTCAGGGGATGGAGCAGAAGCGACCTGGGGGTTTGCTGCAGGCAAGAGGCCAAACTAGGCCTTCGGAGAGGGCTTCCTAGCAAGGTCCTCACCTGGCTGGCCCTGGGCTGAGCCTGCTGAGGCCTGGCTGCCTCTCACACTTGTCCCCTGATGCATGTGGCTCAGGCACAGTGACACAGTGCAGATATTACCCGCTCCGTCCCTCGAAGGCCAGCCAAAGCCCCGTGGGCATCCAGCAGGCCAGGAATGCAGGAAGTCAGTAACCCCTAGAGCAATGACTACCTCCAACCTCCGTCTGCACAGGAAGTACCATGGCCCAGGCAGGAGTGGTGTGGGATGCTACCACAGCCTTGCCTTCGTAGAGGCCCCAGTCTGGGTCCTGGCGGGGCACTGCAGTGACGGGATGGGCGGGCCTGCACACCTGTTCTGAGCAACCCAAGGACCGGTTTCTCCTCTGTATCCCAGAGAGAACAGGCTTTGCCAGTGCCTGGCCCAGAAAGGACTGGAAAGAGGAACAGAAGGTTCCCAAAGCCTCCCCCAACACCAGCCGTCAGACACCCCTCAAGTGTATGCTGACAGAGCCAAGAAACCCACACCATACCCAGGACCTACAGTGCAGGAGTTCCCGGCAGAGGAAACCGGGTCCTCAGGGACTCGTTCAAGGTTATCCGGCTGGTTCCTGACTTCTGACCAGAGACCGTTTCTTGCCGCTGCCCTCAGCTGTCACACACCCATGGAAGAGCTGTGCATGTACGTATGGGGGGAGTGAGTCACTGCTGTAGAGAGAGGCACCCCACAAAAGTGAAGGGCAGAGCCAGGCAGGTGGTGGCTAAAGGACCTTTAGCATTCACAGCCTTCCTGAGCCTCGATCTTCCCTGCTGTCACCATCTGCTCCAGAGGGTAGCTGACCGGGCCAATGATGCCACCCGTGGTAGCTAACCCAGCCTGGGCTTAATTCAGCCCACCCAGTGAGGCCACTGCTGTGTGATGTCTATTCTGGGGTCTCAGTGGGTCACACCACCTTGTCCAAGGCCATGGAGCCCAGATCTGCTGGATTCCAAGACAGAAACTTGACTTGAGCACTGAGCTATCTCCCTAGCCACAGGAGCCAGCTGCAGACATTAGCGCTGCCCAGCCAAGACGGTACAAGCGGAAGAAGCAGCTGCAAGACAAAGCGAGGTTTGCCCAGGAGGAACCGTTGTGGCCTGTGAGTCCATCACAGGGGGCAGCGAGCATGGCAGGACAGCAGCCCAGGCCAGCACCATGAGGTTCCTACCTAGCTCTGAGGCGAACAGAAATGCCTCCCACAGGTTCCAGGGCAGGCTTCAGGGATCAGGGCAGGCTCTGTCTGCGCCCCCCCATTCACCCCTTTGCGGATCAGCTTCTCTATGTGATAAACAGAGGCCTGGACTGGAGATGGCCTTTGGAGGTGTCGGCTCTGACCGTCCCAGGCTGCGAAGAGGTGGACCGTGCTGTTCCCTGCCATGTCGCCCCTGCCCCACAGGGCAAGATGGCAGCTGACACCCTGTCCCTGCTCTCCTCATCCTGTCCATCAGCTCACATCCACAGAACCAGCTCCCAGTCCAGCAACAGCATTGGGTTGAGGATCTGGGAGCTGCGTCCAGGGCCTGGGTAGCTTGGCGGGACCAGGGAGCCAGGCCAGGCTGGTCTCCGGGGAGGCAGCTATCTCTACTCCAGACCCAGGCTACTGGCAGGGCCATGCTTGCTGGACAAAAGTCACCCTTTGGTGACAAGGACAGCTGAGCAAATTGGGCCCAAACAGCCTCGTGCCCAGCTGGGCCCCTCGCCAGCCCTTGCCGATGATGCCTGTGCTGTCACCTTCAGAAGCAATGTCTTTTGGGTGTGCACCCACATGTGCACATCCTCATTTAACGGGCTCAGTGGAAAGCCAAAAAAAAAAAAAATCTTTTAGGTGTTCAACAAAGCAAAGCGTTGTGCTGCTGCCAGCAGCCTGCCCTTCCTCCCCGCCCCCGCCCCGTCACCCACACCGAGCTGGATGAAGCTTTTTCTAACACACACATCAGTGCGTGTGCACCCTCTGATGAAAGCCCTTCAACGCCCCCCTTGGATTTCAAGATGAAATCAAAACTTAACTGGCACATTGAGGCCCCCCACCTCGCCCTGCCCTTAGCACGGCCTGTCTCCTACACAGGAGTTGGTGGCGCCGTCCTGCCTTGGTGCCCTCTGCCTCTCTCTAGTTCGCAACCAACCCTAGCTCTGTGCAGGGCACTCTCATCATGCCCATCAGCCTCTGAGGATCCCCCTGGGAGCGCCTCATCCCTCCACACTGCTTCCACAGGGCTTGGCCGATGCCACCTGCCCGTGGCTCCGTCGCCCTGGTGGCTCACAGGTTCCTCACACCAGAGAAGTCAGGGAGGGCTTAATTCACCTTTGCAGCACTTGGCTCAGGGTCCATGAGGGACTCCAGGAGCTAAAGTGGCTTTGTGGTTGCCTAGGTCCACTGAGGCCGGTAGATGCTGCGAACGCCGGAGGACGGCCCACTGCCTATCTGCCATCAGTGACATGCCGGCATCAGCCAGTGTTTGTGTGGTCACTAGTGTCACTCCCTGCGGTGCCTGACTCACGTGGCCACCAATGTCATCACAGGAGGGCAGTGGGCTCACAGACGCCACTCCCATGGCGACTGCAAAGCCACAATGTCGGACTCACGGTGAGCTGCCAGGAGGAGCCTTGCTACCTTTCTGACTTCTCTGCTGTTCCAAGAAGAGTGTCCCCTGGGGACACAGTCTGCTCTCTGCCCGACACCAGCCCCAGAGATCTATCTGCTTCTAGTCGAGAGGAAGCAGTGGGAAGATGGGGACTGGGTGGGAATGGAGGAGAGAAAACACAGAACCAAGCACCAAGGTGCACAAAAGGGGCAGAGAGGTGGGGGAGAGCCAGCCTCGCGCCCTGGGCTTCTAGAATCCTCCCTGGCAGCTCCAGCCTGGTGGGAGGTCCCAGAACTGACTGGACCTGGAAACAGAAGGGAATCCCAGAGGAGAATACCAGCTGAGGCTTGTGAACACCTAGGGGCCACTTGGCAGGACCACAGGTCCCAGGCGTGAGAACCTTCTAGACCCAGTTCCTTTTATTCAGCTGCACTGGTGTATTCTCAACCACAGTGAGGCCTAAGGAAGCCAGGGGTCTGCAAAGGGGGAACTGGGGGACACTGGAGGGCCTTTCTCTCTATGTGGCTGCCTGGGGCGACCCTGTTACATCCCTTCAGCGAAGAACTGCAGGCTGTGCCTCCTCCGCTCCCCTCGGTGGGCCCCAACCCACCCACCATGTACGAGAGTGTGCTTGGACAGGGACGGCTAAAGAGGCGTGTCTTCCCGAGCCCACGCACGCTGGGCAGTGGTGCTGCGCGGCTGGGGAGGTGTGCCAGCAGTTTATTTATAACCCAGTCCTTGTCCGCACACGCCAGTGCTGCCTGCCTGCCTGCCTGCCACTGGGGCTTTGCAATCCGTGTCTATATTTATCGCCTGAAGCCGTTGGGATAATGGCAAGGCCAGAAATAGCTTTGGAGACGTTCACGTGAAGCTGACAGGCAGGTCCCCAGCTCCCAGCCTGACCTCGCCCCAACATCTGCCGCTGGACAGTGGGTAATGGGGAGCAGCTGGACAGGGCTGGGGAAGCGGCTGCAGCCAGATGGGAACAGCACAATCGCTCTTCTCTGCCGGCCCTCTGTGGCGATGCAGGGGACACGTCCAGAACAATGCATCGCAGCCGGAGGGCCGCGGGGAGACCAGAGGCATCCAAACCGTTCTTGGTACAGGCCATGCAAGGAGTACAGCCAGCCACGGAGAGTGAAAGGTAGCGCCCAGGCTTCCAGGAGCCAGGTTACCCTCCCTGCCCTCCTGCATTCACACCCAGCCACCTCCTGCTGCCAGGGAGGGAGGGTGGACAAAGCAGGGTCAGTTGGGCTGGCCAGGGAGAAGCAAGACCACCAGGGCGTGAGGACCATTTGCCTCCTCTTCAGTTTCAGGGTCCACCCACAAATTCACCAAGGACGTCCTGGCCGGAAGGGTCATGGCCTGCTGAGCAGGTGGAGTCCCGCTCAGGCCCCAGCAGAGCCATCAGCTGGGGTGCAGTGAGCCAGGATAGGGGGTCAAGCTTCCTCAGACTTGATGTTCAAAGCGGCAAAGTGCAGAAGCTGACTACATGAGGAGCTCCCCTTCCCTCCTAGTGGGAAACGGCTCAATCCACAGGCCCTGAGGAACGCTCTCAGAAGGGGGTGGGACAGGCTTGTTGGGGAGCAGGAGGATGCAGCACTGTGAGGCGGGGCAGCAGGTGTCAGGCACCCTGCGCCCAGAGGTGCCACCACAGGATGGGAGAGACACCTGTATGTAGACAGAGGGTGGCCGAGAGTAGCATATACATGCCACGCAGCCCAAAAGGACAACAACTGAGGACCCTGAAGCCGGCTCCAGGCCCTTCCCAGCCTCCACTCCGGCCTCTGACCCTGCCTGGGACTCTCAGACACTCCCAAACACAGCATGCGCTTTAAGGACCAAAGGCACCGGTTCATGCTCTCTTAGCCCTTCTCCCTTCTTTCCTGGGGAGCTCCCTTGCTGTGAAAAGTTACCCCATCACATCAGCTGCTGCCTTCGGATGGCCCCAGCTGCCCGTCAGCCTCACCCCTCACCTGCCTGCTCTCTGCTCCAGGTGAGCAGCCCCCCCAGGCCCATGGCTTGGCCCCAGCAGGCAGCTGCAAAACTGTGTCCCTTCTTTGTGCTCACAAAGAGCTGTCATTTTTACAAACAAAAACTATTTGAGAGGCAGACAGAAAGAAACAGGCAGATAGAGCTCTGACACAATGATCTACTCCCTCAAATGCTTACAATGGCCCCTGGCCAGCCAGGAGCTGGAAAATCAATCCGGGTTCCCCAGGTAGATGGCAGGAACCCAAGCCCTTGAGCCACGGCCGCTGTCTCCGGGGTCTGAAGGAGTAAGACACTGGAATTGGGGCAGAGCCAGATACTGAACACTGGTCCTCTGCTGCAGCAGCCATCTCAGCTGAACTGCTAAGAGCAGCCATTTTTGCAAATGAACAAAAAATTTGAAGACTGCACCATCATCCTAGGTCTCCCTCGGATGAGGAAGGCAAAAGGTGAATCAGGCGTCCTCTGGCCCTTCCTCATTGTATTCCTAGGGTGACACCCAAGGATGCAAATCAGGAAGCTGACACTGGGGCCAGGGCTTTGAACCCAGGATAAGCCGGAGAGGCAGCCAGCCTGGCCAGCCCGGCGGCACTGCAGAGGGCTGTCGTCTGCCTCCTCGCGCCTGCGTCACTGTTCTTCTATTGACCCTGACTGCTGCCATAGCCCCTCGCCTGCCCTCGACACTTTGCCCAGCAGGAGCAGCTCCAGGGCCACCGACAGCCCCTCAGAGGTACTCCTCTCCTCCAGCTGTTGGGCCTCCCTCGGTCAGCCCCTTCATAGGAGGAGAGGGTCGCAGGTGCACCAGGCCCTTTCCCCGGGGACAGCCAGAAGAACGTACCCTCGCCGAGAGCTTGGCAGCCCTGGGGGAATGATGGGGGCAGTCCACGTTGGCACAGCCCTTCCTGGGAACCCCACACACGTTCACTCCCTCCATCCTCACCACAGCACGCTGAAAGCACTGCTGTCCTCGTTTTACACAGAGTGGCGAGAGGGTGACCCCGGCAGCCTGCATTAACTGCAACTCCCCTGCCCCGGCCCACGCCAATGCATGTCATCACAGAACAGTGGGCTGCGTTGCACAGTGCAGCTGCTTGGCAAGGTGGGCTGATGGGTACTTAGAAGGTGAAACACGGCTCCCTCAACAATCATGTAGGTCCTCTCCCAGGCGCAGGCCCAGTGGGAGCCGGCACCCGGCTCTGCACTTCTCAGTCACTCTGCCTCCTTGGGTCACTGTCTTTGCAAATCCAGGCCACCTCCGGGACAGGTTTGTAGGGTTCATGACAGGACATGGACCCCTCTGTGTAAAATGGAGACAGCAGCAGTTTCCTAAACCCCTCAAACACAACCCCATTTCCCAGGTGCTGAATGACTGCCCTGCCTAAGCCCCTGCCACCCACATAGCACCTGTCTCTTGGGGTGTTTTGGGAGCATGCCTGCTGGGGACAAGCCAGCCAGCCCCCTTTTCTGAGCAAACTGGAGCCCAAAGTGGAGTGCAAGTCTAAAGCCCCCATCAGTGCCCGGTCAGAAACAGCCTGGCAGTGCCCGGTCAGGAACAGCCTGGGTGCAGCACCTTCCCTCAGGTGTTGGGGGTGGGTGTATACCTGAGAGTTTACCTAGCATGGGGGACTAGAACGGCAAGGAAGCCCTGGGCAATGCGTTTCAGGGCTGCAGCTAGCAGAGGGTCGCGGTTGGGGGGACACTGGGGAGGAAGGGGGCAACGGGGTGAAGACATTGTCCCAATCTGCTGGAGGCCTGGAGTTAGTCTCCAGCGCCCTTACTGTCCGCCCCGCTTCCTCCAACCTCCAAGGAAGGCGCCCAAAAGGACAAGGGCCCCCCTCAGCCCACCTCCGCTGGCTCCAGGGCTAGCCCTGCCTGTTTAGCCCAGTCCTGTGATCCACTGTGAGCGCAGGAGGGCTCCAGCGTAAATCAGTCAGTGGGAGTAATTACCAACTTGTCAGTCCTCGGTAGTGCCCAGACTGTGACGGGGACAGATCGAATGAAATGGCTGAAAGAAAAAGCATCAGCTGGATTCCGAACCCAGTCCTCAACCTTGGGATTGCAGATTCAGCTCCTCCCAGGAGAGCCAAAGGAGAATGTTTTCTGTAGGCACTGAGGGGTTTGAAGAGGCTTCCCGGGCCTTGCCCTGCTGAGCAGGGAACTGCATGGACACAGAGGCCTTTAAGCTTGTCCTCAGAGCAACCTTGCCAACTGAAAAAATGCCCTCCAGCCCACGTGCCACCTTCACGATGTCACGCAGTGGCTTCCCAGAGCACAGTGGTTCCTCACCGGATAAGCGAAACCTCACTGCCCCTCTGTGCCCTCCTTATCACAAAGGACTCCATCACAGATTTAAACAGACCCTCTACATACTCACAAGGCCTCTGCATGTGTTCTCCGGGTGGCTGAGGCTGCCCAGTGCCTGTCCTGGAGTGGACAGACCCAGTGACCTGCCAGCCAGTCCCTGCTCATCCCTCACACATGGGTCTTGTGATCCAACTGGCACAGACCCTAACTCTAAGCCTTGCTTCCTCCTGCCTGGCCATTAGAGGCAGCTCAATAAAAGCTGACAGGGTAATGTCCAAGCCCTCGGACAGCGTCAAGACTGCAGCCTCGCTGAGGCTAAAACAATAGCCAGGGAGAGCCGCTAACAGAGCCCTGTGCCAGCAATGCTCAGATGCCCATGTGTCTGCAGAGGCTGCAATCTTTGCCATGGCTGATGCTGCCAGGCTACCATGGCTCAGCAGCAGGAGCCTGGAGCTGGCCCCTCTGCAGCCCTTCTGCTCCGTGGAACCACCCACCAATTTAGCAGCAAAAACACTGACCCTGGCTCCACAGCCACCCTGCTTGCTGTGTGACATTGGACAAGTAAGGCCTAGGGGTCCCAGCAAGTTACAGAAGGTTGGACTGGAAGATTTCCTGGGTCCTCCTAATCCATAGGAACCTTCCTTTTCAACAGGGAGCACCTGCAGTTTGCTTTTTAGCACAAACCCAGAGCCTAACACCCACACCCCTCCCCAGAGGCCACCCCAACCCAAGTACCCACCCCTTTCACTGCTGTGGTAGTCTGTCTGCTTGTCTCTTCATCCCGTAGGACTGACACCACCAGCCCCCAGAAACCATCCTCTCAAAACGCAGAGCCCGTCCCTGCTCTGCCCACACGCTTCAGTAGCTTTGTGTCACTCGGTCAGGCCCGAATGCTGATGTGACTCCAACAACATGACGGATAGCTCCCCACTGACCTCCTCCGCTGCTCCTCTCCTTCACTCCCGTCCCTGGCCATCCCGAAGCCCCAAGGCTCCAGCCCCAGCATGCTCCTCCTGCTTCACTCCCTCACCTTCTCTGGGGCTTTGCTCAACTGCCCCAGCCTAGGAAGACTTCTCTCCTGCTTCATATGGCTTCCGTTACTGCCTGGCCTCCCTCCCTGCAGAGTCCACACTGACGGACTCAGGCAATCACAGACCAGGAGTATTTGCAGGGAAAGTTACATCCATGTTGAACATGCATGGTTTTTTTTTCTTCTTTATCCTCTAAATGGTACAACTATTTATATTAAAGTAATCTAGGGCTGATTTAAAGGCTAGCAGAGGATGCGCATGGGTCATGTGCAAATGTTGCACTGCTGTGCGAGGGGAGCTGAAACATGCACGGCCCCATGGTACCCCGGGGATTTGCGGCCATTCCCTGCGGATCGGAGGGATGTCGATGTTCGCATGTTTTACCGCCCGTCCCTTTATTATTTTGTCTGCCTCCACTAGCAGGGCCAGAATCTTTACTGTCTCAAGAATCTTTATACTCAGCTCTTAGACTAGCAGGCACTCACTAAATACACATTGGACGAACCAATGTCGATCCGCCGTGAGCTCGGCTGTGCTGCTGAAACAACGACCTGCAGCTCACAGCACCCTGGTTTGGAACGGCGTCGTCTTGGGGACCTCTCTGAGCGCCCAAGCCCTGGACACTGTCTCTGGGAGTAAAAGCCGCCGACAGAGGCAGGGCTCTTGTCTTGGAAAGTGTGGGAAGAGACAAAGCTAGGAAATGACACAGAACAGGTCCCCAAAAGATCCTCCAGATAAGGCACCCATTACCAGGGAAAAAAAACGAGAGGCTGGCTCACAACGGGACGCCTCCAGGTGTCTCCTTGCTGGTAAAACAAGGTTGTAAGTGCAGGCTCCTGGAGAGCATTGCCAAGTACAGCAGGGGTTCCCCACCAGAAAGGCAAGCAAAGGGCGCACGCAGAGCGTGAAGCCGCCACTTGGGACCCCTGCATCCCACATCGCAGTGCGGGGGTCTGGGCCTGGGTGCTCCTCCCAACCAAGTACCTGCTGATGTACCTGCCAATGTACCTGGCTGGTCTGCCAGCCACATGGGTGGGTCATGTGGATGGAGTTCCTGACTCCTGGACTTGGCTAGCTCTGGCCTGGCTCTTGCTGGCGTTTGGGGAGAGAACCGGCAGATGGAAGATTTCTCTCTTTGTCATTCTGCCTTTCCAGTAGATTAAAAAATAAATAAATAAAAACAATTAAGCACAGTAGGAAAAGGAAGAAGGAAGGGTATGGGAGGGGGCTTCCAGGCTGAGAACCCACAGGCTGTCCTGTGGAGGAGTCCCCAGCCCCAAATACTGCGGCTAAACCAGTGTGGCATGGGCCAGGCCAGCTCCCCGCCTGACACCCCACCCAAGCTTCCCCACACTTAGGCCGTTTCCTGTGCCTTGAATTGCCTGTGCCAACCTCAACACATGACTGACAGTCACAGTCAGAACTACACACCAGAAAATACAGAAATACACACCAGAAAATACATACAGAAAATATAAAATATTGGGTGCAATAAAGGACATTCTTGGGAACACGCACTGTGGGTTGTCAGCGTTCTGACGTAGGGGGATTGAAGAGGCCAGGCTTCCCGGGACAGGTGCACGGGGGCTGTGGGAGCTTGAGAACAGGTGGAGAAGTGCCTGTACTCTCCAAGCAGCACTGGTTGTGGGTCAAAGCACCATGGGACAAAGTGACACAGCTGCCCTGGCATGACCTGGGGCCTAGGTCCCGCCCATCTCTCCCCCTGGTACCATGGGGACAGCAGCTCCCTGCCCTCCCAACCAGAGGGCAGCAGCCTCACTCCCAGCCAACGCCTGGGGTCCTCACCTTCCACCCCAGCTCCTCCTGTTTGGGGCTGCAGCTTCTAATAGACCTAACCCCAAGGGAGTGCAATGGCCAAGTTTCCCATGAGGGGCAGAGGCTGCCTCAGAGAAGCGACAGGGAAGCACAGGCTAGGCAGGGGAGTGGATGAAAGCCACATCACCTCTGGCACCAGCCTCCTCTTCCGGGACAGAGGGCTGGCGTGAGCATGTGGGGAGAGAGCTATGCAACGCCAGTGGCAGTTGCTGCTGTGGTCTGAGGTCCTGCCAATGTCATTGGCTGTCTTCTTCCTCAGAGAAGGTGGCCTTTCTGAGGCCTGTCACAGACACACTGGCAGGAAGCACCCCTGGCTCCAGGGACCCTCCCTACTGAGTCCCCACCCCGGCAGCTGTGCCGGAAGCTCTGTGGACCTGTGCAAAAAGGCAACAATTTTCCTCCTAGCGGTGGGGAGAGTCAGTGAGCGCCGACAGCAAATGCTGTCCCTGTTGGAGACCCCTTCTCTGAGGCAGACTCTCTCTGCAGGTGCTTCTGCCCCTGGGCCAAGCTGAGCTGGGACACATAACCCCAAACACCCCCACATTCCGAAATGTGTACAAGGAGCACCTCTAAAAATAAACACTGCCCCCGCCTCCCATGCAGAAGAGGAGGGCTCTGGTTCTCAGTCATCCTGGGGGGGCCTCTATGCCCCCTGCAGCCACAATCTGCCAGGGGTGCTCAGAGGCAGGTGCAGAAGGAGCCCCCGAATGCCCCCACTGGGGTCTGGAGAAGGAAACACAGAGACTCCAAGGCAGTGACGCAGGGTCTCTAGTTCTGGGAAGTAACTGGGCTACCCTGGCAGGATGTATTCCCTCCCCCGCCCCGCCCCCAGGGCTCCCAGGCTTCCCAGGCTGCTGGCAGGCACTGGGCACTTGCCCAAAGAGTTCAGGGCAAACGGAGCCCAGGATTCTGCTGGGGGCAGGGCAGTCATTGTGATGAGAGGCTGATGGGATGTGGTGGACAAGGATGGCAGGGCTGCTGGCAGGGCTGAAAAAAGAGGGTTCAGGACCCCGTTGGGATAGCACAGACATAAACCAGGCCATAAACCAGCCAATGGTGCGTGGGACACACCTCAGGAACAAATGCTGATAAGGGTGTGACATGGACCTGAGGGCCTTCTGCGCCTTGTAAGGCCCTTCCCACGAGCTCCCTGGGAGGCAGCTGCTGTCCAGGGGAGGAACCACCTCCCTTCCGGTAAGAAAGGAAGCAATGCGAAAGTTCAAGGCCCTGCTGGGCAGGGACTCTTGGGGCAATGACCAGCAGCAACACTACCAGGACTGCCCGACAGACAGAGAAGCTCAGCCGGGGCCCCAGCCTTGAGCTGGCGGCCATGCCCACCACTTCGGGGGGGACAGCTTCAGTGTCCACGTGACTCCTGGAGGAGCAGTGCTGAGTGCTGCCAGAGCAGCCCTTCCGTGGGTCCCCTCCCAGCTGCCAAAACACCTAGGGAAGTGAGCTAAAACAAAGCAAAAAAAGCCAAAAAAAAAAAAAAAAAAAAAACACAAAACCACCACCACCAACATAGCACTCTCCTTCACACTTGGAGGCCTCGGAGGCCTTTCCACAGCTAGTGAGCAATTAGAGGAGAAAACAGCTCATGCTGGCAGCCTAGAGGCACAGCTGCGAGGGAACAGCCACCCTCCGCTGTGGGTCAGGACTGGAGACAGAGCCAGCAGGCAGGGCTGGACAGGGCCCTCCCCGCCCCCTCCCCTTTGACTGGCCATCTCTGAGCCTCCACGGCCAGCAGCGACCCACAGCAGGGGCTCGGTCAGGAACCTGCTCTCTCCCAGGAAGCAGCATCCACCATTCCATCTACGTTCAGTCCATGGCTCCCAGCACTCAGGAGATGGACGCCTGGAGTTCAGGGCTGGAGAAGGAGGGGTCATCTCACTCCCATTCCACAACAAGCTCTTGGCGCAGGGCACGGGCTTGTGGATGAGACACGAGCACAGCGAACAAGATGGGCTGGAAGACCGGAGGCCACAGGGCAGACCCTGTGGACCTGCTGCCACCAGCAGCAACAGGCACAGCCCGGGTTTCTCCCAGTGGGGGTGACGGCTCCGAGGGAATAGAGCCCGTGAAAACACAAGCCTGGCATTTCAAGGCCGGTGAGCATGGCCCGCGGTCAGGGCCGGAGGGCAGTGGACATGGAGCTTCCAGTCCCAGGAGCCACGACTTCAGGTGCAGAACGCTGTCTGTCCTGTGCCTGTGTCCTGGGGCTGGGGAGGGACAGGCTGGGCCGAAGCAGCAAGCAGCCCCAGAGATGGTAGAACAACTTTTATCAAGTCTGGATTCAAAAGCGACCAGAGAAACATCAGCTGTTTCTATTTAGTGAAGATAAGTCAATATCTCCAAGAAGCGTAATCAATAAACAAATCTCTCCCTCCCCCATGTTAATCATATAAAATCACATTTTTAAAGGAAGGAGACAGCACAGTACCTCTGCACCCCTAAACCCCAAAGACCAAGGCGGCCTGGAAGGAGGCCAGGCCACGCACAGATGGTGGGTCCTACCTGCAGCTGTGAGCAGCTCCGTCAGCATCCCTGTCGCAGGAGGAGGGACAGGTCACAAGGCTCAGCCGTGTGCTGGGAACCGGGACCCACGGGCCAGCATCCTGCAGGGAGAAGCCCAACGAGAAAGGCGGTGAGGCCAGGACCCTCGGACTGTTCCAGGCCGGCTGACCAAGAACTCCGCAAAGTCGGGCCTCAGCCTCAGCAGCACCAGAGACCAAAAAGCCTGAGAGACCACGAGGTCAAACAGGGGCCACCTGGCAGAGGGCACTGGGACCGGGCAGGTGGAGCTCCTGACTCCACAGTGTCCAGCGCCCCTCCGCTCAGGGAGCCGACCCCGCTCCCCAGCACAGCGGGCACTCTCGGCCTCAAACCCAGGTTTTCTCACCACGAGTTCCCTTGAAATGTGACTTCAGCTTGCAGCAGGAAGATGCAAAGAAGGAATGGTTCAACTGAGTTGCAGTGGAGCAGCCAGGAGAGTGGGACACTCCGGCCAGAGGGCGCTAGGCTGAATGCTGAGTGGCCTGATGCCGGGCCGGGGTGTGGTCTACCTGCCCAGCAAGTCCCTCCGGGCAGACTGTGTGAGTCCAAGCACCCAGAGGCCAGGAGCTTACACAAAACAAAATGAACAGGAGAAATGGATTCCCACCTAGGCCCACACCACAAGGCAAAGTACATCTTTGTTTGCCCACCTTGAGAGCGCTTGGGGTTTGTGGTGATTAAGGAGCTTGGACTGTTCCAGAAAATGATGCTTAATTGTAGGGCAACCCTCTTTCAAGGGTTATAGCCAGGCACGCCGGCAAGGGGTGAGCAGATTCAACAGAGGCAAAAAGAACCAGACCAAGGACGTGGTAATGGCTAGAGATGACCAGTTCGCGGCCCGGGCACGAGTCAGGGGAAAGGGGATTGGGACTGCAGGTGCTAAGAGGCAGTAGTCAGAGCGAGGGAGGGGGATGATGGAAGTGCAAAGAGAGCTGGCTACGCGTGGCAGTGGGAGGTGTGGTGGCAGCAGCCGCAGCTCTTCACACGCCATCCCCACACTGCTGCACCCACGCTCCCAGGGAAGCCTTGCTGGAGTGGGCCGCCTCCTCTCTGGGACTGACCTTCCGGGGTCGGGACTTCTTGGCGAGCCTGCCCTGCTCCTTGAGTCCACAGCAGTAGGACATAGCCCCACGCATGCTAGACCCCAGCACAGAATCAATATCCCAGGTTTCCCCCTGCCAAGTGGCTACCTACCCCAGGTACCTGCCCCACAAGAGGGTTGGCCATGGTAACACCTGGTCCACGGGGAGGCCCTGAGCCCCCTCCTTAGCTGGACACCTCTCTGTGTGCAGGTCAGGGGTGACGCACACACTGCAGAATTGGACAGGCAGGAGCTAAAGAGGGAAGTCAAAGGAGGTCCCCCAGGCCCATGGGCTCTGTGGTGCAGGGAGCGGTCAGGAGTTCCTTGCCCCGGCTTTTATTACCCAGAAAGTGAAAGCAAGATTCAGGAGAAAAGATCAGGCCAGCCTGCACTGGGGTCAGACCTGAGGGCAAGAAGCAAAACAGCCATTCAGCTCTGCCCCTGACCCTCCCACCTCTGCCCCCACCCCGCCCACAGCAGGAGGAGTGAATCAGCCAGCTGGAAGTCGCGGCCCCTGGCCAGGAGGTTCAGCATCAACAGAGACCACACCTGCCAAGTTTCACATCTGAATCCTCAACAGGCCTCTCCATTTAGAGGACTGTGGGGCAAAGAAGAAAGATGCACAAAGATGCGAGCCGCCTGAGTCGAAACCGCTTTCCTAAAAATTCGAGGTCCCGGACTCCGTTTCAGGCGGTGGAAGTGACTTCGAGAGTGAATCTGTTTCTGTGTGTGCCTTCTATTAATAGAATACCAGTCTCTCTTCATTCCCACTAAATAAATGTCAAACACTTCAAGAATACCGGTTTCATAGGGTGCCAAGTTACGAGCTTGCCCAGACGTCCGCCCGCCTCAAGCTGGCCCCTGCAGAAAGCCTCAGTTCCAAGCGAGGGGGCGGTGCCACCATAGCTCGGAGCTGTCCCAGTTGACGTGGAAACCAAAGCAGGTGGCTGAAGAATGGCCAGAGGGACCGGCACATGTGGCAGGTGGTGCCAGAGCAAGCACGCCCGGGCCCCTGGAACTCCAGGTGGAGACAGGGCTCCTGAGCCTTAAAAACTGAGATACAGTTCCACGCCACGGAGTCCACCGTTTCCAATGGTGATGGCCATTCATCTAGTCACGAGGCTGTGTGGCCATCACCAGGATCTAATTACCGTTCCTTTTCTTTTTTTTTTTTTTTTAAGATTTATTCATTTTTATTACAGCCAGATATACACAGAGGAGGAGAGACAGAGGAAGATCTTCCGTCCGATGATTCACTCCCCAAGTGAGCCGCAACGGGCCGATGCGCGCCGATCCCATGCCGGGAACCTGGAACCTCTTCTGGGTCTCCCACGTGGGTGCAGTGTCCCAATGCATTGGGCCGTCCTCAACTGCTTTCCCAGGCCACAAGCAGGGAGCTGGATGGGAAGTGGAGCTGCCGGGATTAGAACCGGCGCCCATATGGGATCCCGGGGTGTTCAAGGCGAGGACTTTAGCCGCTAGGCCACGCCGCCGTTCCTTTTCAACACCCCCTGAAGAGCCCCTGCACACACCAGCAGGAACTCCCCACCCTCTGCCAGCTCTCCTCCCAACACCTGGTAACCACTGGTCTGCTTCCAGCCTCTACGGGTTCAGTTATTCCAGACACTTCGTACAAAGGGAAACACACTATGTATCCTTTTCTGTCTGGTCGCATCCACTTAGCATCATGCTTTCAGGATTGCTCCGCCTGGCAGCTGTTATCACAACTTCATTTCCTTTTATGACCAAACAAGAGTCCATTGTACGCTTAGATCACGCAGTGTGTCCATTCACCCTCTGGTGGACAGACGGCGGCTCTCTCCAGCTTCCGGCTATTGTGAGCGGTGCTGTGGTGACGGCCGCTGTGTGCCTGTGTACTTTTCATTCTTTTGGGAATACACCTAGGCATTCCTCATTTTCAAATAAAGTATTATTTGGAGTGGGTGCTTTGCAAAAGCAGTAGAAACGCCAGCAGGGAAGCCCATAACCCAGATGGACATGCCTGGGTTCAAGGCCAGGCTCTTCTTTCAGTGACAGCTTTCTGCTTGCACACCTTGGAAGACAGCAGGTTAGTGGTTGAGCCCCTGATGCCCAGGTGGGAAACCTGGATGGAGTTCCTTGCCCCTGGGTCCAGCCTAGTCCAGACCCAGGCGTAATGGGCATTTACGGAGTGAACCAGCCGATGGGAGATCTCTTTCTGTGGCACTCACTTTGCCTCAATCAAGTAAAGCATCTATACTTTGAAAACTCCAAAATTCAAAGGTGAGACGGGTCCAGGGTAGAAATGAGATCCTCTCCTGTCCCTGGGACACAGCACCCAGTTCCCCTGCCCAGAAACAAATCCCAGTTTCTCATTGCTCCTTCCAGAAGCAGCATGCGCACGCGCGTACACACACACACACAGCCCGCTGCCTCTGGAGGGCGATGTGTAGGCGGGCATGTTAGCACGGCAGTTATGAGGCCACTAGGAGCAGCCATTCAAAAGCAGATGCCTGGTTCCAGTCCCAGCTCCACTATCAACCCCAACTTCCTGTGAATGTACACTCTGGCTGGCCACAGTGACAGCTCAAGGACAGGGGGTCCCTGACATGCACAGGGGATACCCTGATGAAGTGTCCAGCCCCCAGCTTTGGCCTGGTCCAGACAGGCTGCTGCAGACATGTGGAGAGTGAACCAGCACATGGAAGATCCTTGTTCTGTCTTTCAAATAAATAAAGATCAAGTGATTGACTGATTAAAGGCAGCTTACCTAGGAGGAGCCTGTCAGATCCAGCCAGAACCAACCTAGACCTGGTGGGGAGAGGACATAGGCCGTAGACCAAGAACTGTATCACTGTTGTTCATGCACCTCTGGGAAGCCACTTCATCTTGAAGAGGCCACAGAACCGAGAAGCTAACAGGAGGAGGAAGAGGCCCAAAAGCAGCCTGGGGTCTAAGATCAGACTGTGTTGCGTCCTGGCTCCAAGGCCTTCAGGGAGCCCCTGACCCTCCCCAGAACACCCCACCCCTGTCTAAAGGAGCACAGACACTAGTAACCGACCTCCTGACACTGCACCAAAGTGCCCAAGAGTTAACACCAGCAAGTGCTCCACACTCACCAAGCCTGGTGCACGGTGAGTGCTCCACACTTACTGCCACTTTCATTACCATTGCCACTTCATCCCTCTGAGCTGAGCTCATGCTCTCGTACCCTCGTCAAGACAACAGCTAGGCACCTACACACACACATGCGCACACAAACTACCCCAGGAGAAGGGCCCAGCATACAGCCCTCTGAGCAGCAGAGGCTCTGGGAAGTCAGGACGGCTGAGCTGCACCCCCACCTCTCCACGTGCTGCCCCTAGGTCCTCCCAAGAGGCCAGGTCTCCATTCTGCCATCACCCACAACCAGCCCCCAAGTCCTCCACCTGTCAGGCCAAGTGGTGGCAAGAGCCTTGTACCTCGGACGCCAAGCCTTGATCAGGCAGGCTATATATTTCTGATTTCTGCATCTTTTCCTGCCCTCCCCTTTCAGCATCTTCAGTCTGCTTTTTCCACAAACATTCTCCTCTCGGCCACAGCTGCTCTTGCTGAGGCCCAGAATGGCGGGAGGCAGCAGGGAAGCCCTCAGAGACCTTGCAGGCGGAGAGCCCTGAGTGAGAAGCGCCAGCATTAGCAGGCCCATTAGGAAGCTGTTAGGGACGACTTCTCTCCCAGCTGGGAAATGGCAAAGGCAGGGGAGGGTAAGAGCCAGACCTGGGGAAGCAGCTGCACAATGCTGCCTCAGGCATGCACAAGTTCATGGAGAGAAAAAAACTCCACACACACACACACCCCAGAAAGGGAGTATTCTTAGCCTGCAGCAGTTGGTAGCATTATGTAAAGTCCCATGCCCACAAAAATATCATTTGGATGATAAAAAGTCAAATTTAGCTAAGTACAGAATGACTAATACTATGAGGGAGGGGCAGCACCCCCGGATGCCCGGAGCGGATGCAGCTGGCTTTTAGAGACTTTTGACAAGCAACCGGGGCCTGGTGCGGCACACAGAATGACAGATTATGTAATAAGAGGCACAGGCATCAGCAACCCCAAACACAGGGCGAGCACTGCTGCCTTCTCCCTGGAGGGCACAGCTGGGGTCTGGCAGCGCCTGGGGAGCCGAGGAGCTGTACAGGCATGTACAGGCAGAGCTAGGCTGCCGTGAGTTGGTGTTAGCCAGTCAGCTTGAGGACTTGAACCCAAGACCACAGCGGCAGACTGTGATTCGCGGTGGTGTTTGATGGCATCCCCTCCCTCTGAGTCCTGTTTTCTGTTTCAAGCGACAGAGCTGGGGTGGAAGAAATGGCGTGCCAGGCTGAGAACGGAAAGCAGAGATGCAGACATCTGATCAGCAGGAGTTCGCGGCGTTGTTCTTCGTGACGGCCCGAAGCTGGGAGCGACCCACCTCGAGGGGTGGGAGACACACCTGGGGACCGTCATGCAACGGGACAACTCAGCCTCAAAAAGGAAGGGAAGCAGACGGGCAGGCCTGTACCACGAGGACTAGCTTTGAGGACGCGGTGCCACGTTAAAGAAGCCAGATGCTGTAGGATTCCGTTCGCGGGAGGGACCGAGCAGTCACGGGAGTAGAGGCAGAAAGTAGAAGGGCGGAGGGAGGCAGGCAGGCGCAATGAGTAAGTATGTGTTTAATGGGAATGGTTTCTGGCTTTGGGCATGCGACAAGTTCTGTGGATAAATAGTGATGATGGTTGCACGATAAGGTGTAAGTTCTTCATGCCATTTTCACTTTATGTGTATAAATGGGGAAATTCGTCCATTTTGTGTCATTTATATTTCACAATTAGAACAAATTGAGTGCTGGCGGCGTAGCACTGTTGTGACACAGCAAGCTAAGCTGCCACTTGCAATGCCAGCGTCAGAGTGCCAGTTCAACTCCTGCCTGCTCCGCTTTTCATCCAGCTTCTTGCTAAGGCACCTGGGAAGGTAGCAGATTCATAATAGCCCAAGGTCCAAGTGTTTGGGCCCATGAGCCACATGGGAGACCCGGATGGGTTCTTGGCTCCTTGGCATTGGGCCTAGCCCAATCCTGGCTGCTGTAGACACCTGGGGAGTAAACGAGAAGACTGAGGCTTTCTCTATCACACACACACACTCTCTCTTTCAAATAATCTTTTTAAAAGAAAATAAGGGGAAGACACAGCAGTAGTGACTGGGATGATTCTATGTTCGTGCTCTAGGGGAAGCAGCAGCCACATAAAAAGCCACCAGCCTGGAGGTTACCAGGCCATGAAATGCCCAACCGTGTCATGGTGAAGGCTGACGTGAAGGGAGTCAGTGTTCCTGCTGGCACAGCCCGGTGCCAGTGCCACCTTGCCAGCCCTGGGCAGGGAGCCATTGTAGAAACGTATCCTCCCTGCTAAGTCAGGTCGTCCCAGCTGACGCCAGTGGAGCCGAGATGAGCTGTCCCCCGCCCCGGGCCCAGTCCACGCGGCCACAGCCGTGAGTGAACAGGCAGAGCAGCAGGCAACAGTGGCCAAGCTCTAAAGGATTTGGGGGAAATTTCTAACATGAGACTTGGGGAGACCTTTTGTTTTCTGATGTTGGAGTCACTGGGAGAAGTTAGCATATAAATGAATCTTGGAAAGCGGCTGACTTTCCTCCACTGCTTTCCCAGTGGGGCGACTGCTGAAAGGAAGCTGCCGGGAGGCCTGGGAAGCACGCTCACGTACCAGTGGGCAGCCAGGCTATTAACTCCAACTGTGGTTCAGTGGTGGGGCTCTGCGGAACCAGGGACAGAACAGGGATTCACACACTGAGGAAGTGTGGACAGGATCTCTGGTGGGGACTGAAATGCCCTCCAGAGTGGGACGTGACCAGAGTTCTGACCAGCTGACTTGCAGCCTTGGCTTCGCCACGTGCCCAGCGAGCGGGTCGGCTGAGCTCGGGTCTGACAGCCCTCCCCATCTGGTCTGATGCTCTATCATGAGATGGTTTTGATGCCAACACACAGGCCAGGGACCAGCACCGAGGCTTATGGGGCAGACTACAGACTGGGGCTCTCACTTGGTTCCCCTTTGAAGCCTGCTCCCCAACCTGTGATCCCCATTCCACACCAGTCCACGTGGCAATCTGCTCCAACTCCTGAAATCGCGGGTGCACACCCTGCAGCGCAGCTGAGGCCATGGGACTGCTCTGCTGGCCGAGGAACGACGCCAATATCCCAGCCCGGCCCCTAGCATGCGTGCTCTCTCTCCGGGTTTGTCCCAGGGAAGAGCTGAAAGGATCCTGGATCAGCCTCTGCAGGTCACCCATAGAGCCTAATTCGACAGTGACAAGGATGAGGATGGGTCTTGACTGTGACAGCCACACCGGGACACCGGCTGGCACTGTAGACCTGAGCAAACTGACACCACTTGTCAGACCCGTGGACAAACTCGGAGATTGGGCCTGGGCCCAACTGTGGCCCTCTTGGAATGACTGGCCTATGGGGTGATTTAGGGAGGCTGGACACACCAGTGCTGCACCTGATGACCGTACAAGCCCACACAAGGAGCGTGTCTGTATTCTTCAACACGTTCCCATTCTATCTCCTTTCCAAAACCTTGCAACATCAGTTCCCTACATTCCCTCCTAAACACAAGACAAAGAAACCAAACAGAAAGGTCTTTCATACCAAGAATTCTGAGGGCAGTCTATGAAGAAAGTGAGCCTTCTGCTGCCTCGAAGGCAAAGAGGGGAAGCCGTCAGGTCAGAGAGCTGCTGGCAGTGGGAAATTCCGTCTCATGGCGAGAACCAAACTCTGCTGTGAAGTGCTCGGAGGGGTCCGCCTGTCGGGGGTTGTTGTGTCAGGGTTTTGGGGGCTGGAGAGGCAGCAGTCAGGGGACACCACGCCTGGCCCCGAAGCTGGCTGCCTCCAGGACAACAAAGACGGCTTGGCAGCCTATCCTGCGGCCTAACTGGCCGTCAGAGAGCTCCTCAGAGTAATTCCTCCTCCTCGTTACTGTCAACACGGCAGTGGCACGGTAATCATGGGGAATATTTACATGCCGCACCAGCGACGGGTTGTTTGGACCATCTGGCTACTGGATGCAGTAAGTATGGTCAACACCAAGCCCTAGCATGAATGCTGCGCCTGAGTGCGGATGGCGGGCCCGACTGCAGGGCCTGGCCCACCGCGGGGAGCTGGACAGGCCATCCGCTCCTGGAGGGTCCATGGCCCACTCCTACAGTCGGCCTCAGCCACCTGCGTGCCAGGAGCCAGGCTCTTGAGTCCCGTCCTCTGACCTATCTGGACTGGGTGTTGATAATCTCAGTCTAACTTCCCTTTATCAAGGGCTCTTCAGGACTCAAGTGTCACCAGTAAGAGCACTGTAATTCTGCAGCCGCCTGGAGGATTTCAGCAGCGACCTCAGGGGCTGCAGGGAACTCTCACAGGCAAACAGGGCTCCGTTCTCCTGGCACCGGAAGCAGCTTCTACTCCTGGTGCCACGCTCGGGAGGAGGGGCCAGGACTGAGTGTCACATCTCCTGTAGGGTAGAGGATGGCGACCCCAACTTTAGCTAAGTGAGAATTTCTTCTCCACTCTGTCCATCATGAAACACCACTGAGTTTTAATTCCAGGCTGAATGCACAGATTTTTTTTTCTCTACGTCGACAATGGCATTTTTTTCTTTTCTTCTTTTTTTAAGTTTGTGTAGGGTGGGTTGCTTTATTATTATTTTCTTAATTTTAGTAAGAGGAAAAAAAGTTCTATGGGAGCCTGCTCAAAAGCGGCAATTTTCTTGAGAAGCCTGCATCTGCCACCCACGGAAGGAGGCTGTGTCACTGTCGCCAGTGTGTCGTCCCCCGTGACTGTGGGAAGTCGTGCTACCCTCTTGACAGCGGAGCCGATGGCAGTGCATCCCAGGTGTTGGTGAGGACAGCTGGGTCGGCTTCACAGGAGCCGGCCTGTCGCGGCCTTCCGGGCCTGGCTGCATCCGGACTGGGTTCAAGAACCAGCACCGGGACGAAGGTGTAAGCCAGCTCAGGTGCTGCTGGGAGCACCGGTCTCCCAGGTCAGTGCTGGCTGGAGTTGTAGATCGGCTCCCGCAGCGACAGCAGGTAACAGCTGCCGTCCACAGGGGAGACCTGGTCTGAGTCCCCGGCTCCTGGTTTCAATCCACTCCAGTCCAGTCCCTGGCCACAGTGGGCATCTGGGAAGTGAACCAGTGGATGAATTACTTTTCTCTTGAAGAAAAACTGAAAACAGATAAATATGTTTTTAAAAGAACCAGTGCTGGCTCTGGTGGACAATGTAAGCTTGGAGAAACACTTTGCCCCTATAATTTTTGTATTTTATTTTATTTTTAAAAAAGATTGATTATTCTTATTGGAAAAGCAGATATATAGAGAGAAGTAGACAGAGAGAAAGCTCTTCCATCTGCTGGTTCACTTCCCAAGTGACCACAACGGCCGCAAGGCTGGAGCTGAGCCGATCTGAAGCCAGGAGCCAGGAGCTTCTTCGGGGTCTCCCACATGGGTGCAGGGTCCCCAGGGCGTTGGGCCGTTCTCGACTGCTTTCCCAGGCCACAAGCAGAGAGCTGGATGGGAAGTGGAGTCACCGGGTACAAACCAGCACACACACGAGATGCCAGCACTGCAAACATCTTAACTACATATGCTACACCACCAGCCCTCAGGTTCTTTTTTGTGATTTTATTTCCTTATTTTAAAAGTAATTACAGACACAGAGAGAGCTCCTAAATCTGCTGGTTCACTCCCCAAATGGCCACATTGGTTGCAGTTGGGCTTATCCGAAGCCAGAAGCTTCATCTGGGTCCTCCGTGTGGGTGGCAGGCGCACCAGCAGAAACCTGGATGGGAAGTGGAGCAGCCTGGACTCATACCAGTGTCCACAGGATGTTGACTTCATAGACAACAGCCTCACCACCATGTCACCACGCTGGTGCCTGGGAGTCTGGGCGGTGGGGCCTTGTCTAACAGGTGTGCAGGATCACTCAGGGAGTCACTGGCCTTCCACTAGCCCAGAGCTACTTTCTCCGCAGTTGGGGCCCTCCGACCCCCAAGGATGGAGAGAGGACGGTGAAAAGGCAAGCCCTTGGCCCTATGCCACAGGAGGCTGCTTCGCCTTCAGAGGCCACCTGTGGCCAGAGGGACAGGACTTCACCGCCACCCCCTCCAACAGCCCCAAAAGCCAGCAGCTGCGCTGTCGAGAAGGATGCCAATCAGGGATGACAGTGTCACCACCGCAACTCTGGCATCTCTGCCAGTGTCCAAGCCAGGTCTCTGAGGAGCTCCTCCCGGCCAGGCAGACCCCACAGCCGCAGCTCGGAGCCTCAGCACACAGCTATGCAGTCACCTGTTCCACTTGCTCTGGGCGAGGATTTGCCAAAGTCCTCTCAGGCCTTGGGGAAACAGGGAAATCACAGCAAAGACCACACCCAGGTCCTTGGGACTTGGCTGACACCAGGCTCTGACATAGCCAGCAGCAGGCTGGGGAGGCACCTGCGTCAAACGTGAGGAACAGGGGGACTCAAAACCTGGCCTGAATGTTAAGCTGCCAGGGACAACATTTGTGGCCCACACTGCAACACCTGGATTCAGTTCCCAGCTCTGCTTCTTGCTAGTGCAGAGCCCAGGTGGCAGCAGCGACAGCAAAAGTCGGAGCATTCCCGCCATCCGTGTGGGAGACCTGTAGGCGTTTGTGGCCCGTCCAGGGTAGGCCTTGAGGGAGAAAAATGACTGGATACAAATGCACTCACTCTTATTTTTAAAATAAGGGGAAACGAGACTTTCTAGAGTAGACACAGTACCCTAGAGCGGGGACCAGAGGCCAGGCCCCTCAGGCTAGAAATCACAAGCACAGATCACACAGCTCCCCACACAGGGACCCCCACAGCTCCCGCACTCCAGGAAGACAGATCCGCATCAGATCCCACCAAGCCCTTGGCAGTTCAAGGCGTGAGAATGGTAAGAAGCTGGCGGCCTGGCACTGTAATGCTGGCATCCCATAGGAGCACTGCTCCACTTCTAACCCAGCTCCTGGCTAATGGCCTGCGGAAGCAATGGAGAATGGGGATGGCCAAGTCCTGGGGGTCCTGCCAACCATATGAGAGACCCAAAGCTCTTGGCTCCAGTCTTGCCCAGCTCTGACCATTGTGGCCATCTGGGGCTTAAACCAACAGATGGAAGATTCTCTGTGTATGTGTGTGGTCTCGCCCTATCTCTAACTCTTTCAAGTAAGTTAATATAAAAGAGAACAGTAACGAGGTATTCAAGACACCGACCTCTCTGGATCCTCTTCAGTCTCCTGCTGTTCCACAGTGGTGGCTCTTCAGTGTGCAGGCTGAGACACACAGAGCATGGGCACAGTTCTGTGGCCTCGAGGGCACTCACCCATGGCACTCACCTCGAGGGCACTCACCACCCAAATGCAGAACTTCCTCATCTTCTCACACTGAACTTTGTGCCCATTATTAAACCCTCACTCCCCCATCCTGTTCCTTGCCTTCCCTGTCCCTGGTCATCTACTTTGAAAGGTCTTTATTTTAAGGTGGCGGTTCTGTGAGATCCCAGCCCCCAGAAGGTCCTTCTGGCACTCTCCAAGTGGGTGCCTCCCAAGGGGAGGGCCCTGCTCAGGTCAGGCCTACTTGGGATCCAGGAAGTCCTCAGACACTCTGTGACAGATGATTATGGAGGAGGGACAAGCTGGCTGCTGCCTCTCACCCCACCCTCCACCCAGGAAGGGACCTCCCAGACCACAATGGGACGGCGGGAATGCAGAACCCACCAGCCAAGGCCCCTTTCCCGGGCACACATGCTCCAGCTGGCAGCTGACGGGAACGGGCATTCCTAACTGCTGCTGTCGGGGCTCCGCCAGGGCCTACTCTCTGGCCTGGAAAAGGCTCTCACACAGAGGTTTCCATTGTACTTAAAAGCTCTTCCCTGCCTGTAGCTTTGAGGTTAAAAACCGTGGCCACACGCGCTGCAAATTGGCACCACCTTTATGGAGGGCAATTTGGCAGCAGCAATCACGGCTGGAGAACAGCCCTTGAACCAGCAATTCTGCCTCTGGAAATTTATTCTGTAGGTAGGAGAGGACACTTTCGCATGGAAACCTACAAGCTGGGGAGTCGGGAGTCATGGTGGGGCTGTCTGCGCCCTCACCTTCTTTAGCTCCACCAACCAGGGAAACACTCTTCCATGAGAGGGGTCCCTCCTTAGCAGAAGCCTCAGCTCTTTAGAAAAGCCAGGTGACTCCGCATGAACCACAGAGAATGTGATCCAGCGCTTAGAAGGTCAGTGCAAACAGGCAGGTGCATGACAGAGAGACAGCTGTGCAACATCTGAGGCGATACACATCCACATTCACATAGCCTCTTCCTGCAAGCGCACACCCAGCATCCCCCCAGGAGGAGCACGGGCACACCCAGCATCCCCCCAGGAGGAGCACGGGCACACCCAGCATCCCCCCAGGAGGAGCACGGGCACACCCAGCAATCCCTCCCCCTCCACGGGGCAGCAGAGCAGAGAAAGCCTCGCACTGTGCACACCCACCACCTCACCGTGCTACCAGGTGCTTTCCTGCTTACCTGCAATCCCAAATCCTACAAACACATCCAGGAACCTACCCAGTGCACCTCAGGAACCTGGTGTGAAGTCATGCACAACCTTCTGAGAGTTTATAATAATAATTATTATTTTTTAATAAATGCAAGACTGATGGTCAGCACAATGGCTCACCTGGCTAATCCTCCACCTCCAAGCCCTGTATTCCATATGGGCACCTGTTCATGTCCTGACTGTTGCACCTTCCATCCAGCTCCCTGCTTGTGGCCTGGGAAAGCAGTCGAGGACGGCCCAAAGCCTTGGGACTCTCCACCCGAGTGAGAGACCCAGAAAAATTTCCTGACTCCTGGTTTTGGATTGTCTCAGCTCCAGCCGTTGTGGCCGCTTGGGGAGGGAATCAATGGACAGAAGATCTTTCTCTTCTGTCTCTCCTCCTCTCTGTATTTGATTCCCTCCCCAAGCGGCCACAATGGCTGGAGCTGTGCCGATACAAAGCCAGGAGCCAGGAACTTCTCCTAGGTATCCAACACAGGTGCAGAGTCCCAAGGCTTTGGGCCGTCCTTGACTGCTTTCTCAGGCCACAAGCAGGGAGCTGGATGGGAAGCAGGGCTGCTGGGATTAGAACCAGCACCGATATGGGATCGTGGCGCATACAAGGCTAGAACTTTAGCTGCTAGGCTACCACGCCGGGCCCTAAAAGAAATCTTTCAAAATAAATAAACAAAGAGTAAGTGAGCTAACTACGAAGACACACAAAAGCATTTGAAGACCAGCGTTCCTGGAATAGCAGAATACTATGAACCCTGACTCACCAGGGAAGGAAGTGGTCAAGTGGAAATCATAACTTACTGATATCTAAGTACAAAAGGCAGAATTCGGCCATGTTCAAGGATGAAGCACACCTCTGGACAGTGTCGTGGGTCCATGGGAAAAGCTGACTGATGGCTTCTGCTTTGATTTGCTTTGTTTCTAACTTTAGGGGCAGGCACTGTGGTGTAGGAAGATAAGCCATGGCTCGGGACATGCACATCGCCTGTCCAAAGCAGCCGGGTTCAAGTCCCACCTCTGCTTCCCCTCCAGCTGGCTGCTGACGGGCCTAAAGAGCAGCAGGTGGCTCAAGGGCCAGGGTCCTCAGCACCCCCTGCAGACCAGGATGGAGTTCCTGGGGAATCTAGTCCCTGGGGAGCAAACCAGCACATGGAAGATATCTTTGCCTCTCTCTCTCCAGGCTTCAACTGCATAAATAGAATATAAACTGTGATAACTATGGCATATTTCTTAAAAGCAAAACAAACAAAAAAACCTAACCTGCAATGTTTCTTTTGCAGCACCAGAATGCAAAGAAAATAACAAGTGCCCTGAGCAATTTTAAGATTCCTTTTTGGGACCCACAACATAGACTTTTAATTCTTCAAAACTGATTCTGGGACCCTAAAAAGTCATAAAGTGGGCCTGAAAAACAATGAAGGGCAGGCATTTGGCTTGGTACTTAGGATGCCAGGCAGGACACCTGTGTCCATGTTGGAGACGTGGGTTCGAATCCCCACTCCGTTTCCAACTGCAGCTTTCTGTCAATGCACCCTCTGGAAGGCCACAGATGGGTCTCTGCTGCCCAGGCGAGACACCTGGATTGAGGTGCAAGCTCCTGGCATCAGCCTGGGCCAGTCCTGGGCAGTGAGCCGTGGATGGGGGTCCTGTCTGTCTGCCTCTTGCTGAGGCAGAATTCTCCGGAGAGCTGACCTCTCCACCTGTACAGGTTCCCAAGGGACTGGTGTGTGGATCTGGTGAGGAACGTGTCCCCATGGACCTACCCATCCTTGTGCTGCTTGGTCCTGACCCCAGCTGTCAAGCAGGCTGACAGCAGCAACCTGCACTGGGCAGAAGTGGGCCGGACAAGAGTTTGTCACAGACCTCCTTGAGGATGTCAGTGCTGGGAGAATCACACGAACACCCCTGGTTGCTCATGCAATCCTGCTTAAGATGAGGCAGAAAACGAAAAGTGCAGAACCATACTGGGGAGAGAAAGAACAGGAAGTGGGGGAGGATTAAAGGGAGAGAGAAGGGTCCTTAGGAAGTGAGTGTGTGGGGCGTCATCAGGAAGGAAGTACAGGAAAGGTAGATAATCAGAGAGGAAGTGCAGGAAGGGCAGCGCCAACGAAAAGGAAGTCGGGGAAGGAGCTTGGAAAGGAAGAGGGGAAAGCCATGGCGAGTGGGGAAGGAGCCTGTGGTCAGAAAGGAAGTGAGGAGGAAGCGAGAGTCGCTGCGAGTC
Organism: Ochotona princeps; assembly: GCF_030435755.1. Lineage (NCBI taxonomy): Eukaryota > Metazoa > Chordata > Mammalia > Lagomorpha > Ochotonidae > Ochotona > Ochotona princeps. The sequence continues at coordinate 3,305,650 of NC_080860.1, read as the reverse complement.
AGTGGGGCTGACGGCTTCAGCCTGAGCACACCTGCTGGACGCAGCCAGCCGTGGCTTCCTCAGTCATGACCCCAGAACCTCACCTTCAGTATCACTAGTGCAATGACTCAGCCAACCCTCAAAGGCCGACTTGTTCTCTGCTGCCTTAAAGGTGGACGAGAAACACCCCTGAGAAACACCAGGATGACGACAGGGGAGCCGTGACAGCTTAGTGACAAAGTGGCTGCGGTGGGCTCTGGTTTTCACTTCCACCCACCAGACTCCTCCCCCAGGAGCTCCTGGAAGCACAGCACCCTTTCCCACCCCTCAGTGGAGGCCTTGGGGATGCCAGCACAGGGAATGCAAAGCTAAAGGCAAATCCTAAGGTGTCTTTCTTGGAGAAAAAGACAGAGAATGGGCCTTCTCTGCTTCTGCGGCAATCAACAGAACCAACGGTGAGTCGGGTGAAGACTCTGGACTGGGAGACTGTGGTAAGGACTTAGTGGTTGTTACAGAAGTGTTTATAGCCTGCCGGGGCAGTCCTCAGAAACTCCCTGTCAGGAGACCCCAGGTCACACCGACCCCGGCCTGGGCTGCCAGGTATCACCCAACTTCTAACTCACCAGGGAATGAGGCTGCTGGTTTGCTGACACCCGAGCAAACAGGTGTCCGAGGTGCTCCTTCCTGCTCAGTTCACTAACTGGAAAGGCAATGGTGTTTGCTTACTTGCCTTGCAATTGGCTGCCATGCCCATGCTATCTTATTCTAATTTTCAGTGTATCTACTTTGAAAACCTAAGATAACTGCTCTATCTGTTCAAAACATTAATCTTGCAGCCTCCTTTCTTCTTATTTTTAATTTATTTCAGAGGCAGAGAGAGAACAGAGAATGTTACCATCCACTGGCTCACTCAAACACCTGAAACAGCTGGGACCGGGCCAGCTAAGAGCCAGGAGCAGGGAACCTGGAAATCAACCGAGGCCTCCCAGGTCCGTGGCAGGCATCGAACCACTTGAGCCTTCATCTGCTGCCTGCCTGGAGCTGAGCTGGGAGTTGAACCCAGCACGCCAATAGGGGATGCACGAGTCCCACACAGCCTGTCCCAGAAACCTCCTTTCTAAGAGGTATGTCTGGTCCCTCTACCCTGGCCTAGTGCACTGGCTTCTGTCTAGAATACATTAATATTAATGAGAGGGCGTGCTTGCCTTCTGATACTCATTAAAGGGGAAGCCGGTGCTTGCTAGATGTCCTTCTCTGACACCTACCCAGGAGTAATCTGGGCTCCTCTTGCCCGTGTTGAAAAGTGCTCCTAGAGTATTTGATGGTGAAGAACGGAGCCACCACTGAGTGGAGGTATGCTTCAGCCACGGGAAGCTAGGCCTATCCCCCCCGTCTCTGCTTTTCAGTGCAGTGACTCAGATGCCTTCCTGGCTTCTATCGAAAGTATTTTAGTTGGCTGTGTGTGTGTGTGTGTGTGTGTGTGTGTGTGTGTTATCATCTGCTAATGTAGGGCTGGTCACAGTCTAGCATAATGCACTCTGGGCTGGGGACCTGACAGAGAAACAGAGAGACAGAGAGAGAAGGAGTGAGACAGGGAGACAAAGAGTTCCTATTTACAGAGAAAACAGAAAAGGACATGAGGAAAACCACACACACACACATACCACCGACCAGCAGGCTAACTGCTGTGAACTGAAAGGACCCAGCGAGCCCCCGCTAAGCCAGGCTCACTGCAAAGGATTTCCTGCAGGAGGTGGCACAGCAGACTTGGAGACAGGCTGGGCACGAAGGCCCCGGGATGTGAGTCCTGAGGGCACACATTCCTGACCCATCATCACCTCCGTCGTAAAACAGCAGGGATGACGACAGACTCTTCAGAGACCCCCACTCCAGCCTCCCTCATTGACAAGAGCTCGGGTTCAGTGAGTGGAACTGAGACACCAGGACATCCTTCCCGGCTCTGGGGGGCAGGGAAGGGAGAGAAAGGAGAGTGTGGAGGCCTCAGGCAGAAGGAACACCTATGTGTGTGATGTTCCACGCTGATGGCAAGCTGCGGCCCTCACTCTGGCACTGTGGGGTAAGCTACCACCTGCAACACTAGCACCCCGCAGGGGTACAGGTCTTGAGTCCCGGCTGCTCCATGTCCAACCCAGCTCCCTGCTGATGTGCCAAGTGGTTGGACCCCTGCACCCACATAGGAAACCCAGATGAGGTCCCAGACTCCTAGAATCTGCATGGGCCAGCCCCAGCTGTTGCAGGCATGGGAGTGAACCAGCGGATGGAAGACTTTCTCTGTCTGTCTCTCCACCTGTCTGTAACCCGGCCTTTCAAGTAAGTACACAGACCTTCAGAATACCTGGCCACTGGCTACACGAGGCGGTGGCTGGAGGAAGGAGCCTGGATGGGGAAGCAGGAAGATTCCCACTACACACCCACAATGTCCCCACCCTCGACATCAACACACCTGAGCAGATTGCTGGCTAGCTCCCACCTTCACTCATTCATCATGTACAGACAGAAGAATGTTCCCCTAAAGCTCATGTCCTTCTCAGAAACTTGGGGGTGATTTTGTTTAGAAATAGGATCTCTGGGGGTGTCGAGCCGATGTCATGTTGGAGCAGAGTACACCCTAAATCCAGCATGGTGGAACCTCATGGTAAGAACTACCCAGAGGAAGACAGCTGACCACGGGAAGTGAGGTGAGACATCTGCCAATGAAGAATGATAGCAAGCCTGGCACGGACACCCTCCAACCTCCAGAAGGTACCATCCTGAACTCGGACGCGGCGCCCTCTTGACTGTGAAAGACACACTTGCTAGCCCTCAGAGGCTGTGGTCTGGAAGCCTCCAGGGCACATCACACCTCCCCTACTCATGCCCAACCAGTCAGCCACACTTCCCACTGCACTGCCGGGCACACCAGAGCCCATGCCAGCTAACTGTGGCCTCGCAGGAAGAGACTGTGCCTAGCAACTGTCGTGGGCCATGCCAGCAGTCACTCTTCATGAGTATGCTCAGCACCACGAGGGCGCTTTCACACACCTTCTCCTTCGACCCTCAGGACCTGCCGGAGCCCCAGAAGGGAAAGAGCGTGGAACCCAGCCAAGTTCCCTGAGGCTGGCCTGCCTGGGCCCTGTGGGGCTCAGCACACTCTGCTCGCTCTGCAGCTGGGGACCCAGGGCATGCATGCAGCTGGCATCTGCTATTGGAAAAGGTATTTATCTTTCCACTCGCTGAGAGCAGACGAGAGCTGTAAAAGGACATACCCAATGTCAGGTGCGCAAGGGCTCCCACGGGCTGCAGGAACACCCCCTCCAAGGAGCCCAGAGCACTCCCTGAGCAGTGGGTCCTGGGCGGGGGCAGCCCCCTCCCTGCGGCTGGGCTCAACCAGGTGCACCTCTAAAGGGGAAAAGGTGTGGCCTGGGCCCAGGAACCACTCAAGGTCCTAGATGGTACCCAGGAGCAATGGTGTATCCCATTTCTCTTTCTCTTCTTATTGTGTTTTAACCCTTTCTAGGTGGTGCTGTCAGCCGTCACCACTGGCTATTTCCAGCACATTCTCACCATCCCAAACAGAAGGCCTATGAACAGTAACCCCCAGCTCCCCATGCCTAGCCCCGGCAGCCACCCTTCAACTTTTGGTCTTTGCATTTGTCCACTGTAAGGAACCTCACGTAACCGGAGGCAAAAACTGCTGCTCTTTGGTGCCTGGTTTTTATTTGGCATCATGTCCTCGAGGCCCGCCCACACTGCAGTCCAGATCAGGATTTCACTACTTCCCTATGGCCCACTCACACGCCTCTGCATCACCACTAACGCATCACCACCCCCGCATCACCACTGCCACACCCGTGGGCTGTTCCACCCCCAAATCACTACCACCGCACCTGTGGGCCACCCCATCGCCCCATCACCACTGCTGTACCCATGGGCCGCTCCACCCCCGCATTACCACAGTCACACAGGTGGGCTGCTCCACCCCCCAAATCACTACCACCTCACCTGTGGGCCACCCCGTCCCCACATCACCACAGCCACACAGGGGGGCACTCCACCCCCATCACTGCTGCTGCACAGGTGGGCCACCCCACCCCAGCATCACCACTGCTGTACCCATGGGCCGCTCCATCCCCGCATCACCACCGCTGTACATGGACCACTGCACGTGCGTCGGCACAGCCGCATGCATGGGTCGCTCTACCTCTGGCTGCAGTCTGGGTTGGGCTGTGCTTAAGCACTCGGCCACCAAACCACCCTCGGCACAGCTGTGGCATTCTCTATTCACAGTAGTAATGCATGAGGGAGTGGCTTCTCCACAAGTCTTATTTTTCGTTTTTATAGATTTATTCATTTCTATTGGAAAGGCAGATTTACAGAGAGAAGGACATACAGAGAGAAAGATGCTCCGCCCACTGGTTCACTCCTTAAGTGGCTACAAATGCCCAAGCTGAAGCCAGGAGCTGGGAGCCTCCTCCAGGTCTCCTCCGCGGGTGCAGGGTCCCAAGGCTTTGGCTCATCCTCGACTGCTTTCCCGGGCCACGAGCAGAGAGCTGGATGGGAAGTGGAGCAGCTGGGATACAAAGCAGCACCACATGAGATCCCAGTGCATGCAAGGCAAGGATTTAGCCACTGAGTCATCACATTGGGCCCTGGATATTTTTGGTTTTTGTTTCATTTTGTTTTAACTGCTGTTCATGTAACAAAAGAGAGACAGAGAGAGAGAGAGAGATGAGATTTTTTAAAGAGAAGGAAGAGCCCAGCTCCTATTGTGTCCACTTCTCCCAGGCCTCACATGGGGGGCAGCACACACAAGGGCTTGCCCTGGAGTCGGTAGAGGTCAGGCCTGAGCAGCCCCGCTGGGCAGCGCCAGGCAGCCCTGGCCAAGCACCATGGGCACTCCGAGGCTCTGTCATGTCCGTGGTGGGCACGTAGCCAGCGCAGCGTGTCCACTGGAGGTAGGACACGGATCTGACACAAACAGGGGACCATACTGGAGTGTTCCATAAGTTTTGCAGGGGTAAAAAGTGTGTACGACAAGGTCTGAACACTTTCCCTCCCTGCCTCCTCATTCTCGGCCTTTGAATGGAGAAGCCAAAATGAAGGAGGAAAGTAGGAAGACGAGCAAGGAGTGGGGTTTAGCCTAGATGATCTCGCAGGTGCGGCCTTGGCTTCACTGCCACTCCCGGACACACAGGCGTGCACGTGCCCCTCGCTGCTGGCTAACACTCTGCCTAGGTCAATGACATCATGAGATCCAGACCTGGCAGGCAGGGCAGGAGCTGTCATCTCCACAGGTCAGAGAGAGAGGTGAAATACGTTTGCCCGGGGACACGCAGCCCAGCCTCACAGGCACCACGACCCCCACTCCAGGCCAGGGGCAGCGCCGGGCAACTGTGAGTGCTGTGTGCTGCACACCAGGGCCAAGCCTGACACAGCAGCAGTAACAGTATGCCACACACACACACAACTCAAAGTCCTGGCTAAGGAGCTGCAGGAAGGAAACAGGACCTCCTCTCCGAGTTGGCAGGAAGGCGTGTGGCCTCCTGGGCCATCAGCCTGGTATCTCCATAGTGACAGAGACTGTGGGGCTAAAAATAGAATGTCCACCTCCTGAAACCCCCGCCCACCTGCTCCACCAGTGACCAACAGGACACCTCAGTGACCGAGGAAGGCCCTGGGGCCACACGGGCGGCTCTGCATGGGTGACTGCCAGGAAGCTCTCTGGCCACAGACACCATGAACTCACAAATGCACCCTCCGTGGCGGACAGAGGTGGGACAAGCCTGCAAAAGGAGAAGAGTCCTTTGTCAGATGTGTCCTGAAGCAGGTCTCCACTTCCAAAAGCTAGTGCTGCAGCTGCAGGCCAGAGGGGGAACAAGAAGCCTGCTTAACCACACCAGGCCAGTGCAGGCACACTGTCACACAGCAGGCAGGAGCGGGCAGGCGAGGTGCCGCGCTTTCACCCCAGTAGCCAGGGGACCCTGAGGATGCTGTCTTCCCCGTTGGTACGATGAGATTCACACCACAGCGATGTTGTGGGATGAAGCGAGGGCCTGGCCGAGCAGGAAGGGCTCCTGCCCTGTAGGAACACACCTCCCGACTCAGCCTGCGCTGGGTCCTGCTTTCTGGCTGGGCTAGCCTGACCTGCGAGCGCATGTCCCCATGGAAAGCAGCTTTTCACCGTGCCAGGTGGAACTTGTCACGCTTGGGCTAAGAACAGCTACCCTCAGTCCACAGAGCCACCGGGCAGAAGTCGAAGCACAGAGAGCGGAGGCGTCCAGGAGGAAGGCGAGACCCTTCCCAGAGGCCAGAACAAACCATTACAAAACCAAGTGCAGCTCGTCACGTTAAGCCACTGCCACACGAGCTGGCATCCCAAATCAACCTGTTGATTTAAATTCTAAGTGCTCCACTTTCTATCCAACGCCCTGCTATTGTAGCTGGGAAAGCAATGGAAGAAGGCCCAGCTACTTGGGCCCTGTCACCCATGTGGCTCTTGACATTAGCCTTGTCCAGTCCCAACCATGACGGTCCCTTGGGAGGTGAACCAGTAGATAGAAGGTCTCTCTCTCCCTCTCTCTAACTCTGACCTTCAAATAAATCAGTCTTTTTAAGACTTACACATAGGGCCTGGCGCGATAGCGAGGTTAAGGTACTCGCCTTGAGCACACCAGGATCCCATATGGGTGCTGGTTCTAATCCCGGCAGCTCCACTTTCCATCCAGCTCCCTGCTTGTGGCCTGGGAAAGCAGTGGAGAACGGCCCAAAGCTTTGGGACCCTGCACCCGCGTGGGAGACCCGGAGGAAGCTCCTGGCTCCTGGCTTTGGATCGCGCAGCACAGGCCGTTGCGGTCACTTGGGTAGTGAATCATTGGATGGAAGATCTTCCTCTCTGTCTCTCCTCCTCTCTGTATATCTGACTTTGTAATAAAAATAAATAAATCTTTAACAAAAAAAGATTGCTTATTGCAATCACATTAAACATAAGGCAGAGTTTTGTAACAGATGTGTGAGAGAATGACAGACTGCGGGTGCAGGTGCCACAGGGTGCTGGCCTCTGGGTCTCTAGGGTTTACTCAGCACACCTGACCAGGCAGCCCCCATTCCCCTCGCCCAGCCCCGTCACCCCTCACCCTGCTCCACTCCGATTCCCTGAATCCGTGGAAGTGGCACCATGCCGTATCTGTCTTTCTGTGACCGGTTCACCTCACTGCGCATGATCAGGGTCATTCATAGCACTGCCAGAGACGGCACACCCTTAGATACAGATAATGTTCCACTGTCTGAATCTATGTGATTTGATTCTTAAAATCTATCTTTTTACCTTAGCCATAAGAGTATTTCTTTTTTTTTTTTAAGACTTTTTTTTTTATTGGAAAGTCAGATATACAGGGAGGAGGAGGAGACACAGAGAGGAAGATCTTCCGTGCGATGGTTCACTCCCCAAGCATCTGCAATGGCTGGAGCTGAGCCAATCCGAAAGCAGGAACCAGGAACTTCTTTGGATTTCCCACTCGGATGCAGGGTCCCAAGGCTTTGGACCGTCCTCGACTGCTTTCCCAGGCCACAAGCAGGGAGCTGGATGGGAAGCAGGGCTGCCAGGGTTGGAACTCGTGACCATATGGGATCCCAGTGCGTGTAAGGCGAGGACTTTAACCACTATGCTATCGCACCGGGCCCAGAGTATTGCTTCTTAAAATAATTGTCTAATGCATTTACAAAACCAGGAACAGAAACATTAGAAAATTAAATTAGTGCTGGGGGCTGGTGCCATGGCATAGCCTCTGCCCGTCACACTGACATCCCACTTGGTCACGGGTTAAAGTCCTAGACAGTCCACTTCTGATCCACCTCCCTGCGAATGGCCTGGGAAAGCATCGGACAATGGCCCAAGTGCTAAGGCACCGGCACCCACACAGGAGACCTAGAAGAAGGGCCCTGGCTCCTGGGGTTAGATCAGCCTCCAGCCCTTGTGGCCATTACGGGGAGTGTATCAGTGGGTGGAACATCTCGGTCTCTCATTCTGTCTCTGTAACTCTGCCTTTCAAATACAAATACATCTTTCTTTAAAAGAGGAAAATGAGTGCTAAAGACAAAGGTCCTTGCTTATTCTTCCTGTAGTCCTTCTCTCCATCGGCATGGCTGTTGGCAGGCAACTGTCCCGCCTGTTGATCTGCAACATGGTCACGGTGTAAGAGTCCTACTGTGATATGAGGCCTGCTACCGCTAATTTATAAACAGCCTTAAAATTCCCAGATAAAGCATGATGGATGCAACGCATCATTCGTCACCCGGCCCTAAGTTAATAATTAAGCACCCTTAATTGGTGAAGATATTGGAAACGCACAGCACCACCGCCTCCTAGGCACCACCACCGCATAAGACGCCAGCAGGCTCATAAGCATTCCCTAAGTCAGAGAGCTAATTCACATCCGAAGTTAATTAGCTTAATGAAGGCCGGTTCCAGACTGGCTTTCCACTCTGGCTCAGCCACCCGGGGGAGACTTGCCCAGGTCACTGCTTGGAGCACCACCAAGGGGATGAATGGCGAGACAATCCTGCAGGACCCAGCATCCAGAAGGCCTGAGCCGCTGTGAGAGGCCCCTCCTGGCAGGGACGATGCTCAGCAAGGCACCTTTGGAAGACTCAGGCTGGGGAAGGCCAGGACCCATCATCCACCCCCTCCCACCCTGCACAGCTGACTGGTGAAGAGCAGGATGACAACAGCCCCTCACGTCGAGGTGCCCGAGGTGCCCGACTGCACCTAAAACAAGCTCCCACCCAGTCTCCCCATGCCCCCCAGGGAGGGAGCAGGGCACTGAAAGGCTGAAGGCCAGCATCTCGGGGGGGCCTTTCATTGTTCTTCATTGCAGAGGCAAGCCAAAGTCAAAATCTCATTGGCCAAGGACTACACAAAAGTCCATCAACGATGGATGGGGAAACAAAATGTGGGCCATCCATCCATACAACAGGACTATCAATCAGCCTTTAAAAAGAAAAGGAGGAAATTCTGACACTTGCTATAATACAGGTGAACCCTGAGGGTATCACACCCAGTGAAAGAAGTCTGCCCCAAAATACCACAGGAGTCCACCCGTAGGAGGTGCCTAGGGTTGTCAGATTCGGACACAGACGGGAGAAGGATGGGTGCCCAGGGCCCAGGGCAGCGGGCAGCAGGGCACAATTTCACTTGGGACCAAGGAGTTCTGGAGACAGATGACGGGGATGGTTGGCCGCACAGCCTTGTGAATGCCCGGCATGCCCCCTGAGAACGACTGGTGTGGTAAATCTCTCTGTATATTTTATCACACCCATAAAGGAATGAAGGACTGACTCATGCCACAGTGAGGATGAACCTGGAAAACATGACACAGAAGTGACACGGGGGGTGGGAGGGACGTACGTCCAGGACAGGCACGTCCCCGGAGACGGGAGGCAGAGGAATGGGAAAGCATTCAGACCTCGGCTGGCACTGTGGATGCACGGAATACCACAGACGCGTGCACTTCCGATGAACTTGACCAAGTGCCTCCCCCCCCAGTGGAACGGAAGAGCACCTTGCGCCTCTCCGCTCTCCTGCTGGCCTCTCTCCTTACCCTCTCTGGTGCTGGCTTCCCTCAGCCCTGCCTGCACACTGCCTGGGCTACACTGCTCTCCATACTCCGAACCACAGCAGCTTAGGGTCCAGCTGAGCTATTCTGAAGCACCTAGCCAAGACTGCAGGGGAAGGCAGGAAACGACTGGCTAGCAGTCACTTGGGAAAACAGGTGGCCCTGAGGCTCCAGTGTTCATTTTTGAGGATCCCAAGGTCTGTCCTCCTGGGGGACCTCTGCTTCACTGGGGAGAGCCTCTTTGTTATCCTGGGCCTGGCCTGACAAACCCCTCCCCAGGAGTTCTTCTATTCAGGGCTTCCATGGGAGGCACTAAGCAAACCAGAAAGGGGGAGGCCTGCTTATACCCCGCTGGGATACCTGGACCCTAGAGCTTAGCAAAGAGGACAGCCAGGCAGGTGTGACTTCAGATGGTCAGGGACACTGGACTGATAGCCCACCCTAGAGCGGCTGCCCAGCACTGGCATAGCAGACCCTGTAATGCCTGCTGAGGGGGCCCAGTGCGTCACCTCCTAATCCTCTTAGCCAGGCAGTCATGGGCCCCTTGAGCTCCTTCCGCTCTTAGGAGAGCTCAGAGCCACTAAGAAAGCCAGGCCCCACCCATGGGGAGCCAAGTGCACAGCCGGCCTCCTCCCCCAGCTGGCTTCCTGGTGCCCTCTTTAAGAGCCACCTCTGGGTCCTTGCTCCTTCCCTATGAGGCCAGAAGCCGGGAGAAAGGATGGCTCCGAGCCTGGCTGGAGAAGGGCAGGGCCTCCCCTTGTACACAGGCCCGGCCCTGGAGACTATGTTTTCCTAAAGGCCCTCTCCAGCCCCAAGGGAAAAGAGGCCACACACAGGCCCCTGAGCACCTGGGGGCTCCTCCCCTACATGACCCCAGGGACCCTGCCCACACATGGTCTCTGCCCTCTGAGCCCAGGCTACACAGTGCAGGGCAGCCTTGACTGGGCAGCAGGGGTCAGGGAGCCTAGAGCACAGGATCCCGTTCTGAGGGATCTGCAGTCCGCTCTTAGAGAACCTTTGGTCTCCCTGACAAATAAAAGCTACACAACAACACAGCAGAGGCATTCTGTTTGGCGGGGTGGAAATGGTGGCTAAGCAGACACACTGCAAGCTACTCTGCAGTGTTAGGATCAAATCGACAAGGGATACTGGGGTTTGCAGAGCCACGCAACAGACAGGGGGTGGGTGCTGCTGTCCTAGACCCTGGAGAGGTCTGCCAGCCCAGGCACACAACTTCCACTTGGGGGAGGGGAGCCTCAGTTTTCTCACCTATAGTATGGCACAGCAGGATTCATGGGAGACAAAGAAACTTCCCTGTGTGCGGCATTTGTACCCCACAGAAGGTGGGTGTAAGTAGCAAAGGCTTCCTCACCTCTACCCACTGTCTCCCCAGGGACCCCAGGCCACCAGGCTAGGCCGCGCTGGGCTAGGCCAGGGTGTCTCCCAGGAGGAGGAGAGTGGCATTCTCCTGGAGTCTTGGCTGCAAGGAAGTCCATAGTCCAGGGCACAACTGGAGGGATAACGTGTGGCTGCCGCCCACCAGGGCCCTCCAGGACCCCGTTTGGCCCGGGGCCACCATCAGGGTAGCCCTGGGTGAACTGGGCATCCTGGATTTTTTCCAAGCTAGCCTTCAGTTCAGCAGCCATGACCTTGAGCCTGGATCCTGCTCTGCTGCCAACACCCCACGCCCAGCCCTGTGATGCTAGGGTTTCGGGGAATGGAGAGTCATTTTTCACGGTGGAAAGGTCAGGCTCGGGGACTCGGTTTTTTTCCAGGGTTCCTCCTGGCTCCCTTGTGTGTTGGATTTTAAAGAACATTCCTCAGGGAAGAGAACTTCTCAAGGGAGTAAAGGCAGGAAGGAGGGAGGGAATGTAATGAAGCAAAAGTGCAAAACGGGTGAAATTGGGCGCCAAAAAAAGAAAAAAAGCCACCTTGTCCCCAAGGAATGCGGGACAAAGCGCAGGTGAGCAGCGGCAGCCGTGAGCTCCCCCTGCAGCCTGGCAACTGAGGCAAGCAGAGCTCCTCGGCTGCCTGCTGAGGGTCAGAATCTGTGAAGTGCTCCCCCTCTTCTTCCTCACCCGCCCAGCACCAAAGGCTGGGGCCACACTGTACCCCACGAGCTCCCCCGCCTAGCTCCAGCAGGCCTCACTGTGGAGGACAACTTGGAAGCCTTGATGGGGAAGTGAAGTTGCCGGCTACCAGGATGGCTCAGCAAGGGAGAGCGCCTTCAGGCTTTTGTTATTAATGGTGTTTTAGTGTTGAGTTCTTAAACACATCAAACAAATTTCCTTTAAACTGGTAGTTACTGACTGCCGTGAGGGAAGGCTGCAGGCCTCCCACCTCCCAGATGGCTCAACCACAATAAACGTTTGGCCTGTCAGATGCGCAACACTGAAGAACTAATTGAAATATGCTGCAACCGGCAAACCCAAAATAAATGTGCAAGAATTGTTTCCTTACATGATAACCTCTCCGAACTGCCTGCGTGTCTGGCTGTCGCAGCCGGTGAGCCTCGCGGATCTGTGGTTTTCAAAGGGCTTACAGACTTTCTTTTTCCCACTGTGATTACCCAAGTGGGAAAAATTCTAATCACAGAAAGTATTTGGTTTTTCTCCCTCTTATTGAAACAGACACACTCATGGCACACACACACACACAACTCAGGCAAGGGAAAAAATCAACTCTTACGGAGTGCCAAGGAAAGCAATTAATGGGCCCTTCCGTGCGAGAAAGGAAATGTCCTCCACGTGTCCAGTGCTGCAGGTGGGAGGCCGGGCTTGGCCGTCAACCTCAGGGAGGGCCACCTGCTTCTCCTGGCACACTCCATCCCCATCCCATCTCCTCCCTCCCCCCAGGAGCCTATGAGACAGAGGGGTGGGGGTAAAGGGGATCTTCAGCTGCCAAGAGAGAAAAAAAACCAACAGTCCCTGCACTTGAGAACCACTCTACAAGAGGAAAGCAAGGCAGGCCAGGAGACGAGGTCACCAGGAGGGGCAGGACCTACGGCCAGGGTGGGGCAGAGCTGGTGTTTGAGAGAGGTATTGCTGAGATAGCCTGGGGCAAAAGAGGGACTTTGGATGTGTGGGTCCCAGGAAGCCCCATCCCTCTGGAAGCAGCTCCTTGGGAAGATGCCTCCTTCGAGGGAAGGACTGTCCCAGCTCTGCTGTAGGAAGACCCATGCTGTTGCTGTCACCCCTCTGTGTGTCAGAACTGGGGGTCTCTCCTGCATTGTGGAGGAGGGACGTGGGTACCGCCCTTCAACAGGAGGCAGGCCCTTCTGAAAGAAGCTATAGAAGGGCCAAGCGAGGTTTCTCTAGCATCCAAGATGAGCAAATGCAAGAATCTGCCCGGGCCCAGTGGCGTGGCCTAGCAGCTAGAGTCTTCGCCTTGAATGCCCCGGGATCCCATATGGGCGCCGGTTCTAATCCCGGCAGCTCCACTTCCCATCCGGCTCCCTGCCTGTGGCCTGGGAAGGCAGTTGAGGAGGGCCCAAGGCTTAGGGACCCTGCACCCACGTGGGAGACCCAGAAAGAAGTTCCTGGCTCCTGGCTTTGGATCGGCGCAGCACTGGCTGTTGTGCTCACTTGGGGAGTGAATCATTGGACGGACGATCTTTCTCTCTGTCTCTCCTCCTCTCTGTATATCTGACTTTGTAATAAAAATTAATAAATATTTAAAAAAAAAGATCTGCCTATCAGCCTGTCCCGCGCCCCAGTGTCCCCAAGGACTGGTTGAGTGCCAGCCAAGTGCCCTGCTTCAGACTGGATATACCAATGCGGCACGTGTGAAACCCAGACTGGCAGCTCCTCATTACTCATGGAGGCCCTATCTATGAACTGACCTAGTTGCTAAAATTTATTTGTATCCCCCAAATCAATGCTCCTAATGTTTTGCAAGTCACTTTTTAACTTGTGAAGAGTGGCAAAAAGCTCACAGGGCCCCACGTGCAGGAAGCAGCTGAAGCCCAACAGGGCAGTCTGTAAACAACACTCCTCTGGGGTCCACTCCGTGCTGGCCTTCTGCAAATGTATGTTTTCTGTTGGTGACTGCACTGTTTAAAATGGACCCCAGGCCCGGGACTGCCATGCTGCCTCATGTTCCTAAGCTAAGAAGGTTCTCATGGGCAAAGAAAACACGTATGTGAGGTTGGCGCCCTACAGGCACGAGTGACGCTGTTGTGGGCCCTGAGTCCAACATTCATGAATCAGAAATAGAGCTGGGCTCAGCTGGCCTGGAGCTGAAGGCTGGCAATGCCATACCCAACAAGACAGCTAAGCTACAAGCTGCTGTGCCCACACTGGAGCCAGACCCAGCTATGCCCACTCTGCCACCCCTCCAGGACTCCCTCAGCTGTCCCTGACCTCTGACTGCCTCGAGTAGCCAGCCCTTTCCAGTCAGGGAGGGACTGCCGAGGGAGGATACTCACAGGAAAGCTTTAGGAAGCACAGGGACTTCAGCAAGCAGAGGGGCGAAACTGACTTCTCGATGCTCTTTGCCCAAGGTTGCTGTTCGGGTTTTTGATTTGTTGGTTCCCGGATCCCTGCCTCTTGGTTCATTTCCTCTTTGTCCTCTGGCAAGGGCAGCTGTTACTATGAGTAATTTCAGCGAATGCCAGCCAGCCCCTCCTAACAGAGCTCTTTATGTCTTTGGCCATAAAGATTCCACGGAGGACTGTCCTGGAGCTAGCTGGGCTATGCATGAGGAAGGCAGCACTGCCATTCCCATTTTATTAAATAAATAAAGGCCCAATGCCCAGGGCCGCTGGCACCACTGCGACTGACAGCTGGGACTAGAACCAGTCAGAAAGAGCACCGATCTGGAGTGTATAATCAGGCTCCAGGCTGGCTTATAGGCCAAGTCACTTCGCGTCCAGGATCCTCAGCCGGGCGTGGGCCTCCCTGAGGGCTCTGAGACTGCACCACAGCCTCCCTGCTTCAGCCTCTGGGCAGTTCTTTCCTATCAGAAGCCCTGTCCTGGTGGACCTTTGTGACAACCACAGATGCTGGACTCTGGTCCTCCACCTTTACGGATGCTGTGGTGGGCTGATCAAAGCGCTGCCTGTTCTCAAGACCTCTTTCACATTCCACTTCTTCCAGGAAGTCAGCCCTGACTGCCTTACCCAGAAAGGGCGTTTTCCTCCTTGAACTCTGTCTGAAGCAACACTTAGGACACACACACACACCCTGTGTCACGTGTGAACTCATCTGGCTAGGCACACAGTGGGTTGGTACAGTGCTGGGTGCAGGGCCAGTAAACGCACTCAGTTCCCCAGTCTGTCCACTGTTTTCCAGAAACCTCTGGTGACAACCGCTGCAGAGTCTAGATGGACAGACGTATACAGAAATATGCGCTTTAAGGGCCATCCTACAGGAAGGTGGATGAGGACCACGGACCATAGCCAACGAGATGCAGCGCATCTCACAGTGCGCGTGGAGGCGAAGGCGGACCCCCCCAATCACGGGAAAGCCAGGGCGGGGTGCAGAAAGCGTCCGGCAGAACTGGGGACAAATGCAGACCGACTGTAAATCAACTGACCTCACTGCGTCTCAACATCTTCCTCTTCAAAAGTCTAATGGCAGGTGGGGACACCACTGTCCCCACAAAGCGTGGTGTGGACCAACGACACCTCCTTTCCTTCCCCTCTCCCTCATCACTGGCAAATTGGAAATCAACCTAGTTTCTGGAGGAAGGCCAAAAGGCCACCTGGTCCTTGCTTCTGAAAGAAGTTTTTCATCTAAGATGCCCAAAGAAGGCTTCGGCAGAGAGGCAGTGCCTCAGGTTATGGATTTAGAGCTGACCAGATGAGGATTTGCTGTGGCCCTATTTGAAAAAGCTTAGTAAACAGTGATCCAGTGGCCTCTGGGGAACCCGTGTAAGAACCACTTAGCAACAGCTGTGTCCGGAGGCAGGGGCCCCTGTCAGCGGGTTCCAGCGCTGCTGGTGGAGGGGTTGATCCTGTCTGCGCCAAGCTGAGGCTGGCGGGTGGGTGTGAACGGCCACTTTGGGAGGACCGTCTGCTGGCAGCAGCTCCCTGCCTGTGGTAACTCATGCTGCTGCGATGTCACTGTCCTTCCTCCAACCCTGCTCGGGACATCTTTTCCAAAAACAGCATGGCAAGCACAGATCTCAAGGCCCCAGACGTTTCCTCTTCTCAACCCTCCAAATAGCCACACATCCTCCACAGCCAGCTCGGCTCAAAGCCCAGGTTGGAGAGGCAGGACCGGATGCACTGCGTGGCCTCCGGGCAGGGAGGAGGGCCACACTGGGCGCCCACCACACAGAACATCCTGGGGACATCTGAACCGACCCTGGCACCATCTACCCAGTGTGATTTTCCTGGGTGCCTACTGTGACCATGGCAAGAGAAAAACACAGACCAGTGAAGGGCCTTAGGAAGTTTGCGGGAAATGTCTATTTCCTTTTAATTCTTCTTGGACATTTTGAAGTTCCTTGGTCCAATTCAGCACCACAGATAACCAGCTAGGATAATTGTTGTTCTGGGCCAGCAAGCAGGCTGAGCTTCCGCAACAAAGATGGTGGCGTCAAAAACCTCTCCCTAGCATGACCCAAGACAACAACGGGGAAACCACCGGAGGGAGGAACCTCCAGGCAGCCTGGGGGGCCGGAGGGGAGTGCCAGAGGAAGGGAATGGTGGAGAGGAAGCAGACAAGGTGGACAGAGCCCAGATCCCCCAAGGACTAATGCGTGTGCCAAGAAGATTCTCTCAGGAGCAATCAAGAGTGGGGAAACCAAGGGATGCGGTCAGGTTTCGGCAGCAGCCTGTGCAGAAAGCTCGGCCTGGCCCCCAGCTCCTGGGCTTCCCACAGTTCCACCCTGTACCCTCCAGCTTCCCAGGCCTCGGCAGGTGGGAAGGCCAGAGGAGAGGCCCTTTCCACGCTCAACTTGAGGCCAGGCTCAGGCCATCTCCAGGGCACGGGATGTGCTGCCCTGTCCTGGCGGGAAAAGCGCCCTGCCAGGGTCTCTGCAGCGGGAGAGCGCTGGGACTCCATTCCTGCCACGGAGCGTGGCCTCCCACGCAGACAGCGAGGGTCCTCCAGGCAGGCCAGGCAAGCATCCACAGGGCTCCTACTCTCCAGACCTACAGGGCAAGGAACTAGAGCGGAACTACCCCGGGAGCTCACAAGCCCACAAATGAGATAAGCCAGGCACAAAAGTAACCATAAAATAAAGCAGACTGATGATAAGAGTGACACAGATAAGAGGCAGTGGGAGTGGAGAGGGGGAACTCTCACTCCCCCAGAGGACAGGGCCAAGGGAGAGGGCAGAGGAAGGCACGGATGGAAGGATGCGGAGCCTTAAGTGGGGGCGCTCGGTAGCCTGGGAAGGACAAGGCTGGGGGACTTGCCTTGCAGTGACATTCGTGTGGCACACAGTGCTCATTCACCCCGTCAGGACTTCTTGGAGGGAATGACCGCGCATCACCCATCACCCTCTGGCCCTGCCCCTGCTGAGGTGCGGAAGGAGTTAGGGGGCATGGAGGTAGAGGCGGGGGAGCTGGCACCTCCAGCTGCAACAGGAAAGGAGACCCCACATGAAGATGATCCCACCCCATCCCAGAACCTGACACCCACCCGCGCAGAAGCCCGACCCAGGCCCTAACCCGCCGGGTCATCCAAGCGGTGGTCCCGGGGCAGGCCCAGTCCTGCACGCACACCTGCCTCCACACGTGGCACTTGTCAAGGGGAGGGGGAAGTCCACTCCCCCCCACCGCAGCCACCTCTGGAATTTTGAATATTTGCATTCGGGGCAGGAATCCGGGGCGGCCCCGCCTTGGGTGGGGGTCGCCCGCAGGCCACATCCTCTGGTCCGCCTCGGCACCTGGCCTCCGATCTCCAGCCCAGGCAGCGGGCAGGCGAGCCGGCGGACAGGGCCTCACGGGCCCGGCTCCCGGCCCGCGCCGGGCACTGCGGGGTTGGCTGCGTTCCCCGCCCGCCCGCCGACCCATGGGCCCAAGAAGGGCCGCCGGGACACTCACCCCCGCTCGGTAGGGCCGCGGGCTCCGTCCTCTTCCGCCGCGGGCTGGGCCGCCGCCACTGCCTCACGCCGCCTCCCGGGGTGCGCTGGCCCTGCGGCCCCGGCCAGGCCGGCTGCGCCCCGCGGCCCCGCGCGCCTCAGCGGCCGGCTGGCCCCGCGCGAGCGGCTGGGCACCAGCGGGCATGCTCCGGGCCGTCGGCGGGCGACACACGTGCCGGCGCCGCGGCTCTGGCGCCCCCGGCTGCTCTCGGGGCGGCGGCCGTAGCTGTGAGGAAGCGGCGGGCCGGCGGGGCGCGAGCGGGCCGGTTGGACAGCTCTACGCCGCGGCGCCGCCGTGCCCCGCGCGCCCCAGCGGCCGCTGCTGCTGCCCGCGCGCGCCGGGCCCGGCTCGCATTCCCTCACTCGGCGGCGGCGGGCGAGCGGCGCCTCCTCAGGCCGCGCGCGGGAGCGGCAGCGGCGGCGGCGGCTGTGGGGGCGCTTCGCTGCCGAGTTCGGCCCGGGCCCCGCGCCTCCGCCGGAAGAACCTCTGGGACTTGGGCACCCCGACCTGTTCCTCGCCCTTGCCCTCGCGCGGCAGTGCGCTCGTGGGGTCCGGACTCGGCCCCGCACCCTCCTTCCCCTCAGCCGGCTCACTCTGGGAAGAGAGCGGGTAGACACGCGGTGATCACGCCAGGCTTAAACCTTTGTAAAATGGCAGTGCCCCGGGCGTGAAGCGATGGGGCAGAAGGGCCGGCGGGGCTGGCAACGGGCAGGCCAGGCCGCGGGAGTTTGTCAGATGCGGATAAGCCGCCCGTCTCCAGCGGCGCGGATGCCAGGAGCTGGAGTGTGTGCTGCAAGCTGTCCCTCGCCAAGAGGAACTGGAAAAGGATCAGAAAAGAAGCGTCATCTTCCCGTCCCTGTGCTGCTGGACTCTCCATCTGTAAATTAAATTAAAAAGACCAAGCTAGGCCTCGGTGCAGTTTGAAAGAAAACGATGTGGTTGTTTGGGCTGAGCAGAGCCTGGTTTGCCCAAAACTAAAGTCAGGAAAGCAAATAGGCATTGCTAACATGGCCCTCGGTGGCCATGTCAGCGTGCCAGCTGGCTCAGCTCTGCCCTTGGGTCACTGTCCGAAGCGGAGAGCCGGAGCCGGCTGGGAAGGCCACCGCCACCCTGACTGCCTCACAGTGCCTGCGGTGGGATGGCCGCACACCAAGGCCAGGGAAAGGGCCCCAACTGCTAAGGCCCAAGAGCTCTCCTGAGTTCTGTTAAGATTTCTGGGGGTGCTCCCGGATCCTGCTAGTGGGGGCCGAGCCCAAAACCAGGACCTCAAGGCTAAGGACAGATAGCAGGTGTGAAGAAATACAGACACCACGGGACAGTTCATCTCCACCCATGTTTATTGAGTGCCTATATTCAAGAATGAAGACATGGTCCCTGCTTACAATTTAATCACCCCAATGTTTGGACTAGATGAAACCACACCTGTTACAAGCACTTTTCTTTGGGCTTACTTAGCAGCATTATAGGAAGTCAACTTTTCACATTATCGGTCAATGTAACAGTGAAATTGTTAACAATGTAATTGTCTGAAATCTGTAGTCATATGGCATATAATGTCTAGCAGTGCACGTTATGGCTTGATTCCTTCGATGCCCGAGGGGCCCACTGAAATAAAGCACAAACCAGATGGGGAAAGGCTTAGAAACACAGATCTAAGAATGCTGGGTAACGATTATCAAACTGCCATAGAGATCTTGGCAGGACTTTTCTTTTGGGGCAAAAGTTGCACAATACAATCGATTTAATCAGACCTGTAAATCTCCTGACCACATACGGCTGTCGCGTGTTATCTTTCACTTCCACAGGGATCCAGGTGGACTTTTTTTTAGAATTTCTTTATTAAAGACAACACAAAGTGGTACATTAAAATTCAGTGAAAACTGCTTCTGGGAGATCTACAAATTAAAATAACAAAACATCTAATTTTACTGCATATACATAGGTTCAGAATTTCAAATAGCATTCAGAAAAGAATCTGGCTTTTCTTGGTTAAAAAAGGCAATAGCTAGTTATCAAACTCTAAAATCCTCATCTCCACCTAACCTCTCAGCACCAAGGGGTGGGCACCTCCTTCACCTGGTGGTTACCAGCCACCAAATGCTGCCAGTCAGACCTGAATTTGTAACATATAATGCCCAGCATCACCAATGAAGATTCAAGTGCTTTCTGTACTTAATCTGTTGGGGCCATCAACCTTTTAAGATTTCAAACACACGTAAGATGGAAGCCCACTTAAACTAAAAAAAAATTTAAATTATTTCTTTGCAAAGCATAGAGAACATTTCATACCACCTCACAGAAAAGTCAGCCCAAGGCACTTTCAGATAAATTGCTTAAGACACAGGTCTCAAAATTCCACTTGGAGTCTAGGCGTGATGGCTCAGCGGTTTAAGCCTCACTTTGCAAGCACCGAGATCCCATATGGGCACCGGATCATGTCCCATCTGCTCCATTTCCCAGCCAGCTCTGTTTGTGAGTTGGGAAAGCATCAGAGGACGGCCCAAAGCCTTGGGACCCTACACAAACACTGAAGATCTGAAAAAGATCCTGGCTCCTGGCTTCGGATCAGTCCAGCTCTGGCCACTGCAGCATTTGGGGAGTGAACCAATTCATAGATCTTTCTGTCTCTCCTTTTCTCTGTAAATGTCTTTCCAATGAAAATAAATAAATCTTCAAAAACCTACTTAGAATGATTTCCAAAGTATGTGGGTAATGCAGAAAGTTTCTGGGAAAACAGAACTGCTTATTTTGCTGCCACAGTGTAAGTCCACATGCACTTCTGAACACTTAGGGTATGTGGATTTCAACTTTGCACCCAAATAACCTTGTCTTTTAATCTCATCTTCTCCGATTCAAAGGACTGTTCTTTCCCTTTGGTCCTGTCACGGACTGCAGGGCAAGCCAGGCCTGAGGCAGATGGGACTCACAGGTAACTGGCTCCCAGTCTCCCCTTTCCTGGCCCTTGTGCCCAACTGTGCCAGGCACTGGCACTGTCCTGGGGTTGCACCTGCCACTGCTTCCATTGGAGAGATTCTTCAGTATCGACAGCAGCTTTGCATTGGAAAGTAACAGGCAGACGGAGGCCGCCAGGAGGGCTCACTCGGTTTCTGCATGCAAAGGCACTTTCCAGGAGCGGAAGATTCGCAGGGATTTTTTTTTTTTTCACCACTAACTGCAGCACTGTCCCAGCCAGCAACAAAAATAGTTTACCTCGCTGGGCTAACAGGTGCTGTCTGTAGGTGACTGCCGCCTTTCACACTTTTTGGTTGAGTGTTCTTGCAAGACAAGCACTACCAAAGGGAGAGAGGCCAGAGGATTTTCCTTGGTTTCCCTCTTCATGGCTACAAAGAAAATCAAATAAGAAATAATAATGATAAAAAAAGTAACTGATAGTTCCAGTCTATTCCATGTTAAAAGTCAAAACATATGCTTGCAGAGAGAGGCACAGAAGATGTTTTGATGGAGCTTAAAGTCTTTTTCAGAATAAGCCAATTATAGGTTACTAAGAAGATAGCTCCTTGGCAAGATAAAGCTCTCAGTACTTCTGAAACTGCCATTTCCTTTCTCTTAAAAATATAGAAGACTTAACAGCAAAAGGGGAAAATGAAATGCATGAACAATTTTCAGGTTGCTTTTTACTATCAAGTCAGGAAAAAAACAAGGCAGGCAATGTGATCAGGAAAGTCAACCCTCCCAGTCCCCTCGAGAGCTTTCAGAGAGTCTGACAGCAAGTCAGAGAACAGAAACTAACTCCAGAGGCACTTGAATTCGTTCCTAAGTTAGGCTGATGAGGCTCCTGAGCAGGAAGGAAAGTTCCCCCTGGACTGTGGAAAGGGTCCCTTGCTCCACTAGGGTTCCTCTACCCCAGCATACACATACAGAGGACAGCCTGTGGGCTGCTTCTCTGGAGCCCAGCCAGGAGCGCTAAGAGAGCCTGCTTGGAGGCAGACAGGCACCCTGGATGGAGCCCCTGGCTGAGCTGGTTCACTGTTACTACCAGTGATAACAAACTAGCACTGGAGCCCGAGTGTCAGCAGTGGCTCTGGGTGCTCAAGCCTGGATAAGTCTGTTTATTAACACGCATCGAGTGTGAGCAAGTGGGTACCAGGTTCTGATCGGTGCCACACATCAGATGGTTCAGTAACTGACTAAGCCAACATTCCCAGTGCAAACCCACAAGTACTTGTGGATCAGAGCTGAGTCCTCCGCCACGTGGTACTTCTGAGAGCCAGGGAGTGCTGCCCAGGACAGTGGCTGCAGTGACCTAGGAAACTATGTGGAAGGCAGCAGGCTCTGTGTATGCACAGTCCCCGTCCAAAAGCAGGTACACAGACAGCTCTGGTCCCAAACCTAGAGCTCCGGTAGCATCCCTGTTGGCAGCTTACTGGGGGCTGGCTATGTTCCATGTGCCGTCCAGAGGGCCACAAATTACATCCAGAATGATGGGGAAAGAGCGCCAGCTCTCCTGTTATCGACCCCTTTCTGGAAATACTACATGAGAGCAAACTGGAGACTCACACCCCTGTCATTTTTTTCTTCACACCAATGAGTTTAAGGGAAACAAAATGAGTTCTATCCGTGTAATTTCCGAAGAGTTGCAACAGTCCACTATTACTATCACTCTATGCCTTATTTCAAACAGGAGTTACATGATTACTTATTACAAACCTCAACACTAATACCCAAGGTGTGCTGTCAATTGTTTTTATAGTCAGCACGTTTCAAGCTATCATTGTGGAAGCTGTTGCTGAACATTTATTTTAAAAAATGAACCATATTTACAATGTAGAACAAGTTAAAAAACTGGTGTGCAAAGTTATCATAAAAGGATAACACGATTTAGAAACAAGCTGCCTTTCTTATTTACATTTCCTTTTTCTGGATATAAATTGGAGACATACTATTTAAAAATAATACCTTTTAAATAGTAAAATATACAAGAGATTCCTGAGCATAACAAAAATATCTTGAAAATATGTGGCCATTTGAAGTATAAAACAGCAAGTGTAAGAATAGCATGATTGTAAACTATCACTCATAAACAGTACAAAATACTTTGCCTTTTCTGAGTGCATAATTATACATCAGTGCAAACAAAAATGTCTCAGAATTTAATGGCTACAAATCTCAAAGATTTGCAGAGGTGCGTAAAATGTGAAACTTCTTTAGTGTCATTCGAACTGAACCCAGTTCTCGATTAATCCTTTCCAAACGATCTTCCAAGGCTTCCTAGGTGAGAACAATGGAAGAAGCTGAATTAGACTTCTACATCAAGCTCAATGGTTTCTATAATTACAACCAAACTGACCTTTTAGCTAAAAAGCAAGTATAAACATCAAATCTGCAGAGTTATTTTGATTTTTATACAAATCATCTTATTTATATTCTTTCTTTTAAACTAAAGAGTATGAATCAGATTTTCAGGGCTTTGCACAATAGCCTAGCGGCCAAAGTCCTCACCTTGCATGTGCCAGCATCCCCTATGGGCACTGGTTCTAATCCCGGCTGCTCCACTTCCCATCCAGCTCCCTGCTTGTGGCCTGGGAAAGCAGTGGAGGACGGCCCAAAGCCTTGGGACCCTGCACCCACGTGGGAGACCCAGAAGAGCTCCTGGCTCCTGGCTTTGGATTGTTTAGCTCCGGCCATTGCAGCCACTTGGGGAGTGAATCGAGGGACAGATCTTCCTCTCTGTCCGTCCTCATCTCTGTTTTGTCTGACTTTACAAATGAATCTTTAAAAAAAAGTGTTTGCTGTTTCTATTCGTTCGTGCGACAGGACGCTGAGCGCTGTCCGCCATTTCCCTGCCACAGACCTGTGCTCTCTAAATCTTCAGTTGGGAAGAGCCCAAATTTTTCAATATACAAGGGAAGAAAGTATGAAAGAAGTATTTCAGATCGACTTAGCACCAGACTGTCCACAAGCTTTTCTTCTGCTTTCCTAGTAAATTATTTTGAATTTCATGATTAATCCAAGCTTATAAATTACTGAATAAAAACTTTCAGATCAAAAATTGTAACAAGTGTTACGGTCAGAAGCAAAGAGAAAATGGGAACACAAGTCCTAAAGACTTCTGCTTCAAGGAACTCTCAAGTTCAGGCTCTGAAGTCAAATATGCAGCACAAGAAGTGGACTTGCTGGGCCCAGCATGGCAGCCTAGTGGTTAAACTCCTCACCTTGCAGGGGCCAAGATCCCTTTTGGTCGCCAGTTTGTGTCCCAGCTGCTCCACTTCTCTCTGCTTGCAGCCACGTGAGGAGTGAACCAGTGGGTGGAAGATCTTTCTCTGTAAACCTGACTTTCCAATATGTAAGTGAGTAATTAAATAAATGAACATGCTTGCTGTTATGGTTGGAACATTTTTTTAAATTATTATTTTCTAATTTGAAAGGCAGATATACGGAGAGAAGAGACAGAAAGAAGATCTTCCATCTGATGATTCACTCTCCAAATGGCGACAACAGCTAGAGCTGTGCCCATCTGAAGCCAGGAGCCAAGAGCCTCTTCCAGATCTCCCACATGGGTGCAGGGTCCCAAAGCTTTGGGCTGTTCTCCACTGCTTTCCCAGGCCACAGGCAGGGAGCTGGAAGGAAGTGGGGCCGCTGGGACATGAACTGGCACCCACGTGGGATCCCAGGGCATGCAAGGCACAGACTTCAGAAGCTAAGCTACCGCACCAGGCCTTGGTACATTTTTAACTGAGCAGATTTTTAAAAGTCTCATGGTTTCATGTCTTTAAAATCTTTGAATAGTAACTAAGCAAGCATGATCTAAAAAACGTCCCTGGTCAAGGCAGCTGCACCCCCTGCTAATGGACCTCAGCACTGTGCTTCCCTCAATCCTGCAAAGCGAGTTCAAGGGAGTTCAAGGGAGTTCTGCTGAGGGAGGATTAACTAACAATGCCAATCTGTAATGGGCACATGGCCAGCTGCTCCCACGTTCGGTCTGGGATATAATACGGCATGAACAGCATCCTCTTCAAGTGTGTAAGTAAAACGAGTTTTTATTCCTGAAAGCTAGCATGCAGTTGTAGAAGTCATCAGTACACCCTTCCTGCCAGGCGCCACACGCCGGCACAGCGTCACTCGGCGCAGGAGCCAGTTTTCCCTGTGCTGGTCCTAAAACGCCCCTCGCCGTGTGGGGTCTCGCAGGCGCTGGCCACAAGGGGATTCCGGCAGAACTGCTCACCTGATTTAACCTCGTCTGTAAAGTGACTCGTCCTCTGGGAGAAGGCATTCGGCTTAGCGCTGCCTCAATCTGTGAACACGCAGGATGTTCCAATAAAAATAAAAGCATTCCAGTCACCCAAGAACGGAAAGAGAACATTTTAGCCCAGCACTGTGTGACCTAGGTTCCCTCGGTCATTGGTCAGCCACAAGCAGCACCTTGCCCGGGTGCTGTGCTGTGGCCCCCACCGCCCCCACGGGCACTTCCTGACATGGTGTGACTCAGTGCTTCCTTTCTCACCACTCCTCAGACACGAGCATTAAGCGCACAAAAAGATTTTCAAAATACTTTTGTTTTTACCTGGTCCTTTTCTTTTGTAAGTTCATCAAAAAATCGTTCTGTTTCAGCTAGAGTTCTAATTTTGGCTGTGTATTCAAAGTCAGCCCCCTGTGCCGTTACGGGAACAGGCTCACACGGCTGGCGGCCAGCTGACTCCCACTCGTCCCAGGCTGCTCGCACAGGCGCCTTCTTCACTCCACTTGGCGAACGTTCGGGGCAGGAGCTGTGATTAATATGGCTGTCAGTGGCTTTTTCTGAATAGTTTTTTTCTGTCAGAGGGGAAAGACATTTTATCAATTTTTCCAATATATTACATACATGTTAAATATAACGCCCAACTTCACTTTCTGGAAATGGTTGCTATAGGGCCCAAAGAAGCAATGGAAACAAGCACAATAATCAGTATTTACGCAGTGCCTTGCCATCACCTTAACAATTTTCACAATTCCTCAAAATGAATGTGAACAAACTTTATGTGAACACAAACGACCTTTAAAGACTGCACTGCTGTCTGATGGATCTGACTGCTACCTACAATGCCGGCATCCAGGCTGTCCTACTTCTGATCCAGCTCCCATCTAATGACCCTGGTTAAGGACCAAGGAACAGCCCAACTCCTTGGGCCAATGCATCCACATAGGAGAGCAGGATTAAGCTTCAAGCTCTGGCTTCAGCCTGGCCCAGCCCGGGCTGTTGTAGCCATTTGGGAAGAGAACCAGTGGATGGAAGAATTCTCCATTTCTCCACTCTGCTTCTATAATTCTGCATTTCAAATAAATAAATCTTTTTTTTTTAAAGATTTATTTATTTTATTACAAAGTCAGATATACACAGAGGAGGAGAGACAGAGAGGAAGATCTTCCGTCCGATGATTCACTCCCCAAGTGAGCTGCAACGGCCGGTGCGCGCCCATCCGAAGCTGGGAACCAGGAACCAGGAACCTCCTCCGGGTCTCCCACGCGGGTGCAGGGTCCCAATGCATTGGGCCATCCTCGACTGCTTTCCCAGGCCACAAGCAGGGAGCTGGATGGGAAGTGGAGCTGCCGGGATTAGAACTGGCGCCCATATGGGATCCCGGCGTGTTCAAGGCGAGGATTCTAGCCGCTAGGCCACGACACCGGGCCCAAAATAAATAAATCTTAATAAAAATGAACAGTAGGCAATCCACAGAGTGGACCTGCACCCCTACCATGCATGGTGAGTTCTCTTGAGGGCCTACCCACATGGCTCTTACATATTGTAACATTCTTCCAAATTTAAAATATCAGTGAGTAAAGGCAAAAACAATTACCTAGAGCCAACATTACATATAAACTATGGAATATAAAATAAAGGAAATTACTGGATAGCAGGACCCTGGTCATTAAACATTACCTCACCTGTACCTTGGTTTCCCAACTTTTCACTGAGGATGACAATGCTGATGTAACAATACAAAGCTGAACAACATACCATCAATGCTCACAGGTCCAGAAGGAGGACTTTGAGCATGGGATGCTGTAAGAAAATGTTAGCACCTTGGGAAGATACTAGAGTCTGAGAACATAAGCAATTAAAACCATGGAACAATCTTTAGAAGATACCTTCTAAGTCATCTAGGTTCAGAAAATGCAGTTGTTTTCTTGGATTGGTGCGTTGTGATGTAGACACAGGAACGGTGTCCAAATCATCCAGAAGGACATCACACCTGTTGAATGAAGCAAGTGACTTGGAATGAGATGCTAAGTGATTTTCCCCATTCCCACTACAAACATGACATGCTGTCCAGGTAACTCACATATTTACATATTTTCTTAAAAAGAAAAAAAAAGATGGCTGTCTAGCATTGGAATTTTCTATTTTCTAACACAAACCCATATTACACACTAGAGATTAAGTGCTTGTGGGAAGCAGGCAGGACCTCACAGAGGAGAGATCCAGCCACGACACTCCAGGGCTCTCCTGGAAGGGCAGTCCGAGCTCAGGCCCAGGCCCACGGCAGAGCCGCCCTCTGGCTGCTGCAAACAGCCCAGCAGTCCTCCTGGGTCACTCACATTCTGGAGAGAACAGGAACCAGGCTTCTCTATCCAAAAACCGGACGAGGTGACTGCTATCAAGGTATTCATTTAAACAATAAGAGCCCCATGTATGGTGACCGGAAATCTGATGGTTAAAGGCATGTGTTCATGTTTTTGGAAACAGTACATTTACATACACCGTTTATGCCACTGTGGCACAGTACTTCCTTACCGAGCTGGACTGCTTTCAGGGTTGCTATGTAGATGACTAAATCCTGGAGACAAATTTTCCTTAGGGGATCGCTTTGGACTATAAGCCACAGTCACTGGTGTTAACATAATCTCTCTTTTTGCTACAGAAGGAAACAAAGAGGAAATATTCTTTTTATTTTGGCAGAACAGTTTCTTTTTTAGAACTTCTTCTAATTTTATAAGGCTTGACCATTTCATTGTGAAATGCTAAGAGTACAAAAACAATCGAATAACTCCTGTCCTGGCATCTAGGGAGCAACACCAGTAACACCTCAGCACTTCAGGCTAGCTTCGGCTTTCCAGCTCAGACTGGTTTGGCAGGATTTTACAAGTGGACTGGAAATGAGCTGGAACCACAGTGAGCATTCCTCCCACACAGCACCCGAAGGATCCCCTCTGTGTACGAAATGGAAATTGGAGTCCCAGAGACTCAGCGCTGAGGGGCTGGGGGCAACAAAGACACACCTTCTCCAAGCTGACCAACCTCAGCTCCCAGGTCTGAATGAATGACTAACAGCTGTCTTATCACCTCAAAAAATTGAGAAGAGCGATTAGTTGTGCTAAGTTCCTCAACATACACACGTAACAAACCCACTTGAACAGACAGACTGCTTCAGCTATATCTGCAGGGTCTGTAAGCTCAGGGACCACAGGGCCGTGCTCAGCGCAGCCCCGGAGGTGCCAGACTGAGCAACGGTAAATGAGCAGAAAGTGCCCAGTGCCCGCGCCCCTCCAGCCTGAGAGACGCATCAAATGCTTACTCGGAGTGCTGGACTTCCGACTGGAAGGCGGCAAGGACGACGACCTCTGTGAGGCAGGGCCGAGTCTCCTGGGCCTCTGCTGGGCACACTTCTCAGGGCAGCGACTCGCAGTGACCGGCGTTTCCAAGCGTCGAGGACTCACTGATCCTGTACCAAACAAACGGATCACAACAGTACCTTGCCTTCAGCTGCCCGCCGTATGAACAGATGGCCAGCTCCAGCAAGGCCTTCCCCTCAGCTTAACGTCCTGCTCAACAGCATTTCTTCTCATGTAATGATTAGTTTGTACCTCATTATAATGGTGCAAAATGCCTGATGGAAACAAATGTGGGGCTGTGTAATGAATTCATCCTGCATGCCTTGTGATGCTCCACCCTCCAGGTGATTTTTCAAGTGTTTACTTAGAGATAGTAGTTCCCGATTTATTTTCTAGGAGGCGCTGCTTTCCCAACGCCCCAGCAGAGCTGCGGCTTCCCGGGCAGGTCTGAGCGGGAGCAGAGGGCAGAGACAGTGCCGCTGGCCTAGCCCGAGGGAGGACACAGGGCTGAGGACAGCTGGCTTCTTCACCAAAACCTCGACCAGCATCTGACAACACATGCGCACATGTGCCAACAGGAGAAACTGACAGGGCAACTTGTCAAATATCCGTAAGAATTCCATGCAAGGGCCCGGCGGCGTGGCCTAGCGGCTAAAGTCCTCGCCTTGAAAGCCCCGGGATCCCATATAGGCGCCGGTTCTAATCCCGGCAGCTCCACTTCCCATCCAGCTCCCTGCTTGTGGCCTGGGAAAGCAGTCGAGGATGGCCCAATGCATTGGGACCCTGCACCCGCGTGGGAGACCCGGAGGAGGTTCCTGGTTCCCAGCATCGGATTGGCGCGCATCGGCCCATTGCGGCTCACTTGGGGAGTGAAACATCGGACGGAAGATCTTCCTCTCTGTCTCTCCTCCTCTGTGTATATCTGGCTGTAATAAAATGAATAAAATCTTTAAAAAAAAAAAAAAAAAAAAGAATTCCATGCAAGCCTTTTTGATCATCAGAATGCAATATGCAGCTTTCTTTGCATAGCTGGTACATGTTATATCAGGACTGATGCTGCAGTATAATAAAGTCATCTTAATTTCAGCATCTGAAGAATGTAAAATAAAAAGGGGCCAGCTCAATGGGTCAGCTGGCTATTCTTCTGACTGTGAGCACTAGCACCGTATGTGGGTGCCGCTCATGTCCCGGTTGCTCCACTTTCCATCCGGCTCTTTGTGGCCTGAGAAAGTGGCAGAGGATGGCCCAAAGCCTCGTGACTGCACCCACTTGGGAGACCCTGAAGAAGCTCCTGGCTTGAGTTTAGATCAGCTCATCTCCAGCCGCTGTGGCTCTTTGGCGATTAACCCAATGGTTGAAAGACCTCTCTTTTGTCTCTCCTTCACTCTTTAAATTTGTCTTTCCGATTAAAGCAACAACAACAAAAATCTTAAAAAAGAAGAAGGGCCTGGCCTTAATCCTTGCCATGCATGTGCCAGCATACCGTATGGGCCCTGGTTCATGTCCTGGTTGTTCACTGAAGTAGAGGATGACCCTAAGCCTTGGGACCCCACACCCACACGGGAGACCCGGAAGAGGCTCTTGTCTCCCAGCTTCAAATCAGATCGGCTCAGCTCTGGCCATATGGCCATCAGGAGTGAATCAGCACACGGAAGATCTTTCTGTCTCCCCTTCTCTCTGTAAATCTGCCTTTCCAATAACAAATAAATCATAAAACATACACACACACAATAATATAAAGGGTAATAAAGACACGTACATCTGTCTAAAACAGAATAAGAAATACTTACTATTTGAGGTATCCTCTTTCTCTGTCTGTGTCCCCCAATTTTTAAATATCTTTGCTTCATCCAGTTCTTTTAAAGCTTTCATGACTGGGGTGTCTGACGCCTCCCTTTGCTTTTTCACTAACAAGCTGGTTGATGAACTTGCAGGTGACAAATCCTTTTCAGGAGGAGAACAATATCTGAAATAAATTTTTTTTAAATGCGTATTATTGGGCTGGCATGGTGGTTCAACAAGCTAGGCCTTTAACTGCAAACGCGAGCAAGCAATACAGGTGCCGGTTCTAGTCCTAGCTGTTCCACTTCTGGTCTAGCTCCTGGCCTATGACCCGGTAGCGCAGCAGCAGATCGCTGAGGACCCAGCGTCCCTGCTTGCACGTGGAGAACCGGAAGCAGCTCCTGGTTTCTGGCTTCAGATAGGCTCAGCTCCAGCCAATTGGGCTATTGGGGAATGAATCAGCAGACAGAAGATCACTCTGTCTCTCCTTCTCCCTATAAATCTGGCTTTCCAAGAAAATTTAAAAAATTTTTAAAGATTTTTATTTCTATTGAAAAGTCATATATACAGAGAGGAGGAGACAGAGAGGAAGATCTTCTGTCCCTTAACTTACTTCCCAAGCAGCCACATTGGCCAGAGCTGAGCCAATCTGAAGCCAGAAACCAGGAGCCTCTTCTGAGCCTCCAATGCAAATGCAGGGTCCCAAGGCTCTGGGCCATCCTCCATTGCTTTCCCAGACCACAAGCAGAGAGCTGGATGGGAAGTGGGGCTGCTAGGACATGAACTGGCACCCATATGGGATCCTAGTGCATGCAAAGCAAGGATTTTAGCTGCTAGGTTACTGTGCCGGGTCCCATAAAAATAAATCTTTAAAAAATTTTATTTATTAGGGCCTGGCACAATACTCTAGTGGCTAAAGCCCTTGCCTTGCAACTGCTGGGATCCCATAAGGGTGCCAGTTCGTACCCCAGGTGTTCCACTTCCCTTCTAGCTCCCTGCTTGTGGCCTGGGACGGCAACTGAGGACAGCCCAGAGCCTTGGGATCCTGCACCCACGTAGGAGACCCGGAAGCTCCTGGCTTCGGACTGGCGCAGCTCTGGCCATTGCAGCCACTTGGGGAGTGAACCAGTAGATGGAAGCTCTGTCTGTCTGTCCTTCTCTTTGTAAATCTGAACTTTCAACAAAGATAAATCTTTCCAAAAATTATATTTGTTAGAAATGCAGAGTTACAGAGGGAGAGGACACACACCCAAATGCACACCCACACAGAGAGAGAGATTTCCCAACTGCTGGTTCACCCCTAGACAGTCACAGTGGTTGGGGACGAGCCAGTCTGGAGCCAGGGGAGTCAACTAAGTCTCCCACATGGGTGCAGGAGTCTGAGGACCTGGGTCGTTTTCAACTGCTTCCCCAGGCATATTTGCAACCAACTGGATCAGAAGCAGAGCAGCATTCACATGGAGTGCTAACATTGTAGATTTCTCTCACTGTGGTAAACACCAGCCCCGGAAATAACAAGGTATTAAGGACTGGACGCACACTGCTGCTGAAGTCCTCAGCATGACAGCATCTGGAGGTGGGACACGTGGAAGGGAACCAGAGATGGACGAGGTCATGAGAGGGGAGTCCCCGACTGGAGGACACATGGGGCGAAGGTCGTATGAGCGCAGAACCTTGAAAGCGGCCCTCACTGAAATCCTCACCACAGCCACCCCCAGAAGTCTTCCACTGAAGCTGTCTGGCGGCGACGGTTGGCATAGCAGCCTACACTGTGACACACAGGTGTGACCACAATGACGGTTAGGGCAATGAAACCAGAGTTGACGACTGTACTCTGTGAATAGTCTGTGCTTTACCATTCAACGTGCACATAAGGAACCCGTGCTTCAAGCAGTGTGGGGCAGCACTTGGGCTGCTCAAATCTCATGTTGGATGGCCTGTTAGAAACCCAGAAGCAGTTCTGGACTCCTGGCTTCAGACCAGCTCAGCTCTTCCCACTGCAGCATTGGGGGAGTGAATCAGCAGATGGGATATCTCCTCTGCCTCTCCTTCTCTTTGTAACTCGGCCTTTCAAATAATAAATCATATATATATACATATATATACACACATGTATGTATACATGTATTATCAAGACCCTAAGGAAGCAAACGTGGGTGGACATTGAGCACAGCAGTTAAGATGTGCATTTGGGGGCTCGGCGGCGTGGCCTAGCGGCTAAAGTCCTCGCCTTGAATGCCCCAGGATCCCATATGGGCGCCAGTTCTAATCCTGACAGCTCCACTTCCCATCCAGCTCCCTGCTTGTGGCCTGGGAAAGCAGTCGAGGACGACCTAAAGCTTTGGGACCCTGCACCCGCGTGGGAGACCTGGAGTAGGTTCCAGGTTCCCAGCTTCGGATCGGCACAGCACCAGCCACTGAGGCTCACTTGGGGAGTGAATCTTCGGACGGAAGATCTTCCTCTGTCTCTCCTCCTATCTGTATATCTGACTTGTAATAAAAAAATAAATAAATCTTTAAAAGATGTGCATTTGGATGGGAGTTCTGGCTCCCTGCTCACGATCAGCCTGGGGCCCCTGCCACCCAAGGGGGAGACCCGGATGCAGTTCTGGCCCCAGGCTTTGATCTGGCCCAGTTCTGTATGAGCATTTGTAGGCAGCTGGGGAGAAAAGCAGCAAAGAGCACATCTGTGTCACTCTCTCTCATACATACAAGGTCTTTGAAATAAACAAATGAACGCACAGAACTGAAAAAAAAAAAACAAAACCAAAAACACCAGCCAAAGAGATGGTTCTTTCTACCTTTCTGAATAGCTAAAAGTGACAGAAACTTCTAAGACAGCAACAGCCCACACAGGGAACTCCGACAATGTTTCTCACCTGGGAGCACAGGCTTCCTCCAGCTGGTTGTCCACGTGGCTGTGCTGGCTATCCAGGGGCTGCCCGGTGAAGATGGAGTACTGCGCGCCCGGGATCAGCCACTTGCGCCTGCTGACGTCCGCGGTGGCCACCGTGCTGCGAAAGCAAAGCATCACAGGTCTCAGGCAGGTCGGAGCCAGCCTGCTCCAATCCCACTTACAGATGTGCCCATTAACTCAAACATAACACATAAAACAGTTCTGACACACAAATTCCATTTTACAGTTTGATTCAACTAAACTGGTATTGTAGCTTTCTGTTCCTTCTTTGCGTTCCCAGATCTCAGTTGAAATGGACTGAGTGCTCCCAGGTCTACTGCCAGCCACACCTCAGCCCTGCCACCTCCCAGTGCAGCCTGAGGTGGGGGCGGGGCTGCCCTCTTGCTGTGCCCACAGCGCTGTGTGCAAGTCCTCAGCCCTCCCTGTGTCTAGGACAGCAGCCAGACACAGGCTGCTGCTGGATCCCGAGCTGTGGCACTGAGACCCAGACTCAGTTCCACAAGGGAACTTCACTTCCGTTCAATTCCGGAGTTCCACGTGGCCACCTGCACAACCACAAAAGGCAATACTGTTCGACAGCTTTGCTTTGCTGAAAATCCTGCTGAGGGTCACACCATGGCACGGGAACCCTGTGTCCTCTCCACACCTCCTCCCACCTCAACCTGAGTCTCCATTTCCATCACCCCAAGGCCACTCAAGGGACCTCACATCACAGAAAACACCCCGCACCCTGGGAGACCCCGATAACCCAACGCTTCCTTTCCTACTCAGGCTCACAGGTTCTAATGGCCCCAGGTCCCCGGCTCACCATTTCCTGTTGCTCAACTCCCTGCCCGTACTCTGCAGGCCACGCTCGGGGCAGTCACCCAGCACTGTGCCTCTTCCCCTCACCTTCCAGCACACTGACTGGCAGCCAACGCTAAAGCCTGGTCGACGGCAGCGCCTCCCTCCCTGACAGTGCAACTCGCCCACCAGCTGGAGTCAAGTGTCTGGCACCTCCTCCACTCACACCTCTCATTTCAGCCTTCACCAGCAGGCGACTCCCTCCAGTCCAAAGCCATCAAACCATGCTCCGAGAACTGCTGCCTTCTCTCCTGTGCTTCAGGGCAGATGCCTCTGCCACCAACTTCAGCTCCCAGACACTCCTTCCAATTTTTAAATTAAGTGAAATTGCATACATTCTTAGAAATGACAAAGAAGACTTCAATAACAACCAACCTACCTATTCTCAGTTCTAACAAATATCAAGACCTTGCCATACTTGTTTTTAATTTTAAAACACACTAATTGTATATATGGGTACACACACATCTGAATGCAGCTTTTTCTACTCAACATCACTGCTGAGACTTTTTCATGCCAATATGTATAGCTATCATTTAACCATTTATTCACATACATTATTTTTTTTTTTAAGATTTACTTATTTTTATTTGAAAGTCAGATATACAGAGAGGAGGAGAGACAGAGAGGAAGATCTTCCGTTCGATGATTCACTCCCCAAGTGAGCACAATGGCTGGTGCTATGCCGATCCGAAGCCAGGAGCCAGGAACTTCTCCTAGGTCTCCCACTCGGGTGCAGGGTCCCAAGGCAGTCCTAGACCGCTTTCCCAGGCCACAAGCAGGGAGCTGGATGGGAAGTGGAGCTGTCAGGATTAGAACTGGCGCCCATATGGGATCCTGGGGCATTCAAGGCGAGGACTTTAGCCGCTAGGCCACGGTGCCGGGCCCCACATTATTTATTTTTATTGGAAAGTCAGGTTTACAGAGAGGAGGAGAGACAGAGAGAAAGACCTTCTATCAGCTGGTTCACTCTCCAAGCGGCCGTAATGGCTGGAGCTAAGCTTATCCGAAGCCAGGAGCCAGGAGCTTCTTCAAGGTCTCCCATGTGGGTGCAGGGTCTCAAGCCTTTGGGCCGTCCTCGATTGTTTTCCCAGGCCACAAGCAGGGAGCTGGATGGGAAACAGAGCATCCGAGACACGAACCAGTGCCCATAAGGGATGGTAGCCCATGCAAGGTGAGAACTGTAGCCATTAGGCTACCATGCTGGGCCCAACATTATTCATTTTCTAGAGAAGGAAGTTTGGTTTCTGAAACACCTCACCTTTCAACAACACTACAATTGAAAAGTGTAAAACTTTATCTAACGTAAATATTTAAAAACAGCACAGCAGGCTGGGCATTCGGCCTCCAGTCACAGGCTGCAGCACCTGGACTCCGCTCTCCATGCCGGCTCCTGCTCCCTGTGAGGCGGAGGGTTGGGGGCCTGCTGCTCTGCAGGACACCTGCCCTGAGCTCCGGGCCTCTTCCCAGCCTCGGGAGCATCTGTGGCATGAACCACGAAATCACAGTGCTTTCTTTCTGTCTCTCAAAAAACTAAAATTATTTCAATAAAAATTTTAAAATAGTAAGAGTGAATAATGGGCTCTAGAACGCACGCCAGTTCAGGCCTTCTGGAGACGGCTGGATCACATTCGAGACGAGCAGCGCCAATTTTCTGTCCCCTGTGAGTCCGAGGCTCCTGTGTCCTCATGCCTCTGCCAGACTTCAGAAAAGGCAAAGCTGACGCCTGGCTCGCCTGCGAGCGTCACTTTGAGCCCAGTTGTTCCTCTTCCGTGTGGCATTTCTGAGTACTTGTGGCAAGAGCATCCTTTCATTTTAACCCGCCATCTGAACTGCTTGCTGTGTGAACTATTTGCTCATACTCTTTCACCATTTTCTATTGAGGAGATTGCCTTTTTAAATTGATTGTAAAGTCCTTTTATATTCTGGATTCCTTTATTGGTTCTAATTCGCTTTAAAGATGTATTTCAAACATGCTTAGACACAGCAGACCATCCAACTTGTTACTATTCTTCAGATTTTTATTTGATTATTTTTTCTTAAAGATTATTTATTTGTGGGCCAAGCAGGATAACCTAGTTGCTGAATCCTCGCCTTGCATGCACTGGGATCGTATATGAGCGTCAGTTCTAATCCCTTAGTCTTCCTCAGGCACCTCAGACATGCTCGGCTCTCTCCGCTCTCAGGACTCTCGGGTCCTTCCTCCAGTGCCTGTCGACACACGTGTCCAGCTCCGCCCACCGACACGCGGCTTGTCCTTCCCGTCTGCATCTCCTCCAGCTGCTCGCACTGCCTCCTCCAGGAGGCCCCATCTCCAAGCACGCTGCACCTCCATGTGCCGCCCCCACACGGGCCTTCCCTGGCCCCACACTTAGATCCTCTTTTGGTTCAATCTCAAACATTCCATGCCAGGTATTTGCAATTTTTTCTCTTTTAAATAAAAAAAATTATTATACTCCACTGAGATGAATTAATAAAAATTTCTCATTTAATAATAGCTTTAAAAAGTTAATTATACACAAAATTTCTTTCTGAGGCTGGCATTATGGTGCAGTGTGTTAAGCTACCAACTATGACACTGGTGTCTCTGGCATTCAATGTGGGAGTGCAAGTTCAAGTCCCAGCTGCTCTGCTTCAGATCCAAGTCCCCGTCCATGTGCTTGGGAAGACAGTGGAAGACGGCCCAAGTATTGAGCCCCCTACCAGCCACATGAGAGGCAACAATGGAACTCCTGGTTACTGGCTCCAGCCTGGTCCAGGCTTGGCTATTATGCTCATTTGGGGAGTAAACCCACAGATGGAAGGTATCTTTCTCTCCCTTCCTCTCTTTCAAATAAATAAATATTTAAAGGACATAACTTCTTTGATAAACAGCAATATCACAAAGTTATAACCCAGTCAATATTCCATATCTACACCAAAATAATGATAAAAAATAAGTTCTAATATTTAACAGAAACTTTCTGTAAATAATCTTGGAACAGAGCAATACAAGTATCTGAGAATCTATAAAATTGATTCTGAAGGAACTAAGGCGAGGTCCCGACACTCTGGCAGTCTTAGCACTCACACAGCAATGAGGAGCTGGGACAAGAGGGCCAAGGCGTGTCCTTACTGTCACAGGTCACAGATAAGCTCCTGTGACAAAGCTGGTCTCACCATTCTCAAGGGCAAGCCCTCAGTTGCCAGCCCTGCACAACTCAACAACCGAGCTCTAAATCTGCCACGACGAACCCTGAGTGCCTATGATTCGGGCAGAGGAGCTTCCCCTGGTGGAATACGTGTGCGCCTTGTTCAGCCTCACAGGGGTCAAGTCCAGAGACTCACCTGGCACGGGAGGGTCGCACAGGGGTTCTAGAATGATGGCGAAGACTTAACATGTTTTCATGCTCTACTTGCTTGACCTGAGCTTCCAGTTTTGAAATTGTTCTGATTCAAAAGCAATAAGATAAATTAAGTACATTTCAACAAACTTTAAATAGTGCCTTACCACACATTATTTCAACAGATATTGCATGAAAAGAGGTGACAAACAGCTGCCTATCCACAAAACTTTTTCATAGGAAAACACCATTAAACTTCAAAAAGCTGATCAAAACCAGAGAAAAGAAATTGACAATACATTAAACTTTACAAAGGAGCATTTAATAAACTACAACTGAAAGAAAAGCCAAAAATAGGCTTAATATACCAAACACAAGAAGGGTTATACACAGGCAACTACAAATCAAAACATGGAAGGTATAAAGTGTCACTCTGGCACTATTTGTCTATTAGGGTTCGAATCCCAGCAGCTCCTTCTGGTCCAGTTCTGCGCTGATGTGACTAGGAAAGCAGCAGAGGGTGGCCTGCGTGCTGGACCCTGCACTCATGTGGGAGACCAGGGAGAAGCTGCTAACCTGGTGGCTCGAGCCCGGGCACTGTGGTCACTTAGGAAGTGAACTAGTAGGTGAAGACCGGCCTTCTTCTCTGTCTCTAACTCCATCTTTCAAACAAATTAATCTTTAAAGTCTGTGTATGTTCTCATTTCGTCTTTTATATCTATTCTTCCCTAGTCTGATTGAAGAGCTAAAGGAAAGCCTGAGCTGCGACAAAGCTCATGTTGTATCCAATCTGACAAAGAAGCTAACCACTAGAAAGAAGCGGATCCTAAAGAAGAGGTAGCCAGATGAGACATGGAGACAGATTTTCTGTGGAACACCTCAGAAACCTCAGTAAGATTTCTTGCATGACTTACATCCAGATTCAAATATAAACATAGGAGTGGAAATCAAAGAGTTTGTGGAAAAGTAGAATTAAAAAATGTTTATTTCAGTGAAAAGAAAACGTTTCAGGGGCCAGCACCAAGGTACAGTGAACTCAGGCTCAGCCTGTGGCGCCAGCCTCCCATATGGGCACTGGTTCAAGTTCTGGCTGCCCCACTTGTGGTCCCTGTCCCTGCTGCTGGTCTGGGGAGGCAGGAGAGGATGTGCTCAAGCGTTTGGGCCCCTGTGTCCATGTGGGAGACCAGAAGAAGCTCCAAGCTTCAGACTGGCCCCGCCGTGGCCTCTGAGGCCATTTGGAGAATGAATTAAGATAAAAGATCTCTTTGTTTCTCACTCTTTCTCTCCCTTGTAACTCAAGTAAAACACATAAACCTTCAAAAAAAGAAGTTTCTGTCATGTGCAGTAAAGGACCCTTGCATGTTCTCAAGGCAATGTAGACGTTTCTGTTAGTCTCCACTGCAGACCATCCATGACGCTGCTCCTATGTAACTGAGCAATTTCCACGTGGTCCGCCAGGCTGAAGAAGGTGAGCGGCCACAAGGCTGCTCTGAGTGACGTGTCTTCCCAAAGCACAGAAACAGTGCAGTGAGCTAGGGTACATCCCAGAGTTCTTTCAAAAAGTTCAATGGGATTTAGATTTCACATCCCAGAGGCACAGCCACCAGCATGCTCTAATGTTCAAAATAGTTAAAAAAAAAAACCTTCTTTGCCTAAACAAAACATGGCCACGTGAGGGAAATATCAGAAAAAAACAGTTTCCAACAGGCTAAGCAATTCTGCAGCCCAGAGCCCTGCCCTGCTCAGTGTGGACCACAGAGGCACCTGCTTCCCAGGAAGACAGCAATTCTACCTTTTCAAGTCAGAAATCTGAGTGTGGGCGTCCAGCAGCTTGTTTTCAGTCGTGTTTAACGTATCCTTCAAAAATAAGGAAAAATATAAATAAATATTCAGATACATCCCTTCACTTTAAAATGTGTAACACAAAACTAATCTAAGACTAACTCTACATTCTACAAACACTCCTCAAGTGGGGTACAAACCCTAGAAGCAACAGGAAACTGAAGAGAAAGACGAGAGGGAAAGGCCCCCCGTGAGCGCAGCCCTGTTGCAGCCCACAGACCCCATAATCAGAGCCAGTCCACCCATAGAGACGCTGGCCCAGCTTCCCCGATGGCCTGGGAAGACAGCAGAGTATGGTCCACGGCCTGGGGCTCCTCACCCACACAGGAAACCAGGAAGAAGCTCCGGGCTTCTAGCTTTGGCCCAGCCGAGCCCTGGATGTTCTGGCCATTTGGGGAATGGACCAGCAGGTGTCGTTCTGTATAACTCTGCCTTGATAGATAGATAGATAGATAGATAGATAGATAGATAGATAGATAGATAGATAGATAAGGGGTGGAAAGGAAGGAAAGCAGAGGAAAGCTAGTGGAAGGGGAGGGAAGGAAAGAAGGAAGGTGGAAAGACAAAAGAATTAGTCCAGCACTTAAGTGACAAACTTAACCACAAACTTGACTGAAACTTCAGAATAATAAAATATTACAAATCCTGACTCCCCAGAACTCTCAGCTCCCAAGCCGTGCTGTGCAATCCTTTGCACTAACCCTATATAACTGCAACCCTGCACAAGTAGTTCCAGCATCACTGTGGGTTTTCACGAAGTTCAAACACACAGTACTCAGAATTTTCTCTGCAATGCCAGCATAGCATATGGGTGTTGCCTGCAGTCCCAGCTGCTCACCTCCAATCCAGATCTCTGCTATACACCTGGGAAAGTGCTGGACCTCTTCCATCTACGTGGTATAGAGTTTCTAGCCTCTGCGATCGCCTGGACCAGCCCCAGTCAGTGAGGCCATTTGGGGGGTAAAGCAGCGAATCAAAGATCTCTCCCTCCTGTCTCTCGCCCACTGTCTCTCTCTGTAACTCTTCCTTTCAAACAAAACTTAAAAAAAAAAAAAAGAAAATCCAGACCCCGCAAATTAATTA
Source organism: Ochotona princeps (assembly GCF_030435755.1). Lineage (NCBI taxonomy): Eukaryota > Metazoa > Chordata > Mammalia > Lagomorpha > Ochotonidae > Ochotona > Ochotona princeps. The sequence goes on along the minus strand of NC_080860.1, from coordinate 3,265,687 downwards.
ATTATTTGTATCTGTATGATACCTTACACTCTTCTACACAATTTCATCTCCGATTTATCTCAAAGGCCATAAACAGCCATTGATTACATATTTGTTTAATTAATGTATCTAACAATCTGTGAATTAAATAGGGCAGATAACTGAAAACCAGCTAGAGGCAGTAGCAGCAAGTGGGCAAGAGAGGGGGAAGGCAGGGCTGGGCCCTGAACCCAGGCTCCGGCCTCTACCTCCACAATGCCATCCATCAACCATTACCTTGACTTGACTGTGTTCTTTCCCAAGGGACTCATACTCTCCCAAAAGCTATGAGAAAAACAAAAACAAAACACAGAATTAGACCACACAATCAAACACTGTAACGTGAGCCAGGACAGACCGCACATCAATGATTCACACACAGCCTTGAAGCACACCCATGCACACCCTGATGTAACACATGCAATTCTCACTATCACCTCTCTTGCTTACTGCAAGTCTGAAATTACTTAGATACGAATACTATCAATACACTGAAGTTTCACAAGAGTAAAATTCATTCACACAGCTCTTTTTCAGATGCTGCATATTACTTCTGATTGCACTCGTCACTGGGGAGATATTTAACCCTGAAAGTCCAACACAACTGAGCATGCGGCACAGTGGGTGAAGCTGCCACTCTGGCGCCAGCCTCTCATACTGTTTCTAGCCCAGTTCCCTGCTTGGCCTCCTGTTACTCACACGGGCAACAGGCTGGCTTCAGCTCTAACCTCCCACAGTTGTGCCCCTTTGAGGAACGAACCAATAGATGAAAAATTATCTTCCTCTTCATCCATTTGCTTCTCAAACAAATGAATCATTTAAAAAATGCACATTTGAGACTTGTGGGTTCAGGGAGAGCATCAGGTTATAGTGCTTTAAGCCGCTGTTTGATGCCAGCATTCCGTAAGTGCTCTCGGGTCTACATCTCAGCTGCCCCGCTTCCAATCCAGCTCCCTGCAAACGGCCTGGCAAAAGCAGCCAAAGATGCACTGACCTGGGAGGAGCTCCTGGCTCCCAGGAGCAATGAACACACGGAAAGATCCAGGCATCCAAACCCCACTTCACGCAAGCAAGACCCAAGGTCCAAGAAAGGCCTGGGCCAGCCCACTGGGCCCAACAGCACAGACGTGCTCAAGAACTAACAGGGCCAGCGGTAACAGAAGTGGAAGCCAGCCAGCTCAACACATCTGCCCCCAATCACACATGGCACCACCAAGCATCAGAAATACTTGTCATCACAGAATAGAGTAAGGCTTCACAAATCCACACTAATAGAATGAACAAATAGGGAGAGCGTCTCCTTTTAGGGAAGTATAGAAGGAACAGCCAGCACTCACACTGCCAGGTGCCTTGAGCCAGACTAAAAGTTTATGGAGAAAAAGTTAACTGTTCTTCAGCTGCCTTTCCAAAAGACACGCAGTAATTTTAAAGTGGGGAAGTCAAGTTACAGTAGAGAAACCTGCAAGATACGGCCTCAGTCAAGCCACTGCCGCTCACAACACCAAGTTAACGTGTGTCTTCGAAGAGGATGCACTGAGCCACAGCGTGCCAGCATAGCTGGGTGACCAGAACACGATGGCACGGAAACACGTATCCAAGTATGAACAGACATTCCAGAACCTTCTGCAATAACAATGCTCTTTAGGGGAGCTGGGCTGCGGTGCAGAGGAATTATCCAATCATGTGACACTGGCAAACCCTACGGGAGCCGGTTTGAGTCTGTCTGCTTCACTTCCAATCTGGATCACCTGCTACAGTGCCTGGAAGAGCAGCAGAGGATGGCCCAAGTCCTTGAGCCCCTGCCACCCACAGGAAACCAGGATGAGGCTCCTGGCTTCTGGCTGCAGCTTAGCCCAGTATCAGTTGTTGCCTTTTAAATAAATAAAATCTCCACAAATAAAATATTTTTTTTAAAAGATTGAAAAACAAAAAACAAACGACTCATTTGGGCTCGGCATGGTAACCTAACAGCTAAGGTCCTCGTCTCACACTCATTGGGATCCCAAATGGGCCCTGCTTCCCATCCAGCTCCCTGCTTGTTGCCTGGGAAAGCAGTGGAGGACGGCCCAAAGCCTTGGGACCCTGCACCCGCGTGGGAGACCAGAGAAAGCTTCTGGCTTCAGATTGGCTTAGTTGTGGCCATTGCTGCCATTTGGGGAGTTAACCAAGATGAAAGATCTTTTCCTTCTGCCTCCTTTTCTTTATAAATCTGCCTTTCCAACAAAAATAAATCTATTTATTTATATTATATTACTATTTATAAATAGATTTATTTTTGTTGGAAAGGCAGATATACAGAGAGGAAAGAAGACAGAGAGGAAGATCTTCCGTCCAATTAGCCACTCCCCTAGTGGCCACAATGGCTGAAGCTGAGCTGATCTGAAGCCAGGAGCCAGGAGCCTCCTCTGGCTCTCCCACGCGGGTGCAGGGTCCCAAGGCTTTGGGCCATGCTCAACTGCTTTCCCAGGCCACAAGCAGGGAGCTGGATGGGACGTGGAGCTGCCGGGACATGAACCAGCAACCATATGGGATCCTAAGGATTTAGCCACTGAGTCATAGCATAGGGTCCACAAATAAAATATATTTTAAAATATGATCTTTAGGGGTTCACACTGTAACAAACGGGTAAGCTTAATGAGCCTGCAAATGGAAGAGAAACTGACTTCTCCATCTCTCTCTCTGTTTTCTGTCATCTTGCCTTTCAGATAAATCATTTTGAAAAAAAAAAAGAAGCACTAAGGCAATACTATTAAAAAATTACAAATACTTAAGATACATCACTTTTTAAATATTTTTTAAAGTGCATTATTTTTTTCTTTTAATTGGAAAATCAGATTTACAGAGAAGAGATATATAGAGAAAGATCTTCTGTCACTGGTTCACTCCCCAAGAGGCCACAATGACCAGAGCTGAGCTGATCCAAAGCCTGGAGCCTAGTCTCTTCCGGGTCTCCCACACAGGTGCAGGGTCCCAAGGCTTTGGTCCATCTTCTGCTGCTTTCACAGGCCACAAGCAGGGAGCTGGAAGGGACGTGGAGCAGCTGGGACAAGAACCAATGCCCATATAGAATCTCGGCACGTGTAAGGTGAGGACTTTAGCCACTAGGCTACCAAACCAGGCCCTGTGTTTTAAATCCTAGATGCAACAGATGAGAAATCTTACCACTGTTTTATGACCTAGTAGAAGAGTAAAAAATGCTGCTAATTAAACTAGGAGACTGTGGTGTAAAGATACATGCCAAGTTCAGAGCAAATAATATACACAGATCTCAGACATTTAGTATCGATCCACACTGAAGAGAGAGAAGCATCTTTAACAGCATAAATCACATAATAAAACTAAACCACAGCACCACAAGGGAAGGCCACAGATTATAAAAATGACAGTGTGTGTTATTTAGAAAACTGGAAGAAAATGTTGCCAGAATTGAAGAGCTGAGAGTAATGACCTCCAGGGTAGCTGACCACTGTGCAAGGTAAGTGCAGGAAATGGCTGCAAAACTAAAACAATGGGCAAGCCTCAAGCTATTAAATGGAAAAATTCAGCAAACAGAATACTCTCAGATTATTCAGGAGTCAGAATTTAAGAAAAATACACAGGCTCAGCATGATAGCCTAGTGGCTGAATCTTCGCCTTGCAACCACCAGGATCCCATGTGGGAACTGGTTCGTGTCTCAGCTGCTCCACTTCCCATCCAGCTCCCTGCTTGTGACCTGGAAAAGCAATGGAAGATGCGCCAAAGTTTTGGGACCCTGCACCCATGTGGGAGACCCAGAGGAAGCTCCTGGCTCCTGGCTTCAGATGGGCTCAGTTATGGCTGTTGAATACCACTTGCGTAGTGAACCAGCAGATGGAAGATCTTTCTGTCTCTCGTTCTCTTGTGTAAATCTGCCTCTCCAAGAATAAATAAATATTAAAGAAAAAAAATACACAACCTGATACTTTGTCCAATTTCAATGTTACACAAGCCCAAATCTAAGTGAAAAGACTCAACCAAGCACGCTCTAACCCTGACTGATGGCATTTCATCCTGCCAGCAGCACAGATAAGGCAGCTCCGAGGTTGACCAGCTCAAGGCAGAGCAGTGGGAGACACCACGGTCCTAAAGCTCTGGCTTCCTGCCTCAAAGCCTCCAGCAGGAGGGTGTGTGCCTGCAGCAATGGCCAAGTGAAACAACTGGAGAAACCTGGGAAAAGTTGGCACTGCATTTAAGAACACAGTATGTAAAATACTTCAGCCAACCAGGCTCTGGAAACTCACATCCTGAAACATCTTGTTTTCTTGTCTCAACCTGGCTTCTTTATCATCTGAGAGTTTGTAAGCGTTCTCAAAGGCTCCTTCTAGATCCTGCAGTCTAGATTTTAACCGAATGATAGTATTGTCTTTTTCTTTATTACTTGTTCTCATTTCCTCAATTCGTTCCTGCAGAAGTTTGGAGGCACTGCTGGCTGCACTGAAGCGTTCCCTCAGGTCATTCTACAAAATAAAGACAGACAAAATCCATCACTCAAATTGGAAAAATAGATTTCTCAAGCAGTAGCTAAGCAAGTATAGACAGTGAAATATAAAGGTAATAAAATGAAATAAACACATGAAAACTCATGGAATAGTATGTTATATCTTAGGCTGAAAAATCTACAAGGATTATCTACTAACAACTCCATAACATCACTTTTAAATACACACAGTAAGCTGCCCTCTCTGCTAACAGCCTGGAAAATGCAGCAGAAAATAGCCCCAGTGCTTGGGCCCCTGCACCTGCACGGGGAACTCAGATGGAGTTTCAGGCTCCTGGGTCCAACCTTTCCCAGCCTCGCCCACTGCAGCCACCCAGGGAGTGAACTAGCAAGCGGAAGATTTATCCATCCATCTGTCTCTCTCACTGTGATTTTCAAGTCAATCAATTAATCTTTGGGGAAAAAAAATAATACAGAAAGAAGGGTGGGGATTTAGCGCAGTTTTGGGGGCAGACGTTGGGCCTAGTGGTTAAAATGCCCTCATCCCACACGGGAGGGTGTCAGCTCAGCGCCTGCCTCCCACTCCTGCCGCCACAGACCTCAGCAGACCGTACAACCTTTGCTATCCACACAGGAAACCTGGGCTCGGCCCCAGCCAGTGCAGGCATCTGCGGAGGGAACTAGAGGCTAGGAGCTCACTCTCACTCACTGTCGGCATCTCAAAAAATATATTTTCAAAAATTTGAAAGATAATCAAGACAGCTAAAAACATAAGCGCATATTGTCTTGTACACAAACAAGAATAATGTCAAATCACACTAATCAAAAACCGGAAACACTCACCACCTGTTGGACAGAGACAAAACTGAATTACAGAACGGACAAGACCCGAGAGCGCTACCTAAGTCAGAGACACAAGAAACACGAGACAACTATGGCACTGACACCAATGTCCAAGTCAGGCAAGTCCACAGGGACACAGACCAAAGCAGTGGCTGCCAAGGGCTTGGAGGAGAGGAGGGTAGGGAGGTAGGTATACATGGTGACGGGGGAAGAGAAAGAGAAAGCAAGCTGAGGTTGGGAACTCAAACTCATGGCTGAGACACACAGAGTCCCTTCTCATGTCTGGGGCTGGTGTTGCGGCATAGTGGGTAAAGCAGTGCCTTTGATGTTAGCACCCCATATGCGCGCCAATTCAAGTTCCAGCTGCTCTCGTGCAATCCAGGCCCCTGCTAACAGCCTGGAGAAAGCAGTACAGATGGCCCCAGTGCGTGTCACCCAGGCGACAGACCCAGGAGAAGCTCCTGTCTGGCCTCGTGGCCGTCCAGAAGGAACCAGCAGAACGGAAGAGTCTCTGTAACTCTTTCAAATAAAGAAATAGAAACGATTGTTCTTTGCCTTTTAAATGAGATACATTTTTTAAAACATAGGAATAGGCATTTGGCATCATGGTTCCAGTGCCACCTGGGATACCCACAACCCTTAGGAGGTCCCTTGTTTCAGCCCTAGCTGCGGCTTCACGTGCACCAAGTAACTGGGTCTTGGTCACCCCCACGGGAAACCTAGAATGAGATCCTGGCTCCTGGCTTCAGCATGGTCCAGCGGGGGCTGCTGGAAAGAGAAGCAGAGGACAGGAGACCTCTGTTTCTGTCTTGTTGCTTTTCAAAGAAATGCTTTTAAAAATTATGATAGCAAAAAAAAAAATTACTGTGGCTACACAATACTGAACATACTAAAAACTGTTGAATTGCACCCTTTAGAAGGGTGAGTTTTATGGTATATAAACTACGTTCCAGTTGAAAGAAAACTATTTTAAACAGTAAGAGCTTAAGGTATTACACGAAGACAGAAACTGAAAATATATACACTTAGTTAAGAAAATCTCCTTAGGAAGAAATACATAACTGACATTATCAGCAGTGTATTCATTTGCCTTGCAAGCTGGATTAACTGCAAGGCCTTTTAACTCTAAGCCACCAAGACAATCACCCACCAAAGTACTTACCACCTCCACTTCCAGTAAGTTATTCCTATTCTCAAGTGTCCTCACACGACAAGTGGCTTCATTCAAGGCACTATCCAATTGGCTACATCTAAAAATCATAAATTTAACTTTAATTAGGACAAAAAAATCATTTTCCTTAAGAGTTTTACATAAATCTGATTCTCTAATATACAATATTAGCAATTCCTCAATGTTACCAAAGACCAAATGCCATTTCAATAAATTATATTCCAATAAACCTAATGGTACAGTATCTATAGAGAAAACAGGCTAAAATAATGACATGAAAAGACCGCCTACAAAGTAGCAAGTGCAAAAAGTGACACGCAGACACTTGTTCAACCATGTTCAGAGCAGTCAACTCCTCACAACAGCCCCCGGGGAGGGACCAAGGTCAGCGTGTTGGATCACCAAGGATGGCTCCGAGTCCTAAAGGAAGGGAGCGATGGCCCAGGCTGCAGCAGGACGCGCCATCGCACTGAGGGAGAAGGCGCCATGAGTCCAGCCCTAGGAGACATCCAGAACAGTAACTCAGCATAGCGCGCCGGGCTGGGGAGGAAGGCAACAGGGCATCCGTGCCAGCCAGGACAAGGACTTCAGGTCTGTGAGGTGACAAGCCTTCTGGAGACAGACAGCAGTGGCAGGCGCCCTGCATGTGACTGCATACACTTCTAAAAGGGTTAAAATGTACATACAAATGTACATTTTATGTACAAATGTACATAAAATTTGTACAAATGTACAAATTTTGTTAAAGACATGGTATAATTTAAAATCACACTAAAACTTTTATAAAGTTAGAAAAGACTGGAAAATCTTAGCTGTAGAGATCAGAAAGCTTGTGGAAACATGGAATTCCAAGATTTCAGGGCTAGACGCTGGTGTGCATCCAGTTAAGAGTCCCTTGGAAGAACCAGCCCAGCGTGGCGCCCCACGCAGCCTCCTGCTGCCACGCTCCCGGGGCGGCCCGGGACAGCACCAGAGTGCAGGACTGGGATCCCAAGGACCCAGCGGAGGCCTCGGTGGAGCTTCTATTGCCTGGAAGCATTTGGGGAGTGAACAAGTGAACAAAAGAGCTTTCTTTCCTTTCCCTCATTTCGTCTTTTGAATTTCCCTCCTTTCTTCCTTCCTTTCCCTTGCAAATAAAAAAGTAACAAAATTGTTTGTAAGATCTATTTATTTTTTTATTGGAAAGGGAGATTTGCAGAGAGAACAAGAGACAGCAAGATCTTCCATTCGCTGGTTCACTCCCCAAGTGGCTACAACAGCCAGAGCTGCACCAATCAGAAGTACAAGCCCTCAGTCTCCCATGCAGGTGCAGGGTCCGAAGGTTTTGGGGACCCTCCACAGCTTTCCCAGGCAGGGAACTGGGTGGGAACTGGGTGGGAACTAGAACAGCCGGGTCACCAACTGGCGCCTCTAAGGTATCCTGGCAGTTGCAAGGCAAGAATTTAGCCACTAGGCCATGATGCCAGGCACAATAAACAGCAAATTTTTAAACAAAATGGTACTGGATCTTGCTTCCGGCTAATCCCCTGTGGAGGCAGCAGAGGCCCAGCCATCACAGCAGAAGCAGGAGGGAGCTCCTGGCTCCCACTGCTGTTTTGGCCCAATCCTGACTGCTGCAACCATTTATATGTGATGTATGGAAGAACTCACTCTTTCTCCCTCTCTCACACCCTTCCAAATAAATAAATAAATCTTAAAAAAATAAAAGGTGAATTTTGTAGCAAAACATTTTTGAAATTCATGCATAGTTTTCTCGTAATAGATATTTTACATAAACTTTCTCAAGACTCCTCCTCATGCATATACATAAATGTAATGTAAGCTTTAGAGGGAGTGTTATGTCTGGGATACTGACAGTAGGAATTGGGGTAGGTGATCTGTTTTTCATAATATATCCTCTGTTCCATTCCAAACACAATGTGAATGTATTATTCCCATAACCAGTCTCATCTTACAGATGAGGAAACACAAAGAAGCCATGCTCCACACAGGATGTAAGCAGTTCCATGGATCCAGAGTCCATGCCCCTAACCACATTTCATCTTATGAGACGCAATACTGGGACTGGTGCTAGGGCAGTGGATAAAGCCACCACCTGTAGGGCCAGCATCACAAATGCACACTGGTTGTCCCAGCTGCTCCACTTTGGGTCCAGCTTGGCTGATATGCCTAGGAAAGCAATGGAAGATGGCCCAAGTCCTGGGGACACAGCACCCACATGAGAAACCCAAACTCCTGGCTCCTGGCTCCAGACCAGCCCGGCCAGCTCCAGGGGTTGCAGTCATCCAACAGACAGAAGACCTCTCTCTTGGTCTCTGTCTTTCTTTTTTTAAAGATTTATTTTATTTTTATTACAAAGTCAGATATACTGAGAGGAGGAGAGATAGAGAGGAAGTGGAGCTGCCGGGATTAGAACCAGCGGCCATATGGGATCAAGGCGAGGACTTTAGCCACTAGGCCACGCTGCCGAGCCCGGTCTCTGTCTTTCAAGAAAATTAAATTGTTAAAAAACAGACAGAGAACATGCTAAGATGACTGTTCTCAAGCTGAAGGCCCCTTCACTATTTCGCTGCTGTCATCACCACACTGATCGTGGTAAGTCGGGGATCACCCCTGAGGGCGGCCACTGTGTGATACCATAATGACGTCATAGCTGGCCTACGTTCCCAGTCCTGCGTGCAGGACCAGTGGGATCTGCCAACCTGTAATTTTAAGCTTGGAAAAACTGGCCAGTGCCCTGACAACATTGGTTTTTTGACAAGCGGAAGCACTTTTCTAGTTCTAAACATCACTTCTCATTACTGTCCCCTGCAACACACAGCATCCACAATGAAAGCCACTTTCAATCCTTTTAAGAACACAAGGAAAAAAAAGTATCCTGCTGTCCATTCACATAGCCTGGTGGCCCTGACTCCAGCAGCTGGACAGCTGTGGTCCACGGAGACAACACTGACATTTACCGAAATCCTTGACATCCCACTTGTTCCTTCAACACCTGCTCTCTGCGCCCTGACACATCCTAGACTTGAACATGCCTTAGCCGACAGTACTGACCGGGTTCCTTCTCCAGCACCTTGCTGTCATCTCTAAAAAGTCCACTGGTGAGCCTGGTGCGGTGGCCTAGTGGCTCAAGTCCTCACTTTGCACGAGCTGGAATCCCATATGGGCACTGGTTTTAATCCCAGCGGCCCCAACTCCCATCCAGCTCCCTGCCTGTGTCCTGGGAAAGCATTCGAGGACAGCCCAAAGCCTTGGGACCCTGCACCGGTGTGGGAGACCTGGAGAAAGTTCCTGGCTCATGGCTTCAGATTGGTTCAGCTCCAGCAGTTGCAGCCACTTGGGAAGTGAAGTAGCAGATGGAAGATCTTCCTCTCTGTCTCTCCTCCTCTATGTATGTCTGCCTTTCCAATACAAAATAAATAAATCCTTTTTTTCTTTAAAAGATTTATTTATTTTCTTTACAAAGTCGGATATACAGAGAGGAGGAGAGACAGAGAGGAAGATCTTCCGTCCGATGATTCACTCCCCAAGTGACTGCAACAGCCAGTGCTGTGCCGATCCGAAGCCGGGAACATGGAACTTCTTCCGGGTCTCCCACGCGGGTGCAGGGTCCCAAGGCTTTGGGCTGTCCTCGAATGCTTTCCCAGGACACAGGCAGGGAGCTGGATGGGAAGTGGAGCTGCCGGGATTAGAACCGGCGTCCATATGGGATCCCGGCGCATTCAAGGTGAGGACTTTAGCTGCGAGGCCACACTGCTGGGCCCCAAAATAAATAAATCTTTTTAAAAAGTTAAAAAAATAAAGTATTTCATTATAATGTTTCTGCAAACACTGCATCCAAGATGAATAAACACCAGCTTCAGAGTTCAATAAGCTTTACCTGTCAACAAGAATTTGGTTGGTTTTCTTCCAGTCTTCGACAGCCGACATCTCCTTTGCCTCCAGCTTCTGTTTCAAACTAGCAATTTCTGACTCATAATAAGCACGAAGATCTGCCACGTGCCGAGCATGCTTCTCCTTCAGGCTCTGCCTAATTCTGCTGAAGGTAAAACAGTCACGAGGGCGCCCATCCCCCCACTGCCTCCCAGAGAGCAAGCACAAGGTCAGCCCTGTGAGCACAAAGCAGCCTGTCTCCTTTGAACACCCACAGAAAGTCGTCACAAAAAGCTAGCAGGTGAAAATCCCCTAAAAATGAAATAATCTACTTTAAAATTACTGTGCCATATTTAGTGAAGGTTATAAGCATTACTGGTGTTCAGTGAACTCCATTCATAATTCAATCAGACATCAGAGAAAATCTAGTAACATTACAAGCCATCCACTGAAATACATACTTAGACAACATCACAGGATCGTCCAAGGAAGTCAATGCAATGCATTCTGGGACACTGTTGGCTGTACCTGGAAGCTGGGATTGACTGACCGAGGTCGAAGCAACCAAGACAGTGTGTTCTTCGTCTACAGTGTTGACCGAGAGGTCATTACTAGCCAGAGTGCACACCGAGGGCAACGTGGAACTGCTCCTACTTTGGGTCTGGAACGTGTGGTTCTTCCAAGAGTCCACAGGTGACGCCTGCGTCTTTGAAGGATACTTGGGGAATCCAGACAGCTGAGCAGCAATGTTACTTGTTTGAGAAAATGAGTCTATGTCGGAGTGACTAGACACGCTGGGTTCTAGAACGGAGTCCGGAGAAAAGGATATTCTGTCATCAAGGGTGTTGACAAAGTCACGTGGCGGAGGCCCAGACACCTGCTGAGTGGCCTTCATGTGCAGTGCTGGATCCAGGGTCAGCACCTAGAAACGGGGCAGCACACAGCATGCTCACGCTCAGGGCTCGAGGCGCGTCAGGCTGGGCTTGAACTAGGCAGGACTGGTTCTCTGGGGCAGGTGGAGCGATCTTGGAGGCATGAAGCATTTGGCCGTCAGCTCAGCGCTGACAAGGTAGCCTCTGGAAGCTGATTGGCTTAGAGTCAAAGCGGGGCTCTCCAAGCTAGCTGCTGCGTTCCCTTTTCCCTTTTCTGATCAGTATTCTTATTACAAGTAACTAGATTTTTTCTTTAAAAGATTTATTTATTTTTATTACAAAGTCAGATATACAGAGAGGAGGAGAGAGAGAGGAAGATCTTCCGTACGATGATTCATTCCCCAAGTGACTGCAACGGCCGGTGCTGCGCCGATCTGAAGCCGGGAACGTGGAACCTCTTCCTCTGGTCTCCCATGCAGGTGCAGGGTCCCAAAGCTTTGGGCCGTCCTCCACTGCTTTCCCAGGCCACAAGCAGGGAGCTGGATGGAAAGTGGAGCTACCGGGATTAGAACCGGCACCCATATGGTAGCATTAGATTGGAAGACATGAAACAAAATTACATAAGCGGTAATATCAGTAGCGTAAAGATTCAAGAATAACAATGTGAGCTCCAGATAGAGGTTTGGTCTGGGTCCAGCACTGCAGTTTGGCGCCTAAAGTCTTAGCTTTGCTTCTGCCAGCTTCCCATATGGGTGCTGGTTCAGATCCCAGTTGCTCCACTTCCCGTTCCAGCTCCCCACTTGTGGCCTGGGAAAGCACTCGAGGACCGCCCAAAGCCTTGGAACCCTGCACCTACATGGGAAATCCAGAAGAAGCTCCTGGATCCTGGCTTCGGATTGGTGCAGCTCCAGATATTATGGCTACTTCGGGAGTGAACCAGCAGATGGAAGACCTTCCCTTGTCTCTCCTCTCTGCAAATCTGATATTCCAATAAAAAATAAATCTTCATGGTCCGCTGCGATAGCCTAGTGGCTAAAGTCCTCGCCTTGCATGCATCGGGATCCCATAAGGTTCTAATCCCGCAGCCTCACTTCCCATCCAGCTCCCTGCTTGTGGCCCGGGAAAGCATTTGAGGGCGGCCCTTGGGACCCTGCACCCATGTGGGAGACCCGGAGAAAGCTCCTAGCTTTAGATCAGCTCAGCTCCTAGCTTTAGATCAGCTCAGCTCCAGCCATTGCTGCCACTTGGGGAGTGAATCATTGGATGGAAGATCTTCCTCTCTGTCTCTCCTCTCTGTATATCTGACTTTCCATTAAAAAGAAAATCTTCAAAAAAAAATTATACACACACACATATATTTTACTTTTTCAATAAGGTGAAAATGCATACTATCAAGCTGACAACTCACGCTTGGAAGTCACTGCTTAGGACGAGGGATAGCCTGCGGAGTAGCGACTGCTGCTTTGTGCTTGTTTTAAGATTTAACAGAGCGACAGAAAGATGGACATCCTCCATCCATGGTTACTCCCCCAAATGGCTACGACAGCGAGGAGAGCCAGGACAGAGCCAGGAGCTTGGAACTCCACCTGGGTCTCTCATGTGGGTGGCAGGATGCAAGCCCTTGGCCCACCTTTTGCTGCCTCCCCAGGCACATGAGCAGGGAGCTGGATCAAAGCAGAGCAGAGGGCACCAAAGCCAGTGCGGAGATGCTGCTGTGACGAAGGACCGCTTCACCTGCTGCACCACAGAGCTGGTCCCAGAGGGACTGACAATGAACATAAGGAGACAACTAGAATATAAATTTTAGCAGCCCATGAATACTCCCAAATATAAAAGCCTTCATAGTCCCACTTGAAATAATAAAATTTTCAAGCAACATCTCGCAAATCATTAAAACTGAATGAGAAAACCTCCAGCTACATATGAAGCAATAAGAGTTCCTTGCTTGTGTAGCTATATATATTTTTTTAAAGAGCTGGCAAACAGGGACAACCTTAAGGATCAGCAAGTTAAGCCACTGCTTACACAAAATGGGCATCCCACGTGGGTGCTGGTTCAAATCCCAGTTGCTCCCAGTCCCATCCAGCTCCCTGCCAATGCGCCTGGGAAAGCGGCGGTCCAGGTCCTGGCCCCTGCATGTGCAGGTGGGGGTCCAGGTCCTGGGCCTGCATGTGCAGGTGGGGGTCTAGGTCCTGGGCCTCTGCATGTGCAGGTGGGGGTCCAGCTCCTGGCCCTGCATGTACAGGTGGGGGTCCAGGTCCTGGGCCCAGCCTCCCCAGCAGATGGAGGATCTCTGTCGCAATTTCTCTCCCCTTGAGCCTCGTTACTGCGGGTTCTAACTAAATCTTTAAAACAGACAAGAAAAAAGGATTAAGGAAGAGGGCATCCAGTGAAAACCAGCCCTTGTAATTATTTATTCTCATCTTCTTGACAGGCAGATGACAGACTGTTCGTTCATCCCTTCACTCCCCAGATGTCCACAGGGCTGGTCAAGGCCGGGAGCCAGGATCTCCATCCTGGTCTTCCATGTGAGCGTCCCAGCAAGCCTCTGGAGGTGAGGACGTTTAAGTACAGATTAGGCTTTGTGACAAAGATCCATGATAGGGGCTCAGTGAGCAGTGTCACCGTGACACTGGTGACATCCACAACCCATACTAACACACCAGGACAAGTCCTAGGTGCTCTGCCTCAGATCCAGCTCTCTGGTAACGTGATGGCTTAAGTACCGGAGTTCTTGCCACCAGTGTCAGGGACCTGGACGGAAGTCCTGGCTCCTGGATTTGACCCGCCCCAGACCTCGGTATGGGGCCAGTGAACCAGTGGACGGAAGCTTTCTCTCCCTCACCCTTTCAAACATGCAAAACAAAAATATAAATCTATGTGAAGTCTAAAACCCTTGCACAAGAACAAAGCACAAATCTAGAGGGCCAAGTACTCCGTAACGGCACAGGTAACCGGCACCTTGAGATGCTCAAATCCTCTTTGAGGTCCCTGCTAGTGCCAACCCCAACAGGAGGAGAAATCGCTCAAGGGGCTGGGTCTCTTCCACCCTAGGTGGGAGGCTCATGTTGAGTTCCAGGTCCCCAGTTCTGGCTGCATCCAGCCCCGGCTCTTGCGTATGTTTGTGGAGTGAATCAGTAGATTGAATATCTTTGTCTCCCCACCTTATGAATAAATAAAAATAATTTTTTAAACAAGACACTGTATCAGCACAATTGGTGCTTTTTTATTCATGTAACATGAACTAGGAAACCTAGGAACCAGACAGCAAAAGGGAGGTCCTGCAGGTGTCAAGCCATGGGGCCTTGTCCCCCACAGGGCCCCCTCCCAATTCCCTTCCCATCACGCTCACCTGTTCCCCTCTGCGCCTTACCTCAAGTGTGAGCACTGCCTTCTGTCACTCTCTAGGACTCCCAAGTTTCCCAAGGACCTGGGTGCCCCAGTGCCCCATCTGCCCAGACAAGTTCCCCTGGCCACTTTAGTCCTGTCTCTCCTGTTCCCAAATGTCTCTCTCTCTCATTACCTTACCACACACAGAGCAACAGGAGCACGCTTCATGAAGCTTGTGGGAAGGCCCCGCACGTCTACTTCAACATCACACGCTCAACACTCCCAGTTCTCCGCTCCAAAACAACCAAAATATTTACATTCCTTGCTTGAAGTATACTGATGCAGCAAACTAAGCTACTCATAACATACGACAAAGGCAGATCAGCAGGAAATGTGACAGGATGGAAAAACATCAGGCTCAGAAAAGGGCACAAGTTCATAGCTAAGGACATACTTTATATAAAATATCAGGCACAAATCTTCTCATTTAATGTCACAAAACATTAATAGATTCATAGGATTACACAGGAAAGAAATTTAAAATTAGATGAACCTGACTCTAAATCCCAAGCTTTCACTGCTATATCAGAAGTTAAAAACACAAAATTCATAATGGACTTAATGTCATGCCTGTGGGTGGGCATTCACACACACACACATGCACGGGCGCACACAATTTCAGGTTACCTGGCTTGGTGACAGGTCTGTGCAGGGGTAGGGGATAAATGCCTTCTCTAAAGTGTCAGGCAAAGAGTGGTACAGGTCCTTCTCCTCCAGCCTCCAGTAGGTCAGTCCTGAAGGCACAAGGCATCGGGCAGAGAGCCATGAGACAAGATGACAACACTTTTTTTCCCCAAAAAAATTGTCAACTCTCTTTATTTTTTTAGATTTATTTTTTATTTTTATTGGAAAGTCAGATATACAGAGAGGAGAGACAGAGAGGAAGATCTTCCACTGTCTGGTTCACGCCCTAAGCAACCACAATGGCCAGAGCTGTGCCAATCTAAACCCAGGAGTCTCTTCCAGGTCTCCCACACAGGTGCAGGGTCCCAAGGCTTTGGCCCATCCTCGACTATTTTCCCATCCAGCTAGATGGGAAGTGGGGCCAGCGGGATTAGAACAGGCACCCGTATGGGATCCCAGCACGTGCAAAGCAAGAACGTTAGCAGTTAGGCTACAGTGCCGGGCCTGACAACAACACTTTCTCAAGACAAGTTAAACTGAACGCAGTCAGGTGACCTAAACAAGCTCTCAAAAAGCTCACATGGGCTACTATGTCCAGAACAGACTGAATGGAAAGGATGGGAGCACGGAGGTCAACCCGGAAGCCTGCAGGCACCCTGGGGGCAGAAGAGGGTCTGTGAAGGTGGCAAGAAGTGGCTGGGTCCTGCAAAGCAAATTCATCCTGATGAGCTGGACGTGGGGAGGGAGTCAGTGTATAGAGGGATCAAGAGAACAGTTCACCCCAGAACACTAGGTGATGGCTCAAAGAGGGTCTGAGTTTGCTAGTCGCCACGAAGCAAGTGAAACCGGACGAGGCTTCTGCAGCTCTTCAAAATCACTGCCAAAAGTGTTGCTATTGTGGAGCAGTAGGTGAAGCCGCTGTCTGTAATGAATGTCAGCATCCCAAATGGGCGCTGGTTCCTGTCCTGGCTGCTCCCCTTCCGATGCAGATCTCTGCTAAGGGCCTGGGAAAGCAGTTCAGGAGGGCCCAAAGCCCTGGGCCACCTAAGAGTCCTGTACTCTCATGGGAAAATCCAGAAGAAGCCTCTGGCTCCCAGTTTTGGACCCACCCAGCTCCGGCCAGTGTGGCCACTTGGAAGTGGACCAGCGGATGGAAGATCTCCGTCCCTCTCTGTAAGTCTGCCTTTCAAATAAAAATAAATAAATCTTCAATTTCAAAAGTGTGTTTGTTTAATCTAGGCAAGGAGAGAAGTTACTGCTGCCACAGGCATGCCACTCCACACTGATGGTTCATAGCTGGAACAAAGGCAGAAGAGGAGAAGCTTCCAGAACGCAGGCGCCATACCTGTCCCTGAGTCAGACTCCCAGCAGGACGGACTCTCCTCTGGCTTACTGAGGTGAAAAGTACGAGGATGCATGGTGGTGGCAAAATCAGCCTACAATTCAAGAAAAAATGCAAAAGGCTGGTTAGTGGTGGGCTTGGGAGCAAGGGCCAGGGGCCCACCAGGGGCCGGGCACCACGGGGATGACAGAGAAGGAAGCCAGGGCACCCACAGGGCAAGAACGCAAAGTGACAGGAATGAAGAGCGAAGGGCTTTCTTTGCCCAGGTAATTTACTCAAGCTTATGCTGGTTCTCTGAAGAGCCAGAGAAAGCTGGAACAGGTGTCAGAGAATGAGTTCAGGACTAAAATGATTTGAAATTTGCCCTCTACTTCCCAAGGAAACTGCAAAGTAGCTAGAATTAAAGTTATTTAGTATCAAAACTAATGTAAAAGCCATTACAATTCATGTATTATCATACCTGTAAATAATCGAATTCACTTTGACCACCACAAAGCATTAACACAAACCTAAAATGACAGGCTACTTCTCTGTAACTGCTTATGAATCCAGAACAGGCTGAAAACAAAAATCCTTCATTTCTCCTCACCGTCTCTGACACTGTCCACATTTCTATCACAAACTTTCGGCCAGAAGTTTTCTCAACAGTTCTGTCCGTGCTTACAGGCGCCCAGGCAGTCACACCAGGCAGGGTGGCAGAAACCACACATGCCCTCCCGGAGAGTCACCCGGAGCACTACACAACCTCCAGGAGGGACTTTCAAACTCACCTTTTGTCTCTTTCACTCAGGACAGAAAGGACCAGGAGAGGCGACAGCATGACCAAGGCAAGTGACCCCAAGACAGACATTTGTCCCACCCCAACTCTCAGTGGAAACTTCAACACTCAGGCTGACACAAACAGGCTGGGAGCCGCCCGCCCGGGGCAGACAAGGCCCAGGGTTTCTTCGGCTTTTTTTTTTTATGTTATTTTTATTTAAAATACAGAGTTACACAGAGAGGAGACAGTGAAATCTCCCTTTCATCAGGTCACTTCCCAAATGGCCATAACGGCTGGAACTGAGCTGATCCAAAGCCAGGAGCCAGGAGCTTCTTCCAGGTCTCCCATTTATGTATACGATTGCTTTAGGCCGTCCCCCACAGCTTGCCCAGGCCGTTAGCAGGCTGCTGGATCAGAAGTGAAGCAGCCACAACACGAACTGGCACCCATATCAGATTCTGGCACTGCAGATGGGGTCTCAGTGCATTATGACACAGCACTGGGCCAAGAGAGCCAGCTTTTAATAATAATAATAATAATAAAAGGCCATGAAATGCAGAGATGCCACCATCAGCCCAACACGATTTTACCTCAGAAGAGTTTCAGACAACTCTGAATTCCTCGGAAAGGAGAATGACACAAGACCACAAACACAGGAAAAACTGGGGCACTGGGCATCCCTTTTGCCAAACAACATGCAATTTTTTTAAAGATCTATTTATTCTCATTGCAAAGTCAGATATACATAGAGGAGGAGAAACAGAAAGATCTTCCATCCGATGATCCACTCCCCAAGTGACAGCAACGGCCAGTGCTGTGCCATTCCGAAACCAGGAGCCAGGAACTTCCTCTAGGTCTCCCATGCAGGTGCAGGGTCGCTTTGGGCTGTCCTCGACTACTTTCCCAGGCCGCAAGCAGGGAGCTGGATGGGACGTGAAGCCACCGGGATTAGAACTGGTGCCCACATGATATCCTGGCATGCTCAAGGTGAGGACCCTAGCCACTAGGCCACCACACTGGACCCTGTACCATGTGGGAGAATGGGAAGAAGCTCCTGGCTCCTGGCTTTGATTGGCTCAGCTCCAGTCTTTGAGGCCACTTAGGGAGTGAACCAGAGGATGGAAAATCTTTTTCTCTGCATATGTGCCTTTCCAATAGAAAAAAGAAAAAGAAAAAAAGACAACAAGGTCACGAGTGGCCACCCAGCACATAAGCACCCACCTGGACTGTGCCAGAACGGCAAGCCTCAAGATGTTCTCAACCCTAACCTAACAAGAGGCAGAAAAGAGCCAACTGTGGAGGAAAAGAGGCCTCCGTCAGGGCTAACCGACTCCCCCGGAAAGGCCACACTCTCACCACCTCCGTCAGGGCCAACCGACTCCCCAGAAAGGCCACACTCTAACCAAACAAGACCACACCACCCTGGAGGGCATTCAGGCTCCAAACAGCAGAACGGTTAGGTAAGAACACAAGCTTGTCTACAACAGAGCTCCCTCTGGGAACTAAAAGGCTTTTCCAGAAAGGGGCTACCCAGTGAGACTAACGGGCTTTTCTACAATAAAACTACCAGATGTGTGCCAACAGCTTTCCATGCACCCAAGAAGCTTTTTTCATTTACGTAGCTTCCCTCTTCCTCAAACCAAACCTGAAAACGTTCAAAGACCATGCCATTATCAAGATTAACTGTCACGAACTGAAGAGAGCAGGTACTCTAAGGAAGCAGACACGGGTCACACGAGGGTCACACGAGGGCTCAAGGACCATCCTCCTGCGCCGCCTTCTCCCAGGGACACGAAGGACACATGAGGATGATCCAGACACAGCCACTTTCTCAACTATCAGGTTGGCACAGAGAAATCTGATCAGGCAATTTCAATATATTATACTAAATACTGCTAACCTATAACTATCTAAGCCACTAAGGCTACAAGTAGATATTAAACCTTCCTCCTGGGGCCAGCTGTGTTACTGTGGTGTATGATTTAGGATACCACCCATGATCCCACCACGGGCGTCGGCAAAAGTCCAGCTGCCCCCCCTTCTGATCCAGCTCCCTGCTTGTGGCCTGGGAAAGCAGTCAAGGATGTACCGGGGCCTTGGGACCCTGTACCTGTGTGGAAGACCTGGAGGAAGTTCCCGGCTCCTGGCTTTGAACTGGCTTATGTCCAGCCATTGAGGTCACTTGGGAAGTGAATCAACGGATGGAAGATCTTTCTGTCTTTCCTCCTCTCTGTGTATCTGACTTTCCAATAAAAAAATAAATAAATCTTAAAAAAAAAAAAAAGCAATACTTACAACAATTTGGTATTTTCAATCCTATGAGATACCCAAACAGATACGTGAATGAACAAATAATGGGAAAGAAAGGACAGCGAGGAGTGTGCAGTGAAGCCACACACGCCACAGCGACTGGCCCGGCGGAGGGGCATGACAGGCACCCACCTGCTCGCTGGGGGACGGCTTGCTTTGCTCATTTCCTTGCTTAGACCTTGAACATGCTTCTTCTTGTGCTCTGTTTGACTGGCTCTGCTTCGGCTTTTGTGCCCATGACGTGAGCGACTTACTACTGAAAGGAAGAAAATTACTGCCTTGAGATCTATTTTGAGTTTTTTCCTAAAAGTTGAAAGACAGTGCTTCCTTAATTTCTTTCTCAACTTCCTACTAACAAAGGCAAAGTAAACAAAAGAACAACAACGACTTACAACAAACCAACTCTGCAACCCTGGAACAAAGCAAGTATGACCACAGTGGTCCTTTCAACTATGAAACGTAACTCCAGAGTGGAGGCATATTTACTGTGAGGGACTCACAATTACAGCTGAGAGTAGGCAAGAATTGTGTTGCTATGATTAAACACATTATTTTAATTCATGAACTTAGAGGTGGCTCAGCAGGCCATATAAGTGCTGGTTTAATTTCTGGCTGCTCTACTTCCCATCCAGCTCTCCACTAGTGCATCTGGAAAAACAGCTGAAAGTGATGCAAAACCCTGGCCCGCTGCCATCCACCTGCAGACCCAGGCGGAGCTGCAGAGTCCTGCTTTCATCTGCCCAGGACCTGTTAGGGCCATCGTGAAAGTGAACCAGCAGACATCAGACACAAGATCTCTCACTCATTTTTAAAGATTTATTTATTTTCATTGTAAATACTGACATACAAAGAAGAGGAGAGACAGAGAGGAAGATCTTCCATCTGATGATTCACTCCCCAAGTGAGCCGCAACGGCTGCAGCTGAGCCAATCCGAAGCCAGGAGCCAGGAGCTTCTTCCAGGTCTCCCACACGGGTACAGGGTCCCAAAGCTTTGGGCCGTCCTCCACTGCTTTCCCAGGCCACAAGCAGGGAGCTGGATGGGAAGCGGAGCAGCTCAGAGTCACACTGGTGCCTACATAGGACATCAATGCTGCAGACTCTACCCACTAAGCCACAGCCACACCCAACATCTTACACAATTAGAAAAAAAAAAATCCTCCCTTCAACAGAGTAATTCTACTCACCTGCTTGTTTGCCCGTTACATACTTCAGAAATCCTATTTTCTTCAAGAAACTCGTGTTCCAATTCCCCAGGGAAAATGGAGCCCTCTGCTGTTGAAGAGTCACAGAGCTCTTTGGTGGCTTGCGTGTAAAATGTCTTGTGTTTCACACCACGCCCAGGTGAGCCCATCTGGTCCCTGGGGGCCCCACGCTGCCCTTCAGAGGCGCCTGGGGGCTCCATGGCCCAGTCGGAATTTAATTCTGAGATGCAGAAGGTGCCGTAGCCACTGCTCACGGAGCCGCTGTCCACAGTGTTGTCCGGCAGGGGGCACGCCGCACGCCGCGCCTCAGGCTCCTTAGGCTCAGGGCAGCTGTCACCGCGCTCATGTCTCCCACTGTTTGGAGACAAAAAACCCATTTGACTCTTGGAAGACACTTGTTTGCTGGAAGAACTTCTATCACAGGAAACCCAGGAAACATCACTGGTCTGCAGTTTGACTAAATTCTTGATCTCTTCCTGTATACACTGGAAAGGAAAAATTGTAGATTTGGGTAAAAAAAAGAGCATTAAACATCACAATATTCTGAAGTGCAATGAGTCATTGCTCTGATGATGTGCTGGTGCTTTATCTTTACTGCTATACCAAGCTGATCTAGCACACTAATCTCAAATACCTGAATCTGGTGGTGGAACTGCTCCTGCTGGGCGACGATCTGCTCCTGACATTGCTTCTCCACCAAACTGAAGAGCTGGAACCACCTGGTCTATGCAACGATAAAATACTTGTTAAAAATCACTCTGACCTTAGTACTTCACAGAAACTTCCCCCAGTAAGAAAAGGCCTTTCCCTGCAATCTGTCGGCCAAATTAAGCAAATGGATATGTGTATTTGAAGCAACAACAGGACAGAGGCTTGACTACCCGCAGCTCACCTGCAGTCTGGGGAGAGCTCAAAGCCTAGAACTAGAGAGATCTTACTTCTCCACGGGCACTGTCGTCTGCTGTCACCTGTTGCGACATCTCTCAAAGGACGCTCACCTGCACCTCATCCGTGTGAGCAGCCTGTCCTTGCCTAACAGCTACTGACTTTCATTAAACTGTGTCCAGAAAAGGATCCCAGATCCTAAGACAAGAAATGGCTTGGATTTATGAGAATATAATCCCCCAGCTTAATTGCTTTTCAAGGAAGAGACCTCTTTAATGTAAGATATTAGACTTCCAAAGTCCTGCAAAACTGAAAATTAAAAAAAAAAAAAAGCGACTCACAAAACCTGCGGAACTGCCTCTAACTCTAACTGCAGGCCATGACCCATCCTGACTCCCAGAGGCAGTCAGTGCCTCAGCCAACACCAGAGGGGCACAGGTATTCCGGAGGACTATGCCCAATGGCAAGGCTGGTACACTATCCATAAGAAACCTGCAGCGAACAAGGGAAAGTACCACTAAGCAGCGACCATGAAAACTAACTTTCTTGTTTGCAAACCTAGCGGTCTTGCAGGTCGTCATTCCTGACATGGCCTGCACCACTGGTTCCTCACACCTCCAGCTTCACCCTGCCACCGCACAGCCTCCTGGGCCCCTGTGTATTCCTTCAGTATGTCTGTCACCTCACCGGTGATGGCCTTACTGGACCCAAGGACTGGAAACCTCTCTCCCCACCTCTTAATCCAACTAATGCCTTCCTGTCCCAACTGCAACCTGTCAGCTTCTCGCACCAGCCCAGTAGTCCCTCTCATCTGCCTCCTCCAGGGCATCTACCAATCAGAAGGCATCCCAGCCGTCCACCCTGCTGACCGGCCCAAGGCACACCAGGGAGGGACAGTCACGCAAGCACAGAAAGATGCAAATTTCAACTTCATCTTTTTTTAGGTTTTTTTTTTTTAATTTTTTTAAATACCTTTTTTATTATTGTTATTATTTTATAGTACAGTTTCATATTCCCTTATACCCTCTGGGATAAAAAAGAAATTAACAACATCAAGAAGTTAAATAACATGTTATTAAATGACTAATGTGTAGCTGAAGAAATGAAAATCAAGAACCTTCTTGAAGAAAATGATGCCACTGCTTGATCTACGAGTCATTGAATGATTTAATCAGAAGAAAGTGTTTTGAAGAGATGAAACTGACAAAAAACAACAAAACCCATGTGATATAGTTTCTGCTGATCTTTGTTGAAGTGAGTCTCCTCCAGACAATACGAAGATGGGTTTTGATTTTTAATCCAGTGTACTAATCTATGACGTTTGATTGAGCTTAAGCCAATTATATTCAGAGTTTAATATACATGGGTGGTACTTTGGTCCTGTCATTTTAGGAATGGGTAGTTCATTGGTTTAGTCGTCTGTTGTCATTTTACTGGGATGTTCTTCCTGTCTGCAATTGGTTTCGGTAGGTGCTATTCCTCTTCTCTGTGAAGAGAACATCTTTAAGTATCCCTTGTAGGGCAGGTTTGGAAGAGGCAAATTCCTTTAGCTTTTCTTTGCCGTGGAAGAATTTTATTTCGTTTTCAAAGACGAAAGAAAGCTTTGCTGGATATGTTATCCTGGGTCGAAAATTTTTTTCTTTTAGAATCTGGAATATGTCACTCCATTCTCTTCTAGCCTGTAGAGTTTCCTATGAGAGATCTCCTGTGAACTTAATTGGCTTTCCTTTATATGTCAATTGATTTTTTTCACATGCACATTTAAGGATCTTTTCCTTATGTTCAATTGAAGAGAGCTTGATGATCATATGTCGTGGTGAAGATCGCTTTTGGTTAAGCCTGTTGGGAGTTCTGTGCCCCTCCTGGAACTTGTTTCCCACTTCTTTCTCTAGATTAGGGAAATTTTCCTTTATTATTTCATTAAATACATTTGCAAACTCAGCTTCTCTTTCTGCACCTTCTGGGACTCCCATAACTCTTATATTTGGCCTCTTAATAGTGTCTTTCAATTCTTGAATACTTTTTTTTGCCTGATCCAGCTCTGCTTCCAGCTTTTTGTTTGCTTCCCCCTGATGACAGGAAATACCTTCCAATTCTGAGATTCTTTCTTCTGCTTGCTTCATTCTGTTTTGGAGACTCTCCACTGTACTCTTAATTAATTTGCTCCACTGTGTTTTTAATTTCTGATATACCAGCCTTGATTTGCTTTATTGCTTCCTTAAATTCTTTGAACTCTTGCATGAGCTTCTCATTGTTAATCAGAATCTTTAAAATGAGTCTTATGGATTCTGTGTGCCCCATTTTCTCGATGTCTTCCTCAGTTAACTCTGAGGTTGGCATAGGGTTTTGCTCCCGTGCAGGGGAGTTTTTGGGAATATTCATTGTGCCTTTGTCTCTTCTTTTGCTCTTGATCATTGTACTTCTGGTTAGCAGAGTCTTCTCCTTGGGGTAGGTTTCTAAGCTGTGTCAACCACAGGTCTACAATGTGATTTTACTCATTGCAGTTGGTACACACCTTTTTGCTTGCAGCCACTTGTGCTACAACCTCCAGCGAGTTCCAGGTTTGGGTTCTTACGTCAATTTCCACCTGGTCTCCACAACTCCAGCTCTTGGCTCACCACTCTCCTCCACCTCCTGTAATACCGTGCTGAGGCTTCACCATTGTCTCTGCAACCTTTCTCCCACTTTCAGTTGGAACAGGTCCCAGGATTAGAGAGACACCAGGTGTCCTATGTAATTAGGTTGTTGGTGGTGCTGATCTTGTCGGAACCTGTTGGACGTTAGGTCTGGGTGCCACACAGACCTCTTCTGGCTGGTACGATGCCACAGTCGGTATTATTTTCCTGCGGGACCAGTGCATTCACGGACCTCAGCAAGTTCTCGCGAGATCAGCACATGAGCAGTTCACTATTGTCCCCTGCAGTCCCAGAGCTATTGCCACAGTGCCCAAAATGGCTGGCGCCTGATGTACAACCACTAAGGTTCTTGATTTGCTGGCCGTCAGATCGAGGGCTATCCCAGACCTGCCCTGGGTGGAACCCGTAGAATGCCACGTCGTTGCAGTTCACTGAGACAGAAATGAGCTCACTCCCAGCTCAGCGCATGCTCCGTCCTCTCCCTTGCCCTTTCCTCTTTACACAAAATGGCGCCCAATTCAGTTCTAGCAGGCTGACTGGGCTGTGAAATCCACTCTGTTCTCGCACTGCCCATCTGAGATCTGCTGCTCTGTCTCTGCTCCTGGTCAAATCAAACGGACCAGCAGGACGGACAGTTCTTTGTCTGGGTTCACCACCCGAGCTCCCAGTAAAAGTCCCTTCCCACCTGGTTGCTGGTGGAGTTTCGGCTGCTGTGGAGTTCAGATCGCCGTGCTGGAGTATCAGTCTCTGCAACACCACACCGTTGTGTCCACTGCTTTCCTGTGTCGGTCAGTCTCCAGGTACCCCTCTGCTGTTGTTCTGTCCTTTCCTACAACCTGAAATATGTCCTCTCTGCTTCATCCTGATTGAATGTTTTTCCGTCTGTCTAAACGTGTCCTTACCCTATTCCGCCATCTTGATTCTCTCAACTTGATCTTTGCTTCATGTTATCAACAGCAACAATCCAGAGCCCTCCAGGTTAATGTTGGAAGCCAGATAACAATTTCTAACTTGTAAAATCTGAACCCTAAAAAAGTGAAATTGAAATCTACAAAAATTAGTGAGACAAAGGCAGAAAGAAAAAACTTATATGTAGAAAAAACCAGCTTCCAAATGAAACAGCACAGGGCTGATTGGAAGTATTCTAACTCGACTAGCTTCACAAGGAACACAGGGCAAATTAAAAGGGGTTTCTTTTTAGGCCAGGCACTGCAGTGTCACAGGTCAAAGCCAGGGGCAACACGTCATATCCTGGATGCTCCACCTCCAATCCAGCTCCCTGGCAGTGACTTGGAAAAAAGCAGCAGGAGCTGGCACAATTAGCTGGGCCCCTGCCACCCCATGGGAGACGGCGATGAAGCCGCAGCCAGATCCAGCCCTGGCCACGATGGCCACCTGGGGGCCACCAGCAAGCACAAGACCTCTCTCCTTGTCCTTCTTTGTCTGTAACTCTGAATCTGAAATACTTGAAAGGCAGGTGACAAAGAAGAAGAGACAGAAAGAGATTTTCCATCTGCTAGTTTACTCTCCAAATGTCTGCCACAGCAAAAACTGGGCCAGGCTGAAGGCAGGAGCCAGGAAACTCCATCCAGTTGTCCAACACGGAGGGCAGGAACCCAAGGACTCGGTCACCTGTGCATGCGCACAAAGCTGGATCAGCAGCACAACGGCACTTCACAAGGGGATGTGGCATCACAAGCAGCACCTTGACCAACGGGCCACAGCGCTGGCCGCCACAGCTGGCATTTTATCTGCTTATTTACTTAATCTGTTTATATGGAAGGTAGAGCTACAGAAAGAGGGAGAAGCAGAGACAGAGATCTTCCATCTGCTGGTTTGCCCCTCCAGATGGCCAGCCATCACACCAGAACAGGGTCTGGTTGAAGCCAAGACTCTAGAACTCCCACCAGGTCTTCCCCACGAATGTGGGGTGCAGGACTTTGGCCATCTTTTTCTGTTTTCCAGGAACATTCAGTAGGGAGCTGAATCCAAAGCAGAACTGCACTCAAACCAGATGCAAGTGGGATCCTGGATGAAAACATCTCTCAGTAACTCCACCTTTAAAGTGAGCTTTGGGCCGGGCGTGGTAGCCTTGTGGCTCAAGTCTTCGCTTTGCACACTCTGGGATCCCATGTGGGCACTGGTTCTAATCCCGGTGCCCCACTTCCCATCCAGCTCCCTGCTTGTGACCTGGGAAAGCAGTCAAGGATGGCCCAAAGCCTTGGGACCCTGCACCCACATGGGAGACCTGGAAGAGACTCTGGGCTCCTGGCTTCGGATCAGCTCAGCTCCAGTCTTTGCGGCCACACTAAAACATCAGGGGCATTTATTTTTTTGATTTCACATTATTATGAAAAACACTTCAAAACACTAAATAAACTAAAATTTTACAGATATATTTTAACCTTTATTCTCTGACCCTACCACAATCCAGGGGGCCAAGCAGTAACCCCAGTAGCCAGGTACAGCAGAAAGGGCGGAAAGACACGGGTTCCTATGTGGGCAGGGGAAGCCAATGGGGCCTTCTGATCAAGCTGTTGCTTAAATTCACAAATAGTTTTCGATTCTGACTGCAGGTACTGATCTCAAAGTATTACAAATAACAGCTTCTAGTCAAACATGAATTTTACACAAGTTAAAACTACATTGTTAAGCTACAATGGCTTATTTGTCATAAAGCATGTTAGTTTAGCTATCATTAACTAATAAACAGATACACCAGAGGAAACACTTAGTAAACAACTCCATTTTTAATCATGTCATTTTACAATAGCATTTTATAGATTTTTTTTTACATTAGCAACTATTCACTGGTATATAGAGGAAAGCATGAAAAGTATAAAAACCAAGTCACTGATTTTTTTTTTTTTAAGATTTATTTTATTTTTATTACAAAGTCAGATATACTGAGAGGAGGAGAGATAGAGAGGAAGTAGAGCTGCCGGGATTAGAACCAGCGGCCATATGGGATCAAGGTGAGGACCTTAGCCACTAGGCCATGCTGCCGAGCCCCAAGTCACTGATTTTTAAAGTATGCAATAAATTACCCTTATAACTTTAATAGTTATTGATAACTAAGTAATTATACTTTGGGATACTGCTATTAAATTCTCAAACCAAGTAATCTTTCATTCCATGTATTTTGCATTCCAAAAAATTGCACAAACTATATTTTAAAACCATGATTGACATTTGAAACAAAATTGGGTGCTAGTAATATTTTCTGTTTTATAAAGTACGACCAAATCTTGAAAGTCAATCTTGACTATTATTCTATGAAACAAAATGCAGTGTTCTTCCAACTGTTAAATCACTTTATCACAATTAAAAAGACACCACTGGCCTAAAAGTAACACAGTGTAATCTCTCCCAGCTGTGTAAACTGGTACCTAACAGAAACTTTATAACTAGAACAACCACAATATTCCAAAGCTGGCTTAGATTTTTTTTAAAGGGTAATTCCACACGACTTTCGGCAAACTCTGGGACAGGGAACAATTTCAAGACAGCCCAGGTTCCCAAGTGGTATGCAGTCGCCTGTCCATCTCTCCCATAGCGCTAAGAAGACCGTGACCCCTTCTCACGTGCCCAGTGTCGCCCCACCGATGCAGCTCGTCACTTGGTTCTGGCAGTAACTGAAGTACCAGAACATGCTCCAGGACACACAATTCTAATCATACCAAGTTTAGACATAACTACTTTAAAATCGCAAAGATAAAGCAAAACCCAGTACCTCACAATTTTTCCACAGCTCCGAATCTGTCTTGCCACTGTGCTGCAGTTCTTGCATGAGGGAGGCGACGGCCTGCACTGCGCCCTGGCCGACAGCTGGTCCGGTCTTCCCTGGGAAAGAGGACACCGCGTTGGTACATAGGTGGAGACTACTTCTGTTGAAACATAAATAATGCACATGGTTGTCTTCATTCTCCCAAAGCGCTGAATAATTCAGCAGTTCAAGATTTAGCAGAGCAGTACAAAACCACTGACATTCTGTCCTCCTGAAGGCGCCTCATTTGTTGCAAATCTGATTACAAGCTTGTCCACAAAAGGCAAATGGCAGCCAAAGAAAGGGCTTTCTCAGAACACAAAGGAAGGTCTCCAGGAGACATGGAGCACTCCAGAGAATCTGCACAAAACGAGCTTGTGCTGAACAATCCTAGAGTCGCAGCCGCTCCGGTCTAACTCATGCTTCCAGAGGCCCGAGCCAGGCCTGAGAACAGCGCTTCCCTGTGCACAGGGATCC
The DNA here is from genome assembly GCF_030435755.1 of Ochotona princeps. Lineage (NCBI taxonomy): Eukaryota > Metazoa > Chordata > Mammalia > Lagomorpha > Ochotonidae > Ochotona > Ochotona princeps. Next base: position 3,237,060 of record NC_080860.1, on the reverse strand, counting down.
CAGGGCCCAGAGCACAGGCCAGGCCGCGAACCGGATCCCCTCCCGCGTGACCTCCTGATGCCCATCTCAGCTGAGCCAGGCTAGGCAGGATGGGGCCGACCTGGCGGGGACAGCAGTGACTCCACAGGGACTTCTTTTCCAAAATGGACAGGTTTCCCATTTGTGTTACAACACAGAGTGTAATTTAAGACACTAAAATAAACGCAGTCACTGAAAGGTTATTTGCATTTAGTGAGTGAGTGATACCTCGCTTTACTTCTCAAATAATTTCTAAAAAAAACCTGGACAGCCAATGGAAATAACAGTAAAATAACAGAATCAGAGAAACTGAATTAAAAGCTGAAAGAAGAAACTGACTCTTGTTCCTTCTAGAACTTGCACTATTTTGCTCCTGTCCACAAGCAGGGAGCTGGACGGCAAGCGGGGCCATCAGGACACGAACCGGCGTCCACATGGGACCCCCAGCATGTGCAAGGCAAGGACTTCAGCTGCTGGGCTACCGCACCCATATCCTTCTAAGTTGCCTTAAATTCCGACCAAGGAGGGAGAAGCCAGGGAACACAGAATTGCTTCCAGATCCCTGGGGCTCAGTTTTCAGTCCCTGACCAGCAGCCCAGTGTGTTCTGAGCCTGCGCCTCACTGCAGTTCTATTCAGTGGTTCTTGCCTCTTGACTGTCCATAAACTACTCTAAATTAGGAAATCAAATAAACCAACCTAGTCAGACCACATACAAAATTGAGAGTAAACTGGCTCTGATTAAAAGCAATGAGCAGAGTCCCAGTGCAATAGCCTAGTGGCTAAAGTCCTCGCCTTGCACGCTTCGGGATCCCATGTAGGCACCGGTTTGTATCCCGGCGCCCCACTTCCCAACCAGCTCCCTGCTTGTGGCTTAAGAAAGCAGCCGAGGACGGCCCAAAGCCTTGGGACCCTGTACCCGCGTGGCAGACCTAGAGGTGGCTCCTGCCTCCTAGCTTCAGATTGGATCAGTTCCAACCGTTGCGGCCACTTGGAGAATGAATCATTGAACAGAAGATCTTCCTCTCTGTCTTTCCTTCTCTCTGTATATCTGACTTTCCAATTAAAACACACACACACACACACACACACACACACACAATGAGAGGCTGGTGCTGTGGCAGAGCAAGTTAAGCCATCTACCTGCAACACCAGCATTCCATAAGTGCACCAGTTCAAGTTGCTAATGTTCCACTACAGCCCAGCTCCCTGCCAATGCTCCTGGGATGGCCTGGGCCTTGCACCCACACAGGAGACCCAGAGCAGCTCATGGCTTCAGAGCAGCCCAGCTCCAGGCTCTGCCGCCATTTGGCAAGTGCTGCTGAGGAGGGAAGACCTCCCCATGTTTCTCCTTTCTCTCTCTCCATCTTTCAAATAGAAAATAAATAAATAAACCTTTGCAAAAACAAACTAATAACGAAAGAGCTTAAAAACAAAATGCAGGGTCTGGCACTCTACATAGGCACCAAAGTCCCAGCCATTCTACTTTCAGTTCAGCTTCCTGCTAATGGTCTGGAAAGCCAGCAGAGGGTGGTCCAATGCTTGGGCCCCTGTTGTCATAGAAGAGACGCACAAGGTCCAGGCTCCTGGCTTCCCACGGGCGCAGCTTGGGCCACACGACCACTGGGGAGTGAAGCAGCAGACGAAGATCTGTTAGTTCTGCCTTTCAAATAAGTACATACATTTTTTCAATGCACCTGTGTTGATGCTGAACTCAGAGTTGATATTTCTGCTGATTCTGTTACATTCAACTTTTCAAAAATTTATTATTTATTGGAAATAAAAATATTTCCAATATTTTCCAGGTATACAGAGAGGAGAAGAGACAGAAAGGAGTATCTTCCACCCATTAATTTACTCCCCAAGCAGCCGCAATGGCCGGAGCTGAGCCGATCTGAAGCCAGGAGCCAGGAGCCTCTTCCATCTCTCCCATACAGGTGCAGGGTCCCAAGGTCCTGAGCTGTCCTCGACTGCTTTCCCAGGCCACAGGCAGGGAGCGGCATGGGAAGTGGGGCACCAGAATTAGATCCAGAGTCTATGTGGGATCCCACCACATGCAAGGCAAGGGCTTTAACATGCAGGGACCAACATTCAGCTTTAATTGTTACCTCCAAGATTGCCGTTTCTGCAATATAATCCCTTATCTGTAACATTAAATTAAAAATGCAGCAGTAGGGTCAAGCGCGACGTGGCCTAGCAACTAAAGTCCTCGCCTTGAACATGCCGAGATCCCATATGGGTGCTGGTTCTAATCCCGGCAGCTCCACTTCCCATCCAGCTCCCTGCTTGTGGCCTGGGAAAGCAGTCGAGGATGGCCCAAAGCCTTGAGACTATGCACCCACGTGGGAGACCTAGAAGAAGTTTCTGGCTCCTGGCTTCAAATTGGCCCTTGAGCTCACTTGGTCAGTGAATCACTGGACAGAAGTTCTTTCTCTCTGTCTCTCCTCCTTTCTGTATATCTGACTTTCCAATAAAAATGAAATAAATCTTTAAAAAAAAAAATTCTACTGCATTCTTACCTATGAGTATGCACGTTAAGTCCAAGAGAACAGGGAGAAATTTTGTGATCAGAACCCACAGATGTTTCTGGTATGCTTTTAACCAAGTCAAAATCTCCCATAGCATATAACTGCTACCCTCTGTTGTTGGCGGGGAATGGTTCTCGCACGGCCGGAGGGCCCTGAGTCCATGTCCTCTTCCGGCTCATCGTCCACACGCATCATCAGTTGTCAACATTCAGACATGTGAAACACACTAAACTTCCCAGAGGGTCTGAAAATGAAGAGGAGGAAATGTTAGTACAAGAGCCTGTAAGTCAACAGCTCTTGTCTTGGCTTTGGGAACCCTGACTTCTTCTATTCAAATCTATGACAAGATCTCTAACAGCCACAATGCGGAAACCATCTGCATGTGCACAGACAGATCAAACCCACAACACACAGCCACGTGAGGGGAAGCCACGCGGCTGCAGGCAGGAACAGTGCTCCGAATCCTGCAACACAGACAGCAGGCCAAGCGGAGGCCGTCCCAAGGCCTGTATTACTGCACGTTTTCTTTTACAGGAAACACGGAAGAGAGCCAAACCCACCAGGCCAAGGAGGAGATTTAAGGTTACCCAGAGCTAAGGGTGTGGAAACAGGGAATGAGTGCAATGAGGATGAAGTTTGTTTTTCGGGATGATGTAAAAGTTCCAGAATGAGTGGTGATGGATGCTCAAACCTGTGAATACACTGCACACTTCCAAAAGGGCAAAATGTATATCTTCATTATATATCTCAATTTTAAAAACCGGGCCTTGGGCCTAGCACAGTCACCTAGTAGCTAAAGTCCTAGCCTTACATGTGCCAGAACCCTGTATGGGCACTGATTCTAATCCCAGCAGCCCCGCTTCACATCCAGCTCCCTGCTTGTGGCCTGGGAAAGCATTTGAGGATGTCCCAGAGTCTTGGGACCCTGAGCCCACATGGGAGACCAAGAAGAGACTCCAGGCTCCTGGCTTTTAATCGGTGCAGCTCTGGCCATTGCAGCTACCTGGGGAGTGAATCACTGGACAGAAGATCTTTGTCTCTTCTCCTCTCTGTATATCTGAATTTACAAAAAAAAAAAATCTTTATTAAAAAACCTTGATGTGGTAACAATAATTAAAAAAAAAGAACACTGGCCAACACAGCGGCTTATCAGGCGAATCCTTTGCCTGCAAGCATCAGCATCCTATACTGCAGTCAGTTAGTGTCCCAGCAGCCCTGCCTCCCATCCAGCTCCCTGCTTGTGGCCTGGGAAAGCAGTGGAGGACGGCCCAAAGCCTTGGGACCCTGCACCCACGTGGGAAATCCAGAGGAAGCTCCTGGCCCCTGGCTTCGGATCAGCCTAGTTCTGGCCGTTGAACCAGCTGATAGGAGATTTCTCTCTGCCTCTCCTCTCTGTAAAATACAATCTTCCTTTCAAATAAAAATAAACAAACCTTTTTTAAAAAATTGTAAAAGTAAAAAAACACCAAAAAACAAAATCAAAAACCCTACATTAAGAGTAACTTGCAGAAACAGTATCATCTTTTCAGGCAGTATTTCAGAATAGTATGTTTAATAATCAAGATTCGGGATACAGATTCTATTATGTCACAGTCGGAACTCTGACACGCCTTGCTCACTGATTCAGTCAGCGCCACTAACGGTGTGTTCACCCACGCAGTGATGAGGACCACGGGGCAGCTACCCTGGCAAGAAGCACCACGATCGAGTTCAAGCACCTTTTACACCACCCAACCTTTCTCATTCCACGCACACAGACTAAAACACCCCCACGGTTTGCCAGGCCAACTACAACCTCATTCACCCTGGCAAATTGTCTATATCAAGTCAACTAACAGCCCCCTCTCCTCAGGAACACCTGCATTTAAAGAAGGGGTGGGCGTGGGGCAGGGGTGCAATCAAGGGAGGAAACCTGGCCCCGACCCGTGCACACTTCTTAGCAAGCCCATCAGTTCGCCCGGGGACAGGTGCACAAGCTCCGGGGGTAAGCTAACCTAAGCACCGGGATCTCCCGGAGGACACAGCGGCCATCGAGGCCGGCAGGGGGGCCGCTCCCGGATCCCAACGCCAGCGAGGACGCTTCTGCGGCCGGGCTGTGGGTCGGGGTGCGGGACTTGAACGATGCAAGAAAAAAAAAAAAGTGTCAGAGAAAGAGGATAAGAACAAGGGCGTCTTATTTCTTTCCTGTGTGCCGCCCCACCGCGCCCTCGCCCTCCGAGGAGCCGGGGCGGCGGACGGCTCAGCAGGCCCCCGGGAGGGAGCAAGGGGAGGTCCCGGCGGGGAGAGGCCGCCGTGTCCCGTCGCCCTCGCGCCCACCGCCCACACAGCGAGGGCGGCTGGTGACTCCGATGGCGCCTGAGGGAGAGCCGAGCGAGGGCCGCCGCGGGCCCCACCGGAAGCCCCGACACTCCGTCAAAAACACACACACAAGCCCCCCGCCCCTCAGGCAGGGCGCCCTGCGATTGGGCCACGCGGGTGTCATTCAAGGGCACCGAGTCTAGAAAAGGAGCACGCCGCGCGGCACAGCCCCCGACTCGCCGGCCGGCTGCGGTGGGCGTCAGGCTCCTGGGCGCCGTCGCCCCTCACGCTGGTCCCTCTGTACACCTAGGGAGGCGTCCGGGCTGTGTCTTCCTTAGGTTTCAGCCTGGACCCCCACGGCTGGCAGCGCCTCCGAGACCCGCGGCCGCTTACCTGGCCCCGCTCCCACAGCCGATGTCAGGGTCGAGCCAGCGGCCTCTCGCGACCGTTAAACTCGAGGCGTGCGCGTGCCCGGCGCCTCGCCTGCGATTGGCTGCTCAGGAGGGGGCGGGGACCAGCGAGCGTGACGCGCTCCCGGTCGCGCCGGGGGAGGGGGCGGGGCAGCTGTCCGGTCCCGCGCTCTGGTTGGCTCTCAGGGAACCTACCACGGCCACGCGGGAAGGACGCCTCGGCTTGTCGCATGCGCAGTTAGGAAGAGTGCGCACGCACGCGTGTGTGTGTGTGTGTGTGTGTGTGTATGTGCGCGTGTGCGTGCGTGTGTGTGTGTGTGTGTGTGTGTGTGTGTGTGTGTCAGACAGGTGGAGGCAGCCGCGGCCTGAAAACGGCGCGTGCGCAAACCCGGGAGCGCGGTTGCGTTTTTCGGGCAGACATCGGGCGCTGGAGGCCCATCACGACTCCAGGTAAGCGTCCGTGGACAAGCCTGCGACTGTCAAGGACTCTGGAGCGAGGCCTGGAAACCGGACAACCTGTTTTCTCGGTTTGTGATCGTTGTTAGCTGAGGTCTTCCGTGGCGGGCAGGCGGAGCCCGCCAGGATCCCCCGCTCCCCAAAGCCGCGTTTTCCCTGGACCTGGTTCGCTCTGGGCCGCGGACTCAGGGTGCTGGGGAGAAATGGGACGAGCTGTGGCCGCTCAGCACGTGCTGTTAGGCCTGGCGCTTGGCAGGTGTCGGCCCTTCCCTTGCGAGGCCTTTCTCCCAGGGCACTCCCAGCCCATCAGCGCGGTCCACCTTCCTCAGCGCAGTTAGTCCTGAAACTGCTCGCAGCCTGCCCCGCAGGAGCCCTGGGTCCCACAGTGCAGGGCCTCAGCAGGCACTGACCCACGGGATTGGGTGAGCACCGAGAAGCCAGGACACAGGAGGCGCCTCTGTTCTTGGAATGCCCGAACCTCCGAAGAGCAAGCAGCATTCATACTGCGTCCCACAAGCCATTAGTGCCAGGCGTCAAGCCACCCCCCAGCCGTGCTTAAGCCGGTGTTACACTCTTGTGATACCTAACCAAAATTATGTTTAAGGGCAGGGCCCTTTTCTGTGACCCTGTTTCAAGCCCCACCAAAGAGCTTGCCTTTCTCCCTGGTCTCAGTCATCGCAGCATGTGCTGGAGACATTCTAGAATCTTGCACACAGAGAATTAAGAAATCTGAATTCGTGAGCTTCTTAGCAGGGAACTGTTAACCCTAAGAGCGACGAGCCAGGCAGAAGGCAGGGGACTGCTTTTGCCCACGAACCTGATGCACTTGGTCTGGTTTGGGCGTGCCAAGTCTGGCTTTTGGTGGGATGATTATTGGATGCTCTTCACTGTCCTAGGAGCACGCTGATTCGGGGTGCTGGCGTGTGCATTTGGGGATGTCTTCTGCTCACCCTGATATTTGTTACCCCAGGTTGGATCGTAACTTAAAAATTTGAAGTGGACGTTGCCTTTGGCTAGTAGAGCTACACAGAAGAGATGCTTTTTGCAAAGCTTTCTAAACACCTAGAAAGGTAGTTGGGTTTTGTTTTGTTTAAAATGTATCTTTATTTGAAAGTTGGAGTCACAGAGGCAGAGAGATCTCCCTGTTGCTGGTTCACTCACACGGTGGTCATAGTGGCCGTAGCTGGGCTGATCTGAAGTCAGGAGCCAGAAGCTGCTTCCAGGTCTCCCATGCGGGTACAGAATCCCAAAGCTTTGGGCCGTCCTCCACTGCTTTCCCAGGCCACAAGCAGGGAGCTGGATGTGAAGTGGGGCAACCTGAACTGGTGTCCACATGGGATGCTGGCACAGCAGGTGGCGGCTTAGCCTTCTACACAATAGCACCAGCCCTAAAAATAGGTGGTTTAAAAGTCTAAAGAAATTGTTTCTGAATATAGATGACAGAAGTAGAAAGTGTCACAAATTCAAGGAACTGGGCTCAGTTCAAATGGCTGAGCAGGCTAATCCTCACCTTGCAAGTGCCAGGATCCCATATGGATACCAGTTCCTATCTCAGCTACTCCACTTGCCATCCAGCTCTGTGCTTATGATGTGGGAAAGCAGTTGAGGACGGCCCAAAGCCGTGGGACCCTGCACCTGCATGGGATAGCTAGAAGAAGCTCCTGGCTCCTGGCTTCGGATCTGCTCAACTCCAACCATTGTATCCACTTGGGAAGTGAACCAATGGATACAAGATCTTTGTTTCGCTTTCTCTCTGTAGATGTGCCTTCCCAATAAAAATAAGCCTTTGTTTTAAACAACAACAACAAATTCAAGCTACTTTTGTTGACTGTAACTATGTATTTAGCTCCTCCAGTACTGGACATTTTGCACTACGCGTCAGCAACGTTGCACCTCTTGTTAAATGGCCTTTATACTGTCATGATTATTATATAATATCATAGCATTGAATGCCTCAAGTGTTTCTCCTTTGTCTTGAGGTCTTCAAACTGACATGTTGGAGTGACATCTTTCCCATGGAGCCAGCTGTGTGGCAGTGGTAGCTGGTGACAGCTCGAGGTGTTTGGTGTCCTTGACCGACCGGGCTGTTACTTTGTGCCATTGATTTTTATATCTAAGCACCTGTCATTTGTGTGGCCTTCCTCACAGCAAAAAAACAAAACAAAACGAAAACCTATAGCTTAACCATTCAAGACAGAAGAAAATGATCAGTTTTAATTAATGTTTAGCATCTTTTTTTTTGTCGTTTCTGTTTGTTCTGCATGATTTTTCTTACTGTATGACATAATTCCTAAAAATTGTGTGTCTAAAGCAGGGTTGGCTTCCTGGAAGGTGAGTCTGTCTGCAAGCTGACTACACTTTTGCATCATAATGACCTTGGCTTCTGATGTCACAGGCTAAAATCATGACCTCACCGCAGGGCACGCTCATGGGCTCCCAGGACTTGAAGTAGACCATGTAATAATGTGCAGGTCACTATCCCGGATGGAGAGAGGCGCTTGGCGGTTTGAGCTGGTGGAGTAGAAGTGAGTGCTGTGTAGAAGGGACAGGGACAGGGCTGGCAGCAGGAGTCGTGCAGCCAATCAAGCCACCACTTGGCAGTGCTGCCATCCCATATACGATTGCCTAGTTCAAGTCCAAGCTATTGTTTCCTTCAGCTTCCTGCTGATGGATCCTGAGAAGCGATAGTTCAAGTGCTTGGCCCCCGCCCCCCAAGAGGGGAGAGCTGTGTAGAGTTCTGAACCCTCAGTCTGGGCCTGGAGCAGGCCTGGCTGCTGGCAGACTTCTGGGCAATAAGCTATCAGATGGGGATCTGTCCCCTCCCCTCCTCTCTTCTCTCTCCAATTCTTTCCATTAGATTAAAATAAATTTTAAAATTAACATTTTTTTATAAAAAGACAACATCTGCATATCTTGTGAACGCTAGTGAAGCAAGCTGAAGAAAGGAGAAATTGTTTCAAAGATTAAAACGAGAACTTTTTCTGAGAATGCACGTAATACAGATCTTGTGGGTTTTTTTATCTGAAAAAGTGTTTACATTCAAATATAAGAATATGTGTGAAAGGCTCAGTGTGGTAGCCTAGTGGCTAAAGTCCTTGCCTTGCATGCACCGGGATCCCATAAGGGCACTGGTTGTAATCCCATCAGCCCCGCATCCCATCCAGCTCCCTACTTGTGCCCTGGGAAAGCAGTCGAGGACGGCCCAAAGCCTTGGGACCCTGAACCCACGTGGGAGACCCGGAAAAGGCTCCTGGCTTCAGATCAGCTCAGCTCCAGCCGTTGCAGCCACTTGGGGAGTGAATCAGTGGGCAGAAGATCTTCCTCTGTCTCTTCTCCTCTCTGTATGTATGAGTTTCCAATAAAAATATAATAAATCTTTTTTAAAAAAGAAGATCCTCGCTGAACAAATATACATGCCTTTAACAAAATTATTTTCATTGAAAAGGCATATTGACAGATCGTTCATCTGCTAGTTCACCCCCCACATAGCCACAACAGCCAGAGATGAGACAATCAGGAGCCAGGCGCTTCCTCCAGGTCTCCCACATGGGTGCAGGGTCCCAAGGCATTGGACTGTCTTTTACCGCTTTCCCGGGCCGCAAGCAGGGAGCTGGAAGGGAAGTGGAGCAGCCAGGATGCAGACCAGTACCTATATGGGATCCAGGTGCTTAGAGGTGGAAGATTAGCCTGCTGAGCCATTCTGCCGACCCCAACCTTCCCTTTTATGAACTCCTCAGATCTGTCAGTTATGTCTGAACTTGACCCTGCTGGGAGAGACTGGGACACTGACAGGGGCCTAGCCCAGGCAGCCAGGTGTCTGGTGTGTACACCAGTAGACGAAAAGCAGAGCGAAGGGGAAGTCAGGATGGAGAGCCTGCCCTGGCAAGCCTGGACCCAGAGAAGGGACTGAAGGCCGAGCCGTCATGTCAGCCGGTTTTCCCTTTCTGCTGTGCTCGTCCATCCTCCCTTTTCTCTCTTAATGTCACGATGAGCTCTGATCTGAGCTGCTGTCATTGTTCCTCGGAGCCTCGGCTTGCCTGTGCGTATCACAAAGGCCGAACTCCAATGCGCACTTTTTCTTTGCGCTTTGGAGAGTGGAACCATAGGTCGTTTTTAGCAGTCCTTGGAGTGGGGCCAGGGCTCCAGGAGAGTCTGAAAGTATCTGTGATTGTTGGGTTGGCCATTAGCCTGAGCTCTAAAGCAGCCAGGGACACAGTGGGGGTCAGGGGGCTTGGATTCCAGCTGGCTGGAGCCCGCCCAGCGTCTGCCAGCTCTCAACTGGGACAGAAGGACAGAGATGTGGAGCAGCAGGCTGGGACGAGGCCGCCAGTCAAAGCAGATGCCTCTCACTCCTTTGTCTGCAAATGTCGCCGCATCTCCGACTGGCTTCCGCTCTTTGTCGCTGCGCTGTGTGCTGGTGCCATCCTGCCTGCTCAGGTTTACCAGCCAGCGGAAGAAAAACCCCAGGCGAGGCCACGGGCCAGGTGTGAGAAGCTGTCCCACTCACAAAGGAGTTGTCTGTGGACTGATGGCAGAAATCCAAGGAGATTGAACACTGCTCGCTTGATCCTTTGTTGGCAAGGTTTCAAAAAGAGTGCCTGCATTTGTTTATTTTATTTTATTTTTACATAAAATTTTTAACTTTCTTTTTTAAGATTTACTTACTTTACTTGAAAGAGGATTTGAGTTGGGAGTGAAGATGGAGAGAGAAAAATCTTCCATCCACTAGTTAACTCCCAAACCGCGCCTCAGCCAGTGCTGAGCTGAGCCGAACCGAGGCCAGGAGCTTCTTTCCAGTGGGTGCGGAAGGCCAGGGCCTTGAGCCACCCTGCACTGCTTTCCCAGGCCACAGCAGGGCACTGGATCGGAAGTACAACAGCCCAGTATTTCCCAGGGCTTGGTGCGCAGGGATCCCATATGGGCACCGTTTCATGTACTGGCGGCCCTGCTTCCCATCCAGCTCCCTGCCTGTGGCCTGGGAAAGCAGTGGAGACTGGCTCAAAGCCTTGGGACCCTGCACCCACATGGGAGACCTGGTGGATGGCTCCTGGCTTCTAATCTGCTCAGCTCTGGCCATTGTGGCTACTTGGGGAGTGAACCAGCAGATGGAAGATCTATCTATCTCTGTCTCTCCTACTCTCTGTGAATCTGACTTTACAATCAAAGTAAAACAGAATGTTTTAAAAAAAGAAGTGTAACAGCCAGGACATGAACCAGCACCCATATAGGATGCATGCAACGTAAGCTGAAGCCTAGCCCACTCTGTCCTGGTACCAGCCCGTCATCCTCACATTTTAAACAGAAGTTACCTTTCAGGTGCTGCCTCCACTGGTGTAATCTGTATCCCTCCTAACCAGCCTCAGGGTGCCTCATCAGCCCCAATTTAACTACACCCAGTGGGACTGCACAACACTATGAGCATCACAGAAGGAGGTGGGTTTAGTGCATGTCATCATGTATGGCAGCCGTGTGCATGTTAGCTTGAGCAGTCTGCTGTGCTGCACTAAGGTGCAAGTGAAGGATGGTCCTGTCGCCTTTAAATCCCACGTGTCAGCTTCTCTGGTTACTAAGACAGAAGTCTACATTAAAGTGCAGCAGGGCAGGTGTTTAGCCAGGCAGCTAAGGCCCCACCCAGCTGGGACCCTTGCACCCCTCCACCGGAGTACTGCAGCCCCTGTGTAGCTCTGCAGACCTTAGAAGACAGAGTTGGTGATTGATGGGTCTCTGCCACCACGTGGGAGCCTTGGATTGCATTCCCAGCTCCTGGCTTCAGCCATGCCCAGCCCTGCCTGTTGGCGGGCATTTGGGGGAGGAAAGCAGAAGATGGTACTTCTGTCTGCCTCTGGAGAAGAAACCAGGTGCCAGGAAGCATCTTACACAAGTGCATGCCCTGTGTCTCACTCACTCACTCACTCACTCACGTCTCACACAGGTGCACAGCCCAGGCCCTGTGTCTCAGTCAGTCACACTCACGTCTCACACAGGTACACAGCCCAGGCCCTGTGTCTCAGTCACTCACGTCTCACACAGGTGCACAGCCCAGGCCCTGTGTCTCAGTCAGTCACACTCACGTCTCATACAGGTGCACAGCCCAGGCCCTGTGTCTCAGTCTGTCACTCTCACGTCTCACACAGGTGCACAGCCCAGGCCCTGTGTCTCAGTCACTCATGTCTCACAGAGGTGCACAGCCCAGGCCCTGTGTCTCAGTCACTCATGTCTCACAGAGGTGCACAGCCCAGGCCCTGTGTCTCAGTCACAGTCACTCTCACAGAGGTGCACAGCCCAGGCCCTGTGTCTTAGTGATGCTCTCAGAGCCATGAGCTGAGGCAGCCTGGGGAGTGAGCTGCTGGGAAGCAATCTCGTGCCTGTGCAGACACCTGCCACCACAACTAGGATTTTCGAGGTCTCAGAGCTTGTTTTGAAGGCTTACCAGCTGCTCGGCCCTGGGAAGCACTGGGCAAGGGCCACGTGGTGTGTGTGGGCAGCCTCCCGAGCCTTAGCACCTCCACGTGGTGACAGATTGTCGCCAAGTCCGTCAGGCTGCAGATGGTGCCCGTGAAGTCCCTTCCTTCTCTTGTCTGTTTCACTCACATGCGATGGGGCTGACAAGGTCCAGCTCCCCTGGCGGCCAGAGGAGCAGCAGGCCCACTCTCACCCTGTGCTCACGGGAGAGCTTCCACATCCTTCTGCCTTTTCCCCTGAAGCGAAGGCCTATGGGACGCACTGCATCCTCACAGCACTATGTTCTGTTGGCTCGTTCACAAATTCATTTCCCCTTCAGGCAACGTCTCAAGTGGTTACTGGAAATTTATTGTTCAGCAACACTTTCTCTGGCGTGTGACTGTCCCCAGGAAGCCAGGCTGGCTCTTCTGTTTGACCTCCCTCACCATACTGCACCAACACTTGGTGCCAACAGGCACCTCTCAGTCAGTGGTTGGGTGATAGAACCACGAAGCCCAGTTGGATCCCAGTGCGGGCAGTGCAGCAAGCCGGCCGGCCGTGGGGAACAGATGTTCCTATTCAAACCCATGAAACTGGAAACATTAAAAAACAACAACCATGACAATGATGGATGGTGATGTTTACGGTGCCAGACTGTGTGAGCCGAGCTATAAAGCACTCTCTCATTCTGTCATCGTTGCACTGTGATTCCAAGAGTCTCAAACGCTTCAATACCGCCCCTTGCCTGGCCCTCCTTGCTGGGTGTCCCAGTTAGCATCTCTGTTGAGTTACAGCCCTGATCCTCTGACTTTCACACCCGAGAGAGCAGCAGCTCTGGGCATGCGGGGATATTTTTGGTGTGTTAGCCAGCAGCACGTGGACTGGTGGGAGCGGAGCGCCAGGTTGCATAGTGGTGCTCGCTGGGCAGCGGCCCTGGTGACCTGCGTGTGTCCTGGGTAACAGACGGCTGCTGTGCTCCCAGCCAGGGCGTCTCAGGCCGGCCTTTTGCTTTGTCTGACACAGGTCCTGAGCAAGCAGAGCCGCAGTCGCCATGCCCGCCTCGGGGCTTTTCCGTTTCCCGGCACCGCTGACCAGAATATGCCCCGCGCCCCGTGGGACCTGGTTTTGGGAGAGGCTCACGTGGTTTTCCCCAGGAGTGGCCGTCACCGTCCCTGCGGCAGGCAAGAAAGACCAGCCCGCTCTGCTTGCCCTGGATGAGAACGAGCTGCAAGAGCACTTTGTGAAGGGACACGGGCCAGGGGGCCAAGCGACCAACAAGACCAACAACTGCGTGGTGCTGAAGCACCTGCCGTCGGGCATCGTGGTGAAGGTAGACGGAGGCCGTCCCCCAGGGCAGCTGGAGAGCAGCTACCAGGCCGTCCCCGGGCTCAGCTTCCCCCACCCATGGCAGAAGCTGCCGACCTCCTTGGGTCCAACTGGCAGCTGGCATGCGCAGCCTAGTCCTGCTCCTGTCGGGGTCACTCCTGAGCAGAACACCGAGTCCCTGTTGCTAACATCTGTGCCTGCTGTGCAGTTCCAAGCCAGGAGCTCCTGAGTTCAAGCTCAATCACTTTTCTGATCCTGCCTGAAACAGTATCATCCAAGAGTAACAAAACTCAGAACCTTACCTAACCCTTAGTCTGTTTTATACAGCTGACTACAACTTGGTGGGGTTTTTTTTTTTTTTTTTAAGATTAATGTATTTTTATTAGAAAAGTAGATTTTATGGAGACAGGAAGAGAAAGATCCGTCCACTGGCTCACTCCCCAGTTAGCTGCAATGGCCAGAGCTGAGCCAATCTTAAGCCAGGAGCCAGGAGCTTCTTCCAGGTCTTCCACAGGGGTGCAAGGTCACAAGGCTTTGGGGCCGTCCTCGATTGCTTTCCCAGGCCGCAGGCAGGGAGCTAGATGGAAAGTGGGGCCACTGGGACATGACGCTGCACCCATGTGGGATCCTGGTGCATGCAATCAAGGAATTTAGCTGCTATGCTACGTTGCTGGGCCCAGAATTCTACACTTATGCATGGCACACCCAAAACATCAGCTAGATACATTGGTCCATGTTTTATTTGGGGACTTGGAAGATACTTGAAGGCAAAATAACACCTAGTCACAAAATAGCCCCAGCAAAAGCTGCCTAATGTAGCTCAGGTGCAGAGGCTATGGTCCGCCTGCTGTCCCTGGCTCCTGGGGTCTCCTGGCGTGGGGCCTGGCCTTCCGGGCTGTCCCCTTCGGGAGAGCGCACAGGTCCTGCCCATCTCTGCCCATTCTAAATGCCCTCTCTTACAGTGCCACCAGACCAGGTCAGTGGAGCAGAACAGAAAGCTGGCTCGGAGAATCCTGCAGGAGAAAGTGGACGTCTTTTACAGGGGTGAAGACAGTCTGGTGTTCCGAGAAAAGTGGGAGGCCGAGAAGAGGAAACAGGAAAGGAAGAGAAGAGCAAAGGCGACCCTGGAGAAAAAGAAAACGCTCCGAGAGCTGTGGGCGTCGAGCCAGGACACGCCCTAGGCACGCAGGGTCCACCCAGAGCCCAAGGCCCTCCCGGAAGGCGGCCAGCGAGTCCAGCCCAGCACCGTCCCAGCGCTCACAGGGATCTTGGGAGAGACATTCCCCAAGCCTTATTTTATTTAAGGTGGATAGTTACCTATCTTTTATTATTATTTTTTTAAATATTTGTTTTACCGAAAGGAAGATCTACAAAGAGGAGAGACAGAGAAAGCTCTCCTGGCAGCAGCTGGAGCTGAGCCCATCCAAAACCAGGGGCCTCGGCCAGCTCTCCCACACTGGGGCCATCCTCCACCCCGCCAGGGGTGTGGATCAGCCGGGACACAAACCAGCACCCATACGGGATGTGGGCGCCTGAAGGTGGAGAATCAGCCTGTTGTGCCATGGCACCGGCCCCTATTTACATTTTATATAAAAGGTAACAATTTTCTTGAAAGATGTGAGATCCATTTTAGGGAGAATCAAGTGAAACCTTCCCAGCATCTAATGGCCCCATGTCATCCACAGAAGACCCGTTTCCCCAGGACTCTCCCGGGAGGCCGTGGCTGGGCAACTGGAGGCGGTCACCCAGGTCAGGAGAAACAGGTGCCACTGAGGGAAGCTCCCGCTCGTCCTCCCCGATTCGGAGCATGTGGCGTCGTCCCAGAGCCCTCAAGCTGGGTTTGACCTTGCCACCTTTTTCTCAGCCAGCTAATAGACTGGCCTGTTGGGACGAGTCTGGTGCTCACGCATTAAACAAACAAGGAAAGATACGAGGCAGGCCCACACTGGACGCCCATGCACACACCCAGCTCACCCACCAAGGTTCTCCCTGCTGAGCATTCCATGCCAGCCTCTGGCCTGCTGCTCTATCCCAGGCCCTGCCCCAGCCCACTCCCCTCTAGAAGGTTCTATTTCTGGAATGGTTCACAAGGAACCAATGAGAGAGAGGGGGGACTATGTGGCTCAGGCCTAGGGCTGCCCTTGGTCCCCACTGCACGAGCCAGACACGGACACCCCTCCCAGGACCCAGTGCGGCCGTGGCCAGGACAGGCTAGGACTGCGGCCATCTCTCCCTCCTGTGTACCTAGTTGAGAGGATACACACCCATGCGGCCCTTCTGAAGAGGGTGGGTGGGGAGCTGGGCAGTGGGACAGTGTTCACATCTCCAGGAGGTATGACTGTACCTGTGCCAGTGCCACCAACCTCTTATTGGAAACGCCTCAGGGTCACACCGAAGAGCTCCGAGAACCCACATCTGACCACAAACTGTTAATGAAAATAAGCTTTATTACATCAAGTAATAAATACAAAGATGTAAACGGTTTTAGTCATTTTCTTCCCGATGCTTTCTCAACTTGGAAGGAAAGGCTGAACAGAAACTCCACAGGCTCGGGCTCCGGACGGGCTTGTCGCTCTTCTGTATTTATAACCTGTGCGCTAATAGTCATGCAAATGCTCACACACACACACACACACAAATGCAGTTACAGGAAGCAGATCTACACAGTACAGGGGAAGCATCCAAAGACGCTCAGAGCTGTATTAACTTCTGAAAGGAACAACGAGGGACTCGGGTAACAGAAACTTATTCAAAATAAGATGAAGGGAGACAGTGTCCGCAGGCGGAGCACAGCGGCTGCCAGGTGACGTGACATGCACCTGCTAACCGGTGCAGGCGTGGGGAGGGCGGGCCGGGGACCTGGATGCTTCTAACTGCAGAAATTTCTCGGTCCTGGAGACGGCAAGTTCAGAGCCTGGTGAACCGTGGAGGAAGACCAAAGGTTACCATTGAGACCACGCATGTTGTCCACACAGGGGTTAACTGTGCCCGCTCATCTTGCAGCTGACCAGGCAGCTAGGAGCGGGCGTTGCGTTCCGTCTCAGCCAAGCACTCCCGGACCAGTCCTCGCGCATGAATGATGCCTGCAAGAGAAGAAGAGGCTGGGAAGGGGCCACGTCAGCCCTTTAGGTGCCACCGGCCATAGGCCCTGGCCCAGCAGCCCTAATAGTCCTTTTGGTTTTTTTGTTTATCTTGGAGCATGCCCACTATGCTGATTCGCTATCCAAGTGCCTCCCACAGCCCAGGCCTCCCACATGGGGCACAAAGACTCAGTGCTTGGGCCCACACTGCTGCCTCCCAAACCTCGCCATGGGCAGAAACCTTCGCCACCCAGAGGCATGCGGCAGGCCTTGGCACTCTGACCTGGGCCATGGGACTCTTGACCAACAGTTGTAAAAGACGACACGAAATCCCATCCCACCTCTCAGAGCCCCTCTCTCCCAGCCAACACTTTACATTCCCTAAAACTCTACCCCTGCCTCAGGGTGGCACCTGCAAGCTCCCCCGAGGACACTGTACTGAATGACAGCACCAACATCCACACCCCCACCTCTGGTCTTCAGGCCCAACCCACACAGAGACCTCTCCCAATGCACACCCAGGACACACAGCCACATTCCAGCCTGCCCTGGGATGCCCTTGCAGTACCAGGCACCCCAGCACCCCAACCCTGGGAGTCTCCCCTGATCTTTGATCCCCACTGAACTTCATGAGACATTCATGGACCCAGGGGTCTCCCTGTGAAGCTGTCCTCCAAGTGCCGGCAGCTCCAACGCCTCACGCCTCTGACCATCTTATCCTTGGATAAGATAAGTCTTTGCACCCTCACAGAACACAAGTCCCTTGTGACCACTGTGTTCAGTCTGTGCACTCCAAAAGCAGCCACAGGGTCTATGTAACAAGCCAGGCATGTGGCCATGGCCCATAAGGTCCTTGCTTTTGGATAGCAGAGCATGGAATGCCTGATTATTCTGTATCCTCAAATCATGCTCTTTGAACCATGAGGAACTCAAACCACTCCTGAGAGGCCCGGAGCTTGCAGGGCTATCGAGAAAGCTCCTGAGCCCCTCCATGGCCTGCTCCCCATGCCATAACATCAGCTGGGTCAGCCTGCGCTTGGCACCTCGGGGGCCAGGACCAGCAGTTGGCCCACGCCATGTCCCTGAGTGGTCACCTGGCACCTCGTGCTGACTTGAGCCACTGAGTGTTTTCTGACAGACGTCGGGGCCTTCCCAGCAGCCCCTGGGGCTAGGTCAGAGTCAGGGCTGCACACCCTTCCCCAAGCCTCAGCTGTCCGGCAGCCCCGTCACAGGGTTCCCACCAAGCCAGGTGGGCAAGTCGCCACCTCCACAGCAGCCCCCACCATGACACAGGTGTGTGACCAAAGCATGTCCCTCTCCTTTTTCCCCAGCTCCATCCTGATCTTCAAAACCGAGGGTTCAGCAACCTCCGTGTCTCCTTCCTCCAGGGCCTACACCCCGCATCCCACCCCATCATCTGTGCTCACTCTCCTGATCTCCCGCTGCAGCAGGCACGCAGCCTGGTGGTTAGGAAACACAGAGCCCTGGGCCGGTCACTCCACCACAGGGCCGTCTCTGGGAGATGGCAGCAGAGCGCCTGGCTACCAGCCTGTGCATGGATCCCTTGCTGTTGAATTTCAAGAAGTAAACCAGTGAACGGGAGCCCCACCTCCCCGCTCTTTCTCTCTCAAATAACATTTAAAGTGTAAAAAAAACAAAAAACTTCCAAGTGTCCTTCCTGTCACCCAGCTCAGCCCCAGAGCAAAGGCCAAGGGCACAGCAGGCCCAGGGACCCTGACCCCCCCATTACCCATCAACTGCCCACAGAGGTGCCAAGGCATCAGGGCTGCTGAGCATGGGGCTACACCGAGGGCGTACCCGCAACCCTCTCCAGCAGCGGGTAGTAATGCTCTTGTCAGAACGCCCCTCCAAAGCTGGCACCCAACGCTCACTCCTGCCTGAGCCCCTTTCCCTAACGTTGCCACTGCAGTCAACCTCTCGGGGCTGGGGACCCTGTCCGATTCTTCCCTAAGACGGCCCAGGACAGGGAGCTGGCAGCGCTCACCTCGCTTCAGTCTCTCCATGGCGCTCTTGCTGCCGGCGTAGGTGGGTCTGATCTCTTTGCCCAGCTCCTCGATGATGGCCAGCAGTTCTGCGTACTTGCTCTGGGGCACCTGGCTGTTCCCAGTTCCCTGGGGTCAGAGAGAACACGGATCCAGAGACAGCCGGAGCGCTGACCCAGCTCCCAGTCCTAGGCACAGGTCCAGCCAGCAAGTTCCTCCATCGTCTCAGAGAAAACAGAGAACCACCAGCCCACTGCAGGGACAGCCCCCAGAGGTCCCCAACCCATGGTCACACCTGAGCTCAGTCGGCCTCCCCCGTACCACTGTGGACCACCCAGGAGTCCCCACCAGAGCCTAGAAGGAATTCCATGCACATAGCCCAGCCCACAGCAAGCACCCAGGTCAGCGAGGCAGGGCTCCCCACAAGCCAGGGCATCAAGGCCACCTGCGTAGGCCTCTCCTCCACTTCCACCTCAGGCAGCTGCATCGAGGGGAACCCCTCGCCCTGCAGGGCTGCGGCCTGCACCCCCGTAGCCTCACGTTCCAGCTGCCTGGCCTGGCCCAGCCCCTCTCTGGCCAACTGTGTCCACCGCTGCTGCTGGCACCGCCGCGACATGGCCTGGGCATTGAACTGCTGCTCCAGGCTGCGCTTGGGCCCATCCTCCCCCCAACACCGCTTCTTCAGCCGCTGCCTGGGCCAGACCCGGGCTACTGACAGTTTCTCCTCCCGAGACAGGTGGGTCTGGCGGGGCATGACCAGGGCAGGTGTGGTACCAGGGCCACCCCGTAGGGCCTGGGCAACAGCCTCCATGGTGACCCTGGAGTGAAGAACCTTCAGGGTGGCAACCATGGCACGGAGGCCTGGGGCGCTCCCTAGAGGCACTGTGTCCCTCAGAGTCAGGGATTGCCACTGAAGCTGTGGTTTCCTTTCTAAACTGATGAAGAAACAGCACCTGGGCCAGCGATGTGACACAGCAAACCACAACACCGCCTGCAACGCCAGCAACCCAAATGGGCACTGGTTTGAATCCCTGCTGCTCCATTTCCGATCCAGCTCCCCACTACATGGGCCTTGAACAACAGCTAAGGTTGCCCCAAGTCCTCAGGCTCCCGCACCCACGTGGGAGACCTGATGGAGTTACAGGCTCCTGGCTTCAGCCTAGCCCAGCCCCAGCCACGGAGGCCAGATGAAAGTGCCCATGAGCTTGCTGGTTCCCTCTGCTTTCCAAATCAATCAATCAATCAATCTTTTCAACAACAGGACCAGGCTGTAGGAGACTGGGGGTGGGGCTGGCTCACAGCCTGCTGTGACCACCCTAGAAAAGTGGGCACAGAGCGTCAGGGGTCCCAACACCACGAACAACAAGTGACAAAGGGGCCCTGGGTCCCTGCTTAGGCGCTAAGGAGCAGGCTGGCCCTGCCTGCCCAGCACCCAGAACCACAGCATCAGAAAGATGTGCAAGCTGATAGCCTGCCTTAGGCCTCCCACCCCTCCCATCTAGAACATTCCCTGCTCCTGCTCCGAGGCTGGACAGGACATGTCCCAGCAGAGCCCTCAGCCCCCTGTCATACCTGGGTGTAGCCCAGAGATGGGGGCCCATAGTCATTCAGCAGCTGGCGGTACTGGGAGGACGTGGCCATGCTGGTGGAAGATGAGTGGACACTCCCAGCTGCAGAAAAGGGAGGGGGTCAGGAGGCTGCAGGCCTTGCCCGGGGGGGGGGGGGGGGGCACAGCCAGGATGCCAAGGCCAGCAGAACCACCTCTTCCTGCCCTCCCATCTGGCATGGCCCTGACACAGAGCCCAGATGACCGCGGGTAACCCTGAGTGACCAACACACGGGGCCCACATCCCACAGCCCTGCCGTCCACGCGCTGCCCAGCCCTAGCCTCGCTTATCTTGTCCCCAGAGTCCACCTGCCGCTCAGGCTGGACCTGGGGGAACTGAGATGTCTCGCAGCAGCAACAGCAGCCATGTTGGCCATGTGGTCCACTGTGGAACAGGGAACGAGTCGGGAAGCCCCCCATGCCTGGGGATAGGCATGTGGACACACAAGCAGGAGTCCCAGACTCTGTACTACCTCCGGTATGCCCCTCACCCTCCTGCCACATGGGATGGACAGGCCTGAGTGCAGGCCAAACAGAGCATGCAGACCCCATATCCGCAATGCGATCATCAGGGACGTGGCAGGACGCAACAGGGTCTGGGGCCCAGCTGGTTCCTGGACATGGGGCTGGCAGGCCCATGGCTGCAGGTGGGCGAGATGGCCTTCAAATCACACACACTGCTCACCATGGAGAATCGACCCAGGCTGCATTGGCAGCTGCCAACCTGTCACCCCAACCCCCACCCCGCTGCTCCAAGCCAAACAGCCTCTCCTCAGGCGCGCCTTGGCCCCAGTGATGGACAGCTGGTGCCAGGCTGGCCAGCCCAACCAGCTGCTCTGTGCTGTGGGGGAGGGGGAGGAGGGGCATGCAGCAGCCAGCCGAGCGCCCCCCATACACAGAGGGAAACACACATGTTAGCACGGGGTGTGGGGAGGGATGTGGGACATACAGGCCACACGGCCCAGGAGAGGCATTAGCAGGAGGCAAGCACCAGGAGGTGCCAGCCTGGGCCTGCCCTGGATCCCTGTAGGACTCAGGCAGACACTCAAGCAGGGGCTGCTGGGCGAACATTGCACCACTCAAAGCCTAAGCTTCCACAGATCTGTGGCTCCCACTCCAGCAGCAGGCACTAGCCATGCCCATGAGCAGAATGGGGGTACCCCCAGCTGACCACCAACATCAGCCAAATCCCCAGGCCCTGAGCCTTCTGAGGTGCCCCCAGACTGGGCATCCAATCCTGGCCCCTGCCCAGTATCACATCTCCCTGGGCTGGGGACCAATGGGGTGAGGCAGGTACAGGGTCCCAGCGCCCTCTGCACCCCTTCTGCTCACCTCCCCTTGGTGGCCAGGAGCTGTTCCCACCAGACAAGGCCCTCCCCTCACCGGGTCTCAGTTGCCCCAGTTGTTGGAGGCAACGCTGTACAGTGGGGTTACAACTCTAAGAGCCCCCCCACCCCGGTAGATAGCTCTGGGGTACACTCCTGTGGGCAATGGAGGAAGGCCAGTAGGGGAGAACGTGGGAGGTGACCTCCAGCGCAAGGCCAGCCCCTGAGGCAGCCTCCGGGGTGCCCCCTCCTTCCCGCCGAGCAGGGCAGCCGCTGAGCGCCAGACTTCACGTCAGCACACGGAGCATCAGACAATGCGCGCAGTGTGCAGGAGCCGGGAGGGCTCGGCCGAGGCCAGGAAGCTCCTGGGGCCGCGCCTCCCCGCCCCCACGCCAGACAAAGAGCGGCCTGGGGAGCTGGCCGCCTTCCCGCCACTTGGGGCGCCTGGGGGGCTCTGGGGCGGGGAGGCGGAGGCTTTGTCTAACTCAGCCACTGCCACCCCCGGCCTGGCCGCAGCTTGGCAACCAGCACAGGAGGCAGGCTGGAGGGTGTGCGGCAGCATGACAAGGAAGGGCTCCAAGAGTCCATCTTGGATGCAAGTGGCGGGCGAGAGCCAGGCTTCCGGCAAAGGGGTCTCAGGGGAGGCGGCTGGCCCCCATACACCCCAACACCCAGGACCCTGGCCGAGCAGCCCTGCCACATCCTCATGAGAAAGCAGGGATCCTATGCACAGGTGCCAGCCAGACCAGTACAGGGCAGCAGGGTCTCCTCCCCACCCCACCCCCACAGTCTCCCTTTCTGTGACCCCAGAGCTCCAAGGTCCCAAGTTAGGGCCCTTGTCCCTGGACACCCCAGGGCAAGTCCACCCAGCTCATCACCTGGCTCCCCCACCCTCCCCAGCTCAGACGCAGGTGACACGGGCTTGCAGAAATCCCACTTGGCAACAAAGCCCGCCTTTGTAAGGTGGTGGCATCCCTGGACCCCAGAGCAGGGGATGATGTGGCCCCAGAAGTGGCACTTGGCCCTCTGGGCTCAGATCCACACCTGAGCAACTCTCCTCTCCCTGGGTATGCCGCATCCAACCTCCCCCAAACCCCAAACCTGTGTCCAAGAACCACCCCCCTCCCCACCAGATCTCTCCGCCCAGGGCCGGGTCCCTCCTGGGATTTCCATTCAGGAGTCCACGCAGGAAGGCCAGTGGCCAGCGTGGCACTACCGCTGACCTGCAGCCTGGCCCCTCCTCCCTCAACGCCTCGGCTCCTTACCCTTCCCACCCTCCCCCCACCCCCACAGACCCCAGATCACCTCCTCTTCCAAGCGGGAGAGGGAGGTGTATGTTTCCAAACGAGGCTCTTAAAAGAGGAACCCTAAGCACGACACAAAGTGGGGGACCCAGAAAGCTGCGACTACGTGCCCGTCCCCAGGGGCCCTGAGGCAAGCCCCTAGGCGCAGCCTGCTAACTTCTGTAGGAGTTTCCCGGGTGCCCGGCTCCTGCACCAGAAGGCAGTGGGAACCCATGAGTTGGGGGCTCACAGATGCGGGTTCCAGGGAGTCGCCGCCAGCCCTCCTCCCGCACAACCCCAGGAACCCGCACCCTTCCACAAGTTCGGTGCCTGCACGCCCGGCTAATGGGGACGTCCTGCCAAACCGGGGACGTAGCCCAGCTCCCCTGCGCCCTTAGGCCGAGACTACAAGAGTATCCCGGCCACTGGGGACCCCGTCCCGCCCCGTCTTCCCCGCGTCCTCAGGGCCGGTTGCAGCCTGGCATTCGCCCACAGCGTCCTTCCCACGCGGGGCCTTGGCTGCACACGGCGGCCCCAACCGGGGCCTCTACAGCGCTCCCCGGGGCCACGCGGCCCCGCGCCCGGTTCCCGGGTCCCCGCTCCCGGCGCGGCCCGGCCGCTCCCGAATCCCGCCGGCAGGGGCCCTCGCCGAGCCGCCCAAGAGCCTAAGGAAAAAGGAGCCGAGAAAAAGCCTCCCCCGCCCTCGCCCTTGCCGCGGTGCTCCCCGCGATCCCCAGCCACCGGCGTGGGGGGCACCCCCGCGTCCCCGGGCTCGCGCCCCGCACCCCTAGACCCGCTGAGGTGCGGGGCGCACCCGCGAACTTTAGCGGCGGGCGCCGGAATCATGGCGGCGGCCGCGCTGCCCTGGCCGGGACCCGCTGCCCGGTGCCCGCCGCCCCCCGGCGCCGCTGCTGCCCCACACCCCCACCCCGGGGTCCCCGAGCCGGGACAGGCGCGCGGGCCCCCAACTTGGCGGCACTTGGGGCGCGGCGCGCGCAGTCGGGGCGCTCACTCACCGGCGTTGAGGGCGGCGGCGGGCATGTGCGCGGCCAAGTTCGGTTTGTAAGACATCCCCCCGGGCGGCGGGCGCGCCGGGCGCAGCCGGGCCAGGCCGCGAGGGCGGCGGCGGCGGCGAGACCGGGCGGCGACACGGCGGCCCCGGCGTCCCCGGCGTCCCCGCGCCCGTCCGAGCGCCCGCCGAGCGCCCGCGCACTTTTTGTTGTTGACGGCTGGGGCCGCACCGGCAAATATGGCCGTCCCTCACCCTGACACCGCCGCAGTCGATCACCCATACATCGGCGGGCGCAGAGGCGGCCGCAAACTTTGAGCCGAGCCAGCGCCGCCGGCCGGAGCCGGGAGGGGCGGCCCGGCGTCAGGGGGCGGCTCCGCCCCGGCCGCGCCCCGCGCCCCGCGCCCCGCGCCGCCGGGAGCGCTCACGCCCGAACTTGCCAAACTTTGGGGGGCTGGGGTCCCGGCGCGGCCCCGCCGCCGGCGCGCTCCCCATGCCCGCGGGCTGCCGCTCGGGTTGCCGCCGGGCTGTTCTCTTCAGGGTTCCCAGGCTGGCCGGGTGGGATTCCTGAGGTAACTTTGCGTGTCTTTCCCTTCCCCTCGGCGGTAGGGGAAGGGATGGAAAATTACCTGGAGAAAATGGAGGCGAGCCCCGGAGCTCGAGGCCGCCTCCTGACCCCGATTTCGCGTCAGCGGCAGGGGTCTGCAGCGAGCGGATTTTAACCCTCGCGGAGACCTGACCGCCGCCCAGGAGAGTCCTCCTCCTGGGGGAAAAACGCGCCTCGGCGCCCGCTCGACCCCGGGTATTGTCGCGTGCCGGTGGCCCGGGGGGGCCTGCTGTGTGCCAGGCTCTGAAAGGTGCCAGGATGCAGGAAGGAGGTTGGAAAATATCTGACCAACTTACTGGCCCCCTGATGTTTGAACTGCATTTTGGGGACTGTGCCCCCCTTTGCAGGGAGTGCTGCCCCCGGCTTAAAGTCAAAACACCTGGGGGGCCTTGCTGGGTTTGGGGTTTCTTTCTTCCTTCTATCCCAGGGTCAGGCTCACCTGGGCATGGAGGGCTCCGGGGCCCCTTGGCGGATCCTGGAAAGGGTGCCTGTGGAAAATCTGTCTTGAATCCTTGAATGCTCAAAGGCGACCACAGAAGTCACTCTCCCAGTGGTACTGGTCCCATTGAAGTACGTAGAAAATATTCCAGTTCAAGTTAATAGCATTTTATTCAACACCATGAATTCAAAGTGCAATCTCAATATGTAACCAACAGATTGATGTTCAAGACTGTCACAAGGGCGAGACTTTTACACACACCTGTTCATTCCCCGAGTGCAGATCTCCCTTACGGGTGGCAGGGACCCAGGGACTTGCTCCCAGGGTGTGGATTGGTGGCGAGCAGAGCAGCCAAGCCTGGAACCAACACTCCCAAATGGGGTACAGATATCCCAGGGGAACTGTACCCCAAAGTAAAATTACTAAGAAATCTTTTGACATCCTCGTATGGGGGGAGTCCTCAGGATCCAGGGTGCTGTTGACAAAGCACAGGTCAGCGGGACCTCAGCGGCCACCCAGGCACATGGCGCCTGGAAGGCCAGGGTCCCGCTGTGGCTGTACCGCCCAGGACCAGGCCATGTTTCCTCAGAGCAGGAGGCTAGCTCTCCTCCAGGAATGTTCTGAGCTTTTCCTATCTCTATCCCTTCCTGTCAAGTCTTGGTTATCACTGAAAAAGATTTTTTTTTAACCTTTATTTTTATTACAAAATCAGATATACAGAAAGGAAAGACAGAGGAAGATCTTCTGTCCGATGACTAACTCTTCAAACAGCCACACCAACCAGAGCTGAGCTGATCTGAAGCCAAGAGCCAGGAGCCTCTTCCAGGTCTCCCATGTGGGTGCAGGGTCCCAAGGCTTTGGGCGGTCCTCGACTGCTTTCCCAGGTCACAAGCAGGGAGCTGGATGGGGAACAAGGCCATTGGGATTAGAACAGTGCCCATATGGGATACCTGTGTGTGCAAAGCAAGAACTTTAACCATTAAGCTACTGTACCAGGCCCCACTGAAAAGGATTTGATACCCTTTTTATTTCAGTTACAGTGGACTTGACCAATATGTTTTTTTCATTTCTAAGTGGGATGTAATTCACTTAGCATAATTCACTTAGATTGAAACACTTTTATTTGAAAGCCAGAGTTACAGGAAGAGGATGCAGAGACAGAGAGGGCTCCCGTCACTCACCCACTCCCCAGATGGTCTCCACGGCTGTTCGGGACGGAAAGCCAGAAGCCACATGCACTTGGGTCATCTCTGGCTCTGGTTTGGTTTTCTTTTATTGTTTTTAAAGTGTTTTTTTTTGAAGTGAGAATATTTATTTTTGAGAGTTGGTCTTTGTTTTTATTTTAGATGATGCTTACATAATTGATCAGGGTTGGAAGGACCAAGGATAGGGAAAAGTGGGTGTGATCACTGTTTCCAAGATTTCCAAAAAGGCAGTTACAGAGAGGGGAAGACCAAAAAAACCTTGCATCCGCCGGTTCCCTCCCCAGACGGCAGGTCCAAAGCCAGGAGTTTCTACTGAGATCCCCGCACAGAGAAGCCACCTTCTGCTGCTTTCCCCGGGGCATTAGGAGGGAACTAATATTACTGAGAAGCAATATATCTCTTTTTAAAAATTTATTTTTATTGAAAGTCAGATATGCAGAGAGAAATATCTTCCATCTGATGATTCACTCCCCAAGCAGCCGCAACAGCCAGAGCTGAGCAGATCTGAAGCCAGGAGCCACATGCTTCTTATGCGTCTCCCACGTGGGTGCAGGGTCCCAAGGTTTTGGGCCATCCTTGACTGCTTTCCCAGGCCTCAAGATGGGAGCTGGATGGGAAGTGGGACTGCCAGGATTAGAACTGGTGCCCATGTGGGATCCCAGTGCATGCAAAGTGAGGACTTTAGCAGATAGACTACTCTGCGGGACCCCCAGAGGACTGTTGTCCTTGGGACAGTTTGGGGATGGATGTGGTCCCCTCTCAGGGTTTCTAATTGCGGGTTATCTTTGTGCCTTTAACTTGTTCTCACAGCAGCAGAGCTTTTTACAGATACGGTCAGATGGCCCATATTCTAGGCTTTGTTGGCCATAGTTGGCATGACTACGCAGTTCTACCATGGCAGCTTTGAGGTGGCCAGAGATAATACACAAATGGGCATGGCTGTGTGCCAATACAACTTTATTTTGGGGCACTGAAATTTGAATTTCATTATCATTTTCACATGTTTGAAAATATTTCCTTTCACCAACCATTAAAACAATGTACTGTCATTCTTAGCATATAAGGCCATCCAGAAACAGATGGTGCCTTCTCTATCTTCCTCTACTTGAAAGGCAAGACATGAAAGAGCTTCCATGAGCAGGTTCACACCCCAATGCCACACTGAAGCCAGGAGCCCACGACCCGCTCGGTGTCCCTCGTGGGCTGCAGGGGCCAAGCACCCGATACACCACCTGTAGCCTCAGGATGTGTCAGCAGGGACCTGGGACTTCATCAGCACTCCCAACATGGCTGTGGACATCCAGTTGGCAGGTCAGCCACAGCCCAATTCAGAGCCCGAAGTGTTTGGTTGGTTAAACCTGGCTTCCTATGACTTAGAAACAAAAGATGGGAATTATTCAGACACTTCTTCCATCAACATCTCTCAACAGGGTACACACACAGTACACACTGTAGGAAGACAACAGTGGGCACAGGGGGCCCTTGAGGGGCTGAGGATTGACACTGGGGGTTCCTATTGCTGGATTTCCTACAGTAACTAAGGGTGTACACACAGCTCTTCGTGCAAATTCCCACCTTTAAGCAGAAGTAACAGCAGAGAACTTCCTGTGGGGGCTGGCACTGTGTTGTTGCAGGTAAAACCACCAGGAACACAGGCATCACAGAGGTGCCAATTCGTGCCCGGCTGTTCCACTTTTTTTTTTTTAAGGTTTATTTTTATAGTCAAGGCAGATATACAGAGAGGAGAAATAGGAAGATCTTGTGTCCACTCATTCACTCCCCAGGTGACCGCAACGGCCAGAGCTGAGCCTCCTCTAGGTCTGCCACGCGGGTGCAGGGTCCCAAGGCTTTGGGCCGTCCTCGACTGCATTCCCAGGCCACAAGCAGGGAACAGGATGGGAAGTTGGGCTGCCAGGATTAGAACCAGTGTCCATATGGGATCCCTGTGCATTCAAGGAGAGGACTTTAGCCACTAGACTACCACACTGAGCCAAAATTAACATGCCCTGTGCTGTGCTCGAGGCTCGCTGGCGATGCTACACTCAGCCTCTGGATTTGTACCCAATGACGAGGCTTCTGCCCCTCACACCTGGAGTGGGCAGCTTCCAGAAGATGAAGCCAGCGTGCAGAGCTGGACTCTAAAAATAAGCATTTTGCACATTTCTTTTAGTGTCTTTTTTTCTCCATAGAGGCCTCCACAGATGGCTTCTTTACATCACTCTCAAATGACTAACTAATAAATATTCATGCGGAGGGAAGTGGCACCATGCACACTCCTGACCCTCCGTCAGCTAACACTTCTGAGATGCTACCTGCTCCTAGGCCTTGCTCTGCACAGCCTGCTCCCCACCTCTAGGACAGATCCGCCTGGACCCACGGTCCTAACCCAGGATGACTTTGCTCTGGGGGCCATTTGCAACCGCCTGATTCTAGTGGGCAGAGGCCAGGGCTGCTGCCAGCATCTGACACTGCCACGCCCGGCATGCCCATCCACAGGTGCACTGAAGGGGACAGCCTCAAAGCCCTGGACATGCTTAACGTGCATGTATTTGAAAGGGGAGTCACACAGAGAGGATGCAGAATTCTCCACCTGCTGGTTCACTCCCCAAATGGCTGTAATAATCTGGGATGAGTCAGGCTGAAGCCAGGAGCTTCTTCCAGGTTTCCCACATAGGTATCGGTTTATGTCCCGTTTGCTCCACTTCCCATCCAGCTCCCTGCTTGTGGCCTGGGAAAGCAGTGAAGGACAGCCCAAAGCCTTGGGACCCTGCACCCGCACTGACGACTCAGAAGCAGCTCCATGCTTCAATCCAGCCGAGCCTGTACCATTGCGGCCATGTGAGCAATGAACCAGCTTTTGGAAGTTCTCTGTCTCTCCTCTAACTGGAAGGGAAGGAGGGAGGGAGGAATGAGAATCAGTTGCTGCAAACCACCCCTGGCATGAGCACAGACATCAGGCAGGCGGGCCTGTGGCCCTGAGCCCCAGTCTGTGGCTAGGTGATCTGTCTCAGGCCCGACACTCCACAGGTGGCTTCAGAGCTGACAGCAACACAGCCTGGGCCTGCAGTGCTCAGTGATTGGGTCATGTCCATGGTGTGAGAAATTCCCTATAATTTTTTTAAATATAACACCGACACAGAAAGCTCAACACAGAATTGGGCAAACCAAACACTAAGAGACATCGCCATTTGTTTCAATTTATTTAAGAATCTTACAAAAAACAAAAGAACAGAAACCACAAGAAACCTAAATACAGACTTTGTTATGTTTCACGGTTGGTATGTTCTTTTACTTGCAGTAGACCCTGCAAGATGCAGCCAATACATTTTATTGCATGAGAGCAGTTTGTTACATTACATTAGGATGGTTGGAATACTTGGTTCTGGACATTTGGTACAGAATCCCCACGAACGGGGGCAGGAAGCTGAGCGCAATCATCAACAGCCCCGTACCCTTCAGCCACTGAGGACGCATCACAACGAGAAGCGATGGCAAAAGGCAGAGTCAAGAACAAACAGAAACAAACCAAGGGTTTACATCCACCTTCTTTGGGTTCCACCAGACAGCATCGTCTCAAGACGCATCGAGGGGGGACAGCAGAGGACAATCTACGCCTACGTGTAAAAGGAGCCTGCACACAGGAGGCGGAGCCTGCACGAGCTGTACTGCAGCGGTGACGGCAGACAAAAGTGGTTACGGACAATCTCAGTAGTATACCAATGCAGTATGAACAGGAGGTGCCAAGCCTGCAAGTGCCGCTGTGCTGCGTGGGAGAGTGCTCTCCCTCTGTGCCACACGCTCTGCCTTGGCAAGAAGGCCAGGCAGAAAGTCAGCCATGCCGCAGCCGGGCGAGCTGCCTCTACTAGGGGACTGCGCACCGTCTCTACATGGGGAGACTTAAACCATGAGGATCCACAACGGTCATCTTCCTCAGGTTTCCGTCCCCTCTCACTCTCTGCTGCCAGGGCCATCTCAGCTCAACTCTGCCTTGCCACACAGCCAGGGATCCCGCCGAGGTGTCAGTGCGGCCCAGATGCACGGCAGACACACTCAGCTGCATACTGCTTAGGCACCTCCAACTCACCAGGAAGCACATGCGAGAGTTCAAGCTCACAGCATCGTTTGTCAAAGTTATAAAGGAACATTCTCTCTAAGGTGCAAAACCTGTAGTAAAACCTCAGTGTCTGCTACCTGGGCGCGTCCCCACCACCTCTGTGAGCCAGCCCTGGCCACCCTGCTGCCCGTTCTCAGCAGGATGGCGGCAAGCCTTCACCCAGCCCAGCTCCCAGGGCCCTGACTGATCCTGACAACACAGAGCCACAACACAGCCCAGACAGCATGGGGGTAGAGTAGACGTGGCCAGCCGCTGTGCTAAGTGCCCACCTCGGCCTGTAAGGGCAGTAGGCACAACCCTTACCTCAGGGACTCTCTTACGTCACCTTGAGTTGGCCATCAGCAAAAACAGATGGCTGTTTAGTACCTGTGGGTTGCAGTGTGGGCCCAACCTTTGCCCGCGGCAGCAGGCGGCTATCCGTAAGGTCTTCCTGTCAGGCGAGCGCAGCAGCAGTCTGGCTTAGTGGAGAGCTAGGTGTGATTGCGAGCACACTGAGCAAGTTAGAGGGGGCTTAGGAACAGGAAGTCTTGTTTCTATTGCTGTGAAAACATCAGGCAGCACCAGGACTGGCCTCATGCTTTCCCCAACCCAACGCATCGCACCCAGGAAAACCATAAGGAAAATGCGAAACACAATCAGGTATACTGAAAAATCTTTGCACAAAAAAAACAGGAATTCTAAGGTATAGATGTAAAACTGAATTATAAAATACAGGAACAAACTATGAATTTCTCATACTTTTATAAACATTAAAAAAAACAAGGTAGTAAAATGACCCATATATGAAGTTAAGGAAAGCAGAAACAGGACTGTCAAGAAGCAAGCAAAGGAAAACACAGGTCAGGGTCCCAACGTACAAGAAATATGTACAAAGAACTCAGCATCTCTCTATACACAACATGTTTATTTACATACATGTAGGTACAGTGGTTTTGGAATTCTACCTCAACTACTCAGAAAACAATGCCAGACAGCTCAAGTCGGCAGGCAGACATGGTTCTTTCACTTCAGACAAGGCATTTGGACCAGACAACTGGCAACAAGTAAGAAAATGTTGGTTGCAGCTGAGCAGCAACCAATTGTGCACATGGGTGGAGTGCCAGCCAGCCAGGGCCTGTCCAAAGATGCTGCCCCAAGCCCACCTCAACAAGAGCCCATAGTGACTCTGATGGGGCACCTCCCCGAAGTGAGCGAGTGCCACCCAGGGTCAGCCAGGGGGATCATCCTCTTCCATTTCTTTTGGGAAAGGACCTTCCAGGAATCTGGTGGCCCTACTTGTGTCAGTCACATCTCGGGGAGTGATGCTCTTCCCCCCACTATCAGGAGAGGGGTCGGTGGACACTGTCATCACACAACCATCCATGTGGCCCTGCAACCCTCCGGCCCGCACCCGTTACACGCTGTTCTGGCACATGAGCACCCAATGGCTACAGCCTAATTTGTGCCTCTGAAATACTACACTGCCCTGGAACTAGTCTAGAACCTTCACCTCTACTGAGAAGGACAACTCAAACTGTAAGGTTGATTGCTGCAACTCAAAAGTTTCTGAAGTGCTAGAATAAATAAATATATATATATATTTACACGAATATATACACACACACAGACTCACACTGCTACAGTGCTTTGGACGCAGGCCCCTGCTAGTATATATGATGAAAGAGAACACGTCCCAGAGCATACCTGCAAGGCAGCAGCGGCAGGAGGAAACTGTTCAGCACGCCTACGGTGACTCAGAGAGGGTTTCAGAAATCAGATCCTCA
Organism: Ochotona princeps; assembly: GCF_030435755.1. NCBI lineage: Eukaryota > Metazoa > Chordata > Mammalia > Lagomorpha > Ochotonidae > Ochotona > Ochotona princeps. Next base: position 3,205,151 of record NC_080860.1, on the reverse strand, counting down.
CACTACACTGCAGAGGCTGCTGAGCACGCAGGGGGCAGAAGCAGCAGCACGCTGGTGCCTGGCACAGCAGGGGCTGGAGGAGCACGCTGGTGCCTGGCACAACAGGGGGTGCCTGGCACAGCAGGAGCAGACCTGGACCTGGCAGTGGTTTCAGTACAATCAACACTGTGAACTCCGAAAACACCAACCCAATCTTTGTGCTCAAAGTTGTATTGCTAAATGGAAAAAAGGCATTGCATAGGCCCCACGGACTCCAGTGGGCTCCTCCCGCTCAGGCGTGGCGCTGAGGCCCTGGGTAAGAGGGCCTGCGTGAGCCAAGGGAGCGAGAGTCAAGGTCTGACAGGACAGGCCCTTCACCATGGGGCTTCCTGGTCACTGACCCAGAGCAGATGTCCAGAGAGGGTGGGCACCAAGGCAGACACATGCATACAGCACCCCAGCTTCCATCCACGTGTCCCGGCCGTCTTCTGGAAAGAACTTCCAGATGAGGACACACGGACTCTATTGCAAACCTACCACACAGGTGCCTGGATGCAAACGGCCGACCCCGGAGCCAGTGCCATGTCACCGAGACAGGCATCAGCATCACACTAACAATCCTGCCAATCCAGGAAAACGCCCTGGGGAACCTGACCCTGCTGACCAGGTCAGCCTCCCCCGCAGGGGCGGGAACCGAGCTGCAGCCCTGTCACTCCATCTCACGGCAGAAGCACGCTGGCTCCACGCCTGCTTCCTCAGTGCTACTAGGTGCCCGTCCGGAGCTGCGGCCAGCTGCCTGGACCGCTGGAACGAAGGGAGGGCCCATCCTGCTGTGAGAGGCCAGCTGGATCTAGCGGCCCACACAAGGGGCACTGGTGATTCCGTCTCGTCACTGCCTGAGGTACACGGACTGAACTGAGGATAGAAGTTGCATCCACTGGGCAGAATACGCCAAAGAACAAAAACTACTCACAACGTGTCCTTTTAGGCACCAAGAATAAATAAATCCATAAAGAAAAGTCGTGGCAAACTTAATAGAACCAATCTTGGGCTTGAAGAAGCAGAGGATGAAAGCTAAAGCTGTCCACAGGTCTCCATCCGGCAGCACTCCTCTCACCCGAGTCAGCAACAAGGTTCAGAAGGTACAAAGGAAACAGCCTCAGCTGAAAATATTCCCCATCTTTCTCAACGCCTGTCAGGTATTAGGAGTGGACTATAGGCCAGACTGCACCAGGTGACCTGGAAGGTAAGCTCTGCAAGGTCCCGTCACAGACCGCCGTGAGCGTCCCCCGGGGAGACCTAAACAAGAGTCCACTGCTCGTTAGGATAACAGCTTTTTATTGGACAGCTACAAGAGTGGGGTATCTTGCTGCTTTTGACCGGTTTATACAATCTCAATTTTCAATAGTGCAACTTGTGCCAAGAAAAGAAAAAAAAAAAAAAAAAAAAAAAAAAAAAAGACCAACTGTCCCCTCACTTGTTTTTAGAAACATCTATTATAGGTAAACCAAAAGTTACCCCTATTATAGATAAGTATCTATTCACATTTGTACATTACAATTTAACAGCTTAAGATAAACTCTACAATGTATTACAATACATTAAACAATATTCAAGTTACTGGGTAACAATAACACCACCAACAACAAGAACAGAACATCCAGCAGAGCCTCAAGTGTTTCCTCATTGTCTAGTTTACAACTCAAGTACGATTTCCTTGATGAATGACAGTCAATGAATTAAGCAAAAAAAAGATTATAACATGGAAGCCAATTTGTACTTCTAAAACTACCTTTTAAGTTAAGGAAAATGTAACTTTAAGGAAAAAGGCTTAGAGCCTTTTTTTTTTTTTTTTGCAACACACATTAGGAATACTATTAATACATTAAAATGAACTTTTAAGAGTAATACCACAAAAAAGGTACATGGTCATGACTCTGACAAGAAACTCGGGGCAGGGCTCACAGGACTACAGGCGTACGCAATTAGAAATACTATAAAAATGCAATCACCAATGCTGTACAGCCACAAACATCTCTCTCCATGACGACTTCTGTGTTAATCTTGTTTTCGCATGCTTTCAAAACATGCACTGTCAGAAAAGCTGGGAAAGAACCTGAATGAATGATGCGCAACCGTTCAGTTCATGCTGTGGTAACCTACGGCGTAAGCTGGAAGGAACCCGACACGTATGCTCTGTACTTACGGACGCCAACACACATGCACTAGGGGAGAGCCCCTGCCGCGGCATGGATGGACTGTTAACCCTGAGCACTGTACGAGAGAAACGTAAAGCCACATTAGCAAGTTCTAAGCATTTTAAACCAGTTGTGGTTTGTAGGCTCACACACGCACACAGGCACACACACAGGCGCACACACACACACGCACCTCCCCCTGTGCCCCCCAAGTGGAAGTACATAGCAAGTCCTAGGAGAAAGCAAAAGAAAGACAAATGCACCACCGTCGGCACTGCTGATCCTCACTTTTGCTACCTATTCCAGGTTTTTACTCATTCCCTCCAAAATTAACCAGAGAGCACAACTGAAAAAATATATAATTCTTTGGAAACTGTCCCTGATTTTGAGGCAAATGATATGCTTCGTCGGCCTTTCAGATGCCGTCTGTCCTCTAGGCGTTGCTCAGGCTGGCGATGCTCTGCGGGTGATGTTGCTGCCACAGCTGCTTCTGCTGCACTGCAAGCTGCTGGGACTGATCGGAAGTGGAGAGAAGATTGACAAGCGGAGACACGCAATTTGCCGGAATGATCAAACCTGCAATCAGTAACAAGAATTGACACAGTTGTTCGCACAGAGCATACGTAGACTGTACTTTCAGTCTCAGCAGATTTGAAGTGAGGCATGAAAAGCACAGTGAACAACAAATTCACACAGAAAAAAGTTCCTAACATTGGCAGTGCTCATCGAGGTGCAGCCAGACCTCCCCCCAACACTGCGGGGTCCCAGTGTGGTTCCTAACATTGGCAGTGCTCATCGAGGTGCAGCCAGACCTCCCCTCAACACTGCGGGGTTCCAGTGTGGTTCCTAACATTGGCAGTGCTCATCGAGGTGTAGCCAGACCTCCCCCCCAACACTGCGGGGTCCCAGTGTGGTTCCTAACATTGGCAGTGCTCATCGAGGTGCAGCCAGACCTCCCCCCAACACTGCGGGGTCCCAGTGTGGTTCCTAACATTGGCAGTGCTCATCGAGGTGCAGCCAGACCTCCCCCCAACACTGCGGGGTCCCAGTGTGGTTCCTAACATTGGCAGTGCTCATCGAGGTGCAGCCAGACCTCCCCGCCAACACTGCGGGGTTCCTGTGTGGTTCCTAACATTGGCAGTGCTCATCGAGGTGCAGCCAGACCTCCCCCCAACACTGCGGGGTCCCAGTGTGGTTCCTAACATTGGCAGTGCTCATCGAAGTCGAGCCAGACCTCCCCCCAACACTGCGGGGTCCCAGTGTGGTTCCTAACATTGGCAGTGCTCATCGAGGTGCAGCCAGACCTCCCCCCAACACTGCGGGGTCCCAGTGTGGTTCCTAACATTGGCAGTGCTCATCGAGGTGCAGCCAGACCTCCCCCCAACACTGCGGGGTCCCATGTGGTTCCTAACATTGGCAGTGCTCATCGAGGTGCAGCCAGACCTCCCCCCAACACTGCGGGGTTCCTGTGTGGTTCCTAACATTGGCAGTGCTCATCGAGGTGTAGCCAGACCTCCCCCCAACACTGCGGGGTCCCAGTGTGGTTCCTAACATTGGCAGTGCTCATCGAGGTGCAGCCAGACCTCCCCCCAACACTGCGGGGTCCCAGTGTGGTTCCTAACATTGGCAGTGCTCATCGAGGTGCAGCCAGACCTCCCCCCAACACTGCGGGGTTCCCATGTGTCCAGTAGAGCACCGTTTCCTCAGTAAAGCCCTGGATTTTGCCATCTACCATCTTCTCACTACAAAGACCACTTTCTGTGCCAGGCACTACGGCACCAGAAAGACCACAGAGCAGGAGCTGTGAGTGCAAACGCTCCTGTGAGCAGCTGACTCTGAAAGGCCATGCAGTGAGACAGATACCAGGCAGCTGGGACGCGCAGACCTGGGGAAGAACTCTAACTACTCCCATGAGGGAATGCGGACTCCAAGGTCCTGATACGCTTGCTACTCTGTTTCTTTAAAAGCGGCTGGAAATCCAGACTTTTGTTAAGAACACCTCCTAAGCTTTAAATGTTTGCATCTAATTCAAATGAAAACTTGGAACAAGTAAAACATCTAGCAAAATAAAGTTCATGGACTAACTTTGGCCCACAGGCTGCCCCTGTGAGCCGAGGATACAAAGAAAGGCTGCTGCAAAGCAAACCAAAGCTGGGCGAACAGGCAGAATGCATCCAACAGGTCAGGGGACAACAGGTGGCCTGTTCTCCTGCCTCCTGTAACTGTCAGGGCGGAAGGCTCCGGGAAGAGCCCTGGGCAAGGTGCTGAGCTGCTTCGGGAGCCTGCACATCACGGTATGAAAGGGAGGGACCCCATGGGAACACCAGAACCACCCTGTTCATTCCATTTCTGGTCCACCTGTGAGGACGCACACGGCCTACTGGAGTCCATGTCAGATTAGATGCCTCTGGAATAGACTGAGACAGAAGCAGCCCAATGCGGAAAACACAGCATGTAACTTTTTCCATTTGTTTCATACCAAAGTGAACAATGAGGCTCACCTACAATTCGCTGTCCATCTTCTGTTCTTAGCCGCACTATCTGCATTTTCACATTTGTCCCACTGACAGATGCCAGAACACCCTCCACTTTCGTCCACACACTGAGTACTGAGCCACATAAGACATAGTAAGTGCGGCATCGGAGACCTATTTCACAGACTAATCCCAAACTGGCTTTTTTGCAATTGCCACGCCTAGGAAAGACAGGAAAAAACACACTTACAAAACATAATTCTAACAGCTTTGAAAGGGCTACCCAAACTCCCCCGGGGAGGGCACATTTCTGCACGGCCCTTTGAACCTCTAGCTCACAGCTCCCTGGGAATACATCACCATCCTTCACCCTTCCTGCTTCTGACACTGCTACTGATGATTAAAACTGCTCTGGGCCCAGCGCCGTGGCCTCCATCCAGCTCCCTGCTTATGGCCTGGGAAAGCAGTGGAGGACGACCCAAAGCCTTGGGACCCTGCACCCATATGGGAGACCTGGAAGAAGCTCCAGACTCCTGGCTTCTGATCGGCGCAGTGCCACCTGTTGCGGCCACTTTGGGAGTTAACAGTGGATGGAAGATCGTCCTCTCTGTGTTACTGATGTCCACCCCACCCACAACCCCTCCCAACCAAACCAAAAACAAAAGCCTGGCACTTCCTGGTGCCTACCTGTCTTTAGGCTATTGCACCGGGCCCTATTTGTTTTTAAATATTAAAACAAAGAGGGTGAGAATAGCACCAAGGATGACAGCCCATCACCAGGGAAAGAGCCAGCAGCACCAAGCAAAGTGGGCCCCAAACCACCAAGGTCTGGGCCACAAACTCTGAAGGCACATTTCTGATGAATGAACCACTCCTGAGAAGTTACTGTGCTCACCTCTACTCATAAAGACACACAGCAGGCCCAGTGCAGTGGCCTAGAAACCAGAGTCCTCGCCTTGAACGTGCTGGGATCCCTCATGAGCGCCGGTTCTAATCCTGGCTGTTCTACTTCCCACCCAGCTCCCTGCCTGTGGCCTAGGGAAGCAGTGGAGGACGGCCCAAGGCCGTGGGACCCTGCACCTGCGTGGGAGACTGGGAAACTTCAGCTCAGCAACAGCCACTGCAACCAGTTGGGGAGGGAATCAACGGACAGAAAATCTTTGTCTCTCTCCATTTCTGCAGATCTTTCCAATAAAATAAACAAACAAAAACAAACAAAAAACGGACATAATGCAAAGAGTAAAGCTGTGCCTAAATTTTAAATCAACCTTTGGAAAACATGAACGTACTAACCAGTAAGCATGAGTGCAAGTATCTGCAGACGAATTATACTGATCCAGCCAGTGCACCAAGGCGTCATCCGAGACGACCTGAAACACAGGGAACCTTCCAGTGAGCCAGCTGCTCCATAGGGCACTGGCGGCCTGAGCCTGTCGCACACGGCAGCCAACATTAAGGAGTCTCTACAAAGGAAACCCAGTGGGTTCACCGAGGTAGCCTAGCAGCTAAAGTCCTTGCCTTGAACATGCTGGGATCCCACAATCCTGGCACGCCTGCTTCCCATCCAGCTCCCTGCTTGTGGCCTGGGAAAGCAGTCGAGGACGGCCCAAAGCCTTGGGACCCTGCACCTCCGTGGGAGACCCGGAGGAGGCTCCTGGCTCCTGGATTTGGATCAGCTCAGCTCTGGCCATTACGGCTTCTTGGGGAGTGAATCAGCAGACGGAAGAGCTTTCTCTCTGACTCTCCTCCTCTCTGTTTATCTGACTGTCCAATAAAAGTTTAAAAAAAATCTTAGGAGAAAAAAAAAAAAAAAAAAAGGCAAGCCAGCCAGACCTTTGGCGTGCTGAATGTCATTCAAGAAGCACTGTCATAATGACTCCTGTGTGCAATTGTTCAACAAGCTAATTTAACTGCCTCCAGATGAGAAGAGATAGGAATAGTTTCATATGTATATAAAATTATACATAAATGTAAATAAATTATGGAAACACAAATATATAAATACAAAATGAATTATATATTATAAATACATATATATGAATATTGCTACTAAAATCTAACAAAGTAGAAAGAATTAACTTTACTCTTTTCTAGAAATCAACAGAAAACATTAAACAGCATCTTGCTCCAAACTGCAGGCTTTTCGTGCAGTTAGCACTGAGAGCTTCCCCTTATCAGGACCACATGTTCAGCCCTGTCACATCCCTTTTCTGGAAGGTTCTACCTGCAGTTAACACTGACAGCTTCCCTTTCCAGGAACACACATGAGTTCATAGACTCTAGGAAATGTCTTAGTAGCGGACAGAACTACAAGTACAGTATTAGTCTACCACAACTTTAACCAACTTCCCTTTATTAGGCAAAAATCCAACTGCAACATATTATATGTAGTACAATGTACAAATGAGAAAATACCTTTTTATACTTCTTTTTTAGATCAGCATAAATTTCTAACTTCAGCTGTTTCCCAGTATTTGGTCGATAAACCAGGAAAAGCTTCTTTTTGGGGTTCACTTCTTTGACTAAGATGGCAGTTTTCTTGTTGTTTCTTATCTATTAAAATGGAAGCAGCAAAGAAAGATTCAATCCTGTAAACTGGAGTCACATTTTATACCACCATGTAAGCAAACATAAACATCTGAAAGATGGCGACACCCACTGGCTACAAGGACACAGAACTGTGAGAAAGGACAAAACCGACTACATATGTGAGACACAGCACTAACCATGAATGCATGTGCTTAGTATGTATAGCACTTCATACAAGAAGGCCATTTCAAAAAGTTGCCAGGGCTGGGAAATTCAAAGATAATTACAGTGGGCACGTGACTGACACAAGACGACGCCCAGGGCCCCACAATGGAGGCCGTAGATTGGAGTCCCAGCTAGGGCTCCTCACTGCAGCTTGCCAGGAGTGCAGACGCAGTGAGGCGGCAGTGATGGCTAAGTGAGCGTCCCCACGAGCCACACAGGAGACCTGGGCTGGGGCCACTGCAGGCAGATGCAAAGGTCATCACGGCACTGCAGTTCTCTTTGTCCCTCTGTCAGTCTCTCAAACAAAACACATGCTGAGGGGTCAGTGTTGTAGCAATACAAGCTTGGCCTCTGCCCGCAGCACCGGCATCCCACATGGCTGCTGGGTACATTCCTGGCTGTTCCACCTCCAACTCAGCTCCATATTTATGAACTGGGCAAGTGTCAGAGCGTGGCTTTGAACTGCCACAGGACCAGACGCTGTGACAACAGGGGAGTGAACCAGTGGAAGGAGGATTTCTCTCTGTAAATCTTTATTTCAAACAAAAAATATAATAATAATCTCTTAAAAAAAAGATTCATTTATTTTTATTGACTACTTTAATCCACAAGTGGCAGGAACAGCTGGAGCTGAGCCAATTCGAAGTCAAGAGCTTCCTCTGGGTCTCCCATAGGGGTGCAGGGTCCCAAGGCTTTGGGCCATCCTTGATTGCTTTCCCAGGCCACAAGCAGGGAGCTGGATGGGAAGTGGAGCAGCCAAGATATGAACGGGCGCCACATGGGATCTCGGTGCATACAAGGCAAGGAGGTCAGCCACTAGGCTACTACGCAAATCTATCAGGTAATGGGGAGGGGAAATACCTGAGCCTATGGAACTGTAATATTAAGGGGGGAAAAAAAAAGACAAATCTAACAGACATAAAATGCTGAAAAAAAATTAGATGTCTGAATGTATAAACAAGTATTTCTTTTTTTAATTTCAAAAGTTATTACAATTAAAGGGGCAGAAGTTGGGAGAAAGGAGAGAGTGTTTTTCCTCAACAGCTTTCCCCCTCACCACAACAGCCAGGACTGTGTAAGGCTGAAACCAACTCCAGGCAGGGCTGAAGCCTGGGACGCCACACGTGCGGCAGAGACCAAACTGCTTGGATTCACTTCCATTTTTTGTCCAGGCTGACTGGACACTAAGGGAGCCCACGTGGGGTGCAGTCTGGGGTGGCAGCCTTATCCACAATGCCGCAATGCTGCTCCCCAATATCCATGCCACACTGCCAGGACCTTGTATGCTCGTGCATTTGTTTCTTGAACTCAAAAAATTGACCTTTTAATTCTAATTTTCACAATATTTCCTCAGTATACATATGCATTCATATTTTCCAAGCTTTATCAATAAGTAATCATAGGTGAACAATGGTATATACATATATACATACAGATATGAAAAATGGCACTTAAGACATAAAATTATGAATACAATAATTATATGATGAATGGATCAATTTACTAATTCAATATTTTAATTATATTATTTGAAACATTAAATAAAACATACGTAAATGGATAAACCTGTAATTACAGCAACAAGTCACCAGAATAGAGGGAACAAATATAACTGGGAAACATGCACACAGCCAGGAGACAGCCACAGCATTTCCGTGAAAGCATTCAAAATCTCAGGAGTTAACACATAAAAGAAAAGCCATACTTGTAAAGACAAGTAAAAACCATCATCTGGTCCTGTCAGTTCCGCCCAAATTTTGGTGGCTTCCTCCCAAGACATTCCCCTTTCTACGCTGATCTAGAAAAGAAGCACAAAGAGTTAAGTTGCACTCACTTCCGTGAAAGCCGACTGCCGGAAGCCTGCAGCTTCCCACACTTACCGTGTACAACTCCACGTGCCCAGAAGTTGAGTATCCTGGAGTCAGGAACTTCTTAACATCAGTCTTCCTCACTTTTTCATCTCCAGATCCAAGATCTTAATTAAAAAAAAAAGAAAAAAAAAAAGCAATAGGTCCATGTAAAAAAATTTACCCACTGGGTCTGGTGCCATGGCTCATTAGCTAATCCTTTCCTTGAATCGCAGGGATTCCATGTAGGTGCCAGTTCATGTCCCAGCTGCTCCACTTCCCATCCAGCTCCCTGCTTGGCCTGGGAAAGCAGTCGAGGACGGCCCAAAGCCTTGGGACCCTGAACCCACGTGGGAGACCCAGAAGAGGCTCCTGGCTCCTGGCTTCGGATCAGCTCAGCTCTGGCCATTGTGGCCACTTAGGGAGTGGATCAGTGGATGGAAGATCTTCCTCTCTATGTATCTGACTTTCCAATAAAAAATAAATAATTCTTAAAAAAATTTGCCCCACTTACCTAAGATTCCCATGTCATATCTTCCATTTTTTTTGGCATTCTGAACAACTGCAGTAAGTGTGTCCGCAAAATACTGAAATAACGCATTCTGTTGATGCACCTCCATACCCAAAATTCTATTTAAGAATTTTCCTATGTTGTTATAATCTGCAATGGAAAGATGACATAGGTAACGTAGTTCATTCAAACAGCATTTTAGAAGACACAGACCCTGTTCAACAAAGCCAATGACACCAAAGAATATCAAAATCATGCCAGGTAACACCCTTGGCCATTCCTCCCAATACTGAGGTCTCTAAGCTATCACCAAGTGCAAGTCACCGGGTGCTAATGCAGTTCAACAGCAAGGAATAGTCCATGTTCCCACCAGCACCCCAAACACAAGCAGAGCAGCAGAAAAAGAACGGAACTGGAAGGGGGAGGGGTTCAAGTTCCACATTCTCTTCTGATGTCTTCCAGCCCTGGGAATGCTGTGACAACAGGGCTAACTTGCCCAGTTCTGCCTCCAGCAACTCCCAGTACTCTCCCAGGCATCGCATACTGCTCAAGAGGATTGTTCAATTCAACTATTTTATGTTAACAGAGACCAGAATTTACCACCTAAGTAGGTTGGTTCTCCAGCAATAAATCTTAACTCCCAAAGTGTAAATCTCAATCTTGTCTGCACAATTAGAATGAGAATTTGGGAAGCTGCCACGGTCTGCACTTGACTTCTGGCTTCAAGGCTTCAAAGCCGACAGCGGACCATACTTGGAACCAGGATCTATAACTGCCACCCCACGGGCAGAAGGGAGACATAAACCCCCACCTACACTTCCTAATGGACATTCAAAACTGCTGACCTGCAGTATTTGTGACAAAATACGTTTTCATTAATGTAACAAGTTAAACACAAGGTTAACAATATGACCTTTATCCAGAGTAAGAATTCCTGAGCGATCTTCCACATTGATCAAGCCGACTCCTATCAATCCTTGACGAACATCTATAAGAAAAAAATTGTTAAAAAAACAAAAAAAAAACTAACTCAAATGATTACATGAGTTATAACCTAATTCAAACTAGATTAACTTCTACCATTAACAGCCTATCATCTATTACCATTCCTAACATTAATTTAATTGAATTCTTAGTTCAAAGATCTTCAGACACTCTACACATTATATTCCAATGCTTCATTAACCCCTCGGGCAAACCCAATGGCTCAATTTGGTAATCCTCAGCCGGCCAATTCTGGCGTTCCATACTGGCACCTGTTCGTGTCCTGGCTGCTGTTTGCCTATGGTCTGGGAAAGCAGTAAAGAACAACTCAAGTCCTCGGAACCATGCACCATATGTGAGACCCAGAAGAAGCTCCTGGCTTCATTTAGTCTCAGCTTTAGCCATTGCAGGAATTTGGAGAATGAATCAGTACATGTAAGATCTTTCTGTCTCTCGTTTTCTCCATAGAACTGCCTTTCCAATAAAAATAAGCAAATGTTTAAAAAACTCACCTGTCCAACAACAGCCTAGACAGTGGAACGCTGTGTGAAGTTACCAACTACAAAATCAAATTTTGGGCAGATAGCAGACTATTAGCTATTTAAATAATTTTGTGAAGGCACTTTTAACTTCTGTATCTCACTTATACACTGGTTCAAGCACCAGCTGTATCATTTTAAAAGCATTTATTATTTCTTTTGGAAAGGCACTTTTTACTGCAAGAAGTACACACAGAGAAAGATCTTCCATCCACTGGTTCACTCCTTAAATAGCCACAATGGCCAGAGCCGAGTCACCCTGAAGCTAGGAGTCAAGAGTCAGGAGCCAGAAGTTTCTTTTTAATCTCCACACAGACATAGGGTTCAAAGGTATTGGGCAATCCTCTATTGCTTTTCCAGGCAGGGGCTTGACGGGAAGTTGAGCAACTGGGACATGAACTGGTGCCCATATAGGATGCTGGCACTTGGAGATGACGGACTAGCCTATTAAGTCAATGTGCTGGCCCAACGTATACCACTTTAGATAAAACTACCTGCTAATGGGCCGAGGAAAGCAGTGGAAGATGGCCCAAAGCGTGGGGCGCAAGCACCCAAGTGGCAGACCTGGAAGCTTCAGGTCCCTGGCTTCCATCAAACCCACTCTGGCTACTTTGGCCAATTGGGAAATGAATCAGCAGACAGATTTCTGTCACATAAAATCTTACAAAAATAACTTAATCAGAACCTGGTGATGCTTTCTTCCAACTGTTTTAACAGAAACACAAAAAGAGGTAAGGTATTTTCCTATGCAATCAGTTTTACTAAACTTGTCTTACTCCAATGATCTTTAAAATATTTAAGTTTTGGGCAATTTATTTGCAAAGGAAAAGAAAAAACCGAGACCATGAGAGAACAGAAATGTTGGAGGTTATTTTCCCCTTGTGTTTCCGTATTCAAGTTACCTTTAAAGAACTCTCCAGGATAATCTGGAGGTGGAGATACCATAGGAGAATCCAAGTTAACAATGGACTTCATGACAATTTCTAAAGCATTTCTTCCATACTGCAAAAAAACCAAAAGCATCTTAAGTGGTTTTGTCTATTGGATGTTCTTCAATCACACAACTAGTTGGATGTATAAACTGTTCCTGGTGCTGGGCTTCGCACAAAGTAATTAGGTCACCTTTAGGGACACAACATCCCTATCAGTGGCTGACTCAAACTCGAGCTACTACACTCCCAATGCAGCTTCCTGCGCATGTGCAAGCAGGAAGTAGGCAGGTGGAGCGCCCAACCATCCGAGTACCTGCCACCGCAGAGCAGACCTAGACGGGAATCTCTGGCTTTAGCCTGACACAGCCCTGGCTATTACCAGAACTTGGGGAAAACAAGTGGTTAAATATCAGTCTCTACTGTTCAAAAAACAAAACAAAAAAACAAACAAACAAAAAATCTATTACACAAACTTAAAAAAAGCAATTCTCAATTATCTTCACATATTTTTATACCGCCTACTTAATGCCTGTTCGGATTTGATAAATTAATTTCGCTTCCTTTGAGTCTTGACACGTCCTCCATGAGGCCCAGGAAGCTGCAGTGTGCCGCCTGAAGAACTCCCTCCCCTCTCTCTTCACGACACTTACAGGGAGGACCACGGTGCTCCAGACGTACCTTGTTGTCAAAGTTGAACCGGCTCAGGTCCCTGGACTCTGTTGCCCTTCTGTCCCCATGGGTAAGCGCACCCTAGTGATACAGGAAACGTCCCATCAATCAACACACTCGGGACCTCTCGGGCAGAGGTCAGGGGACACAGGTAAACGCCCAAGGGAGCTTTCGGACAGGAGCCAGGGGTCCCAGGTCACCGTCCACAGGCACCGACAGCTCTAACTCACCAGACTTTCAAGTCTCTTAGCCACAATGGACGCGAATCTCTGCTCTCCCGCCAATTCCGAAATCAAAAAGACGTACTCAGGAGCAGTGACTTGGTTCGATCTGTGAGTTCTTCCTGCAATGACATTTTTAGAGAGACCATTGATTGTGTTCACAAGAAAGACAGCAGAAATTCTGATAACTTTCTGAAACTTGTTCCCAGTGTCTGGAACTAAGCTGCACTTCAGCAGTCTTTAAACAGGAGAAAAACCACTTACCGTAGCTACCTAACAGGAACAAAACTACAAACAGTAACTGGAAGGACACTGATATTCACAGCAGTATGAGATACGAACCAGGCTGGCACTGTGCTGTAGAACGCTAAGCTGCCACCTGTGGCACGGGCATCTCATCTGGGTACAGGTTTATACCTCAGCTGGTCTTTTTTTTTTAAGACTTACTTATTTTTATTGGAAAGTCAGATTCACAGAAAGGAGGAGAGACAAAGATCACCTGTCTGCTGGTTCACTCCCAAGTGGCTGAAACAGACAGAGCTGACTTGATCAGAAGCTTCTTCCAGGACTCCCACGTGGGTGCAGTGTCCCAAGGCTGTCCTCGACTGCTTTCCCAGGCCACAAGCAGGGAGCTGGATGGGAAGTTGGGCGGCTGGGATATGAATTGGTGTCCATATGGGATCACTGCGTGTCCAAGGCGAGGACTTCAGCCACTAGGCTACAGCATGGGGCCTCAGCTGGTCCATGCTCCTTATCTGGGAAAGCAGCAGAAGATGGCCCGAGGGTTCTGCAACTGTGCGGAAGACCCAGAAGAGGCCTCTAGCTCCTGGTCTCACAGCAGCACACCTCTGACTTGTGTGGCTATTTGAATGGAGAATAAGCCAGCAGATGGAAGAGCTGTCTCTCCCTTTGCCTTTCATGCAAAACAAGCAGGATAGAGACAGACAGACAGGAGCCTGTTACAAATCGAGGGCATGAAGTTTGGAAGACTAGGTTAGGTCACCACCTGCAGCGCTGGGAATGCACTCCAGTAGCCTGGCTGCTGCAGAGCTGCAGAGTGAGTCAGCAGAGATCCTTCTCTCAGCTTCCGCCAGGCCATCCGGGAAGGGGGCGATCTTCCCTCACCCCGACACACTGTCAGTGATTCTTCCAGTGCTGGTTAACCACAATGTTGCTGATGCACATCCACAAGATGGTCCCAAATATATTTTTTCTAATTTCTAAAAATTTATTCTCATTGGAAAGTCACATATACAGAGGAAGATCTTCTATCCATTGATTCACTCCCCAAGTGACTGCAATGACTGGTGCTGTGCTAATCCGAAGCCAGCAGCCAGGAGCCTCTTCTTGGTCTCCCACGCGGCTGCAGGGTCCCAAGGCTTTGGGCCATCCTCAACTGCTTTCCCAGGCCACAGGCAGGGAGCTGGATGGGAAGTGGAGCTGTCGGGATTAGAACCAGTGCCCACATGGGAATTCTAGCACGTTCAGGTAGAGGACTTTAGCTGCTATGCTATCGTACCGGGCCCATCACAAATACTGTTTCTAACTCAACAAGTTGTAAGGACTGAAAAGTAGAGACTTGAGCTAATCCATTAATAGCTAAATTTGGAACCATCAACTGCTCTTGCCAATTTACCACAGTCCAGAGGACTATATTTGCTGGTTCACTCCCCAAATGATTACAATGGCTAGGACTGGGACAGGCTAAAACCAGGAGCCTAAAACTTCACCCACAACTTCCACAAGGTTAGCAGAAGGCCCATTTCTCACTGCTTCCCCAGGTGTGCCAGTAGGGAGCCAGAGTGGAGCGCAGCAGCCAGACATGAGCCAGCTCTCACGTGAGACACTGCTGCAGCACGGATGGTGCTGTAGGGAGCCTATTCTGTGCCTGTGGAGTTGGTATGACACATGGCTAACAGTTGTTGTGCTTTTTTAACAAATTTACTTATTTTTATAGGAAAGACAGATTTATAGAAGAGATAGATTTTCTGCCCACTGGTTCACTCCTCAAGTAGCGAAATTGTCTGGAGTTGAGTTCATCCAAAGCCAGAAGCCAGGAGCTTCTTCTGGGTCTCCTACATGCATGCGGGGTCCCAAGGCTCTGGGACCCTCTGCACTTCCTCCAGGCCACAAGCAGGGAGCTAGATGGGAAGTAGAGCAGCAAGGAAATGAACCAGCGCCCATGTGGGATCACAGAGAATGCAAGATGAGGACTCAGACACAGGGCCATCACATTGGGCCAATGGACACCAGTTTGTGCCCCGGCAGTTCCACTTCATATTTGATAGATTTGTGTTTACTATAGGTTACATTATTGAGAGGAATGCATGTCTCTATGGGCCTCTGCTCACGCAGACGAGAGTCAGGGATGGAGGAAGATGGGTGGGACACATGTTTCAGGCTTGTACTTCCTGTTTCTCAGGGTAAGAGAGGGAATGGTCCTCTGATGACGTGCTAGAGACCTCGATGAGGAAAAATGTTACACATCTATTACTGGAGTGGTTTTGATAGTTCTGAGAAGTTACTGGTTTCATTACTCCATAGTTGGAAAAATCTTTCCAAGGTCTACTGGTTGACAAAATCTACCTTTAGCGCATCTGCAGACCCAGGAACCTACTACAAAGCTTGGCCAGAAAGTAGTCCAAGATGTCTTCCTTTCCATCCACTGATGAGGCAGTTGATGTCCTTTGCTAGGCTAGATGAAATGGCTGTCACATCCTGTGTGTATCCGGACGTACTGTCCAGTGCACAGGCACCATGAACCAAGCGGCCCAGTCCCAATACATGTGCTCCAAGGCCTGAACACACACCCTGTGATACTTCCTTGTGGCAAGGGTCTGAGTCCAGTGGTCTAATCAGAGACCCCCAAGAAACCTCGTCTGGGGCAGACCTGACTGCTAAATGCACCAGCCAGTGCAGGACCACGTATGATTTGTCACCTGCACCACTCAATACACAGACCAATGAGTGCAGTTTGGTCAGGTCAGCCACAGCCCGTATCTCGCAGAAACCAGTAAGTGCTATGATCCAGTTCAGCCAGGCCTACAGAGACCCGGTCGTCACAATGTATCAGCCGCTGCTGCAGCTAAGCTGGGGAGATTGCCAATAACATCACCAGGCCTGGCCCGCAGCCCTAAAGTTTTTTGTGCATGCCAGTCTCTGCTGCTGCCTGGCATGGTCCAAGCCACATCCTATTTGGCTCTCGTGGCACACCCATGAGTGCTATGGCTTAGGTATTCCACTTCTGATCCAGCTTCCTGCTTGTAACCTGGAGCAAGCACAGGGGCTTCTGCACGTACATGGGAGACCCAGAAGCTCCTGGCTCCCAGCTTTGGTCTGGACCAGCTCTGGCCATAATGGTCACCAGTGCAGTGAAACGGAATATGGAACTTTCTGACTCACCCTTTGAAGTAAAATTTAAAAACGTTCAAGGGCCTGGCTCGGTGGCTTAGCGGCTAAGGTTCTCTCCTTGAATGCACCAGGATCCCAAATGGGCGCCAGTTCTAATCCCAGCAGCTCTACTTTCCTTCCAGTCCCTGCTTGTGACCTGGGAAAGGACAGCCCAAAGCCTTGGAACCCTGCACCTGTGTGGGAGACCTGGAAGAAGTTCCTGGTTCCTGGCTTCAGACTGGCTTGGCTCTGGCCATTGTGGTCACTTGGGGAGTAAATCATCGGATGGAAGATCTTCCTGTCTCTCCTCTTCTTTGTATATCTGACTTTGCAATAAAAACAAAATCTTTTAAAAAGGTTTGCAATAAATCTTTATAAAAATGTTCAAAATAGTAAAAATAATAAGATAGTGGTATCTTGAGCGGCCAGCTTGCCTTGTGCCCCAACACTGTGCCCTTCCTTGCTGCTCTAGAGCTAAGGCAAGATTTTGTGACGACGAGCTGTACATCCTAGAGGATGTAGACGCAGCACACTGCCAATGCAGAATCTAAGGGCTCAAGCTCGACAACATCACACATAGACAGAGACGTCCCCAGACTGCTACCCATTCCTCAAGGGAAACACACTGCACAACTCACCAAACTGCTGAATAGCTCTATCAGCACTCCACGGTAACTCCAAAGTCATGTGAACTCTCCGCCTCTGGTTTTTGGCTCTCCGATCTGCTTGTAATGAGATGCCTGAGCTGGCAGCCTCCGAGATGATCGCAATGTTCTGTATCAAGAAGAAGAAAAAGTCAACTCTGCACGTGGCAGGACAGTGAGCGATGCAATCCATCCCCAGACGGCGTGCGTCAAGGTGAGAGTTCCTCATTTACACTTAAGTGTGAGCATGTGCCAGGGTCCAGCCAGAAGTGTAGGTGTAATGCATAATGACCAGGAACATTCCAAAAAAGCAGAAGACAAAGTCCTCTCCTATCCTTTCTCCTCTCTGCAGCAACAAGGTAGAGGTAAATATCGGATCTAAAGGGCACGGCGGTGTGGCCTAGCAGTTAAAGTCCTCGCCTTGAACATGCCAGGATCCCATGTGGGCACCAGTTCTAATCCCAACAGCTCCACTTCCCATCCAGCTCCCACCTTGAGGCCTGGGAAAGCAGTCAAGGATGGCCCAAAGCCTTGGGACCCTGCAGCCGCATGGGAGACCTGGACAAGCTCCTGGCTGCTGGCTTCAGATCGGCACAGTAACGGCCATTGCGGTCACTTGGAGAGTGAATCATTGGATGAAAGCTCTTTTCCTCTATCTCTCTTCCTCTCTCTATATATATCTGACTTTGCAAAAAAATAAATAATCTTAAAAAAATAAAATATGACCAGATGCACAAAACAGTACATAAAATAACACCTCCCCTACAGTGTTCACTGTAACAATATCCACTCGACACACGTTTGGAAGACAACTTTGAGGGAAGCAGCTATTACCTACTTTCAAGTTTCACTGAAAAGATGAATACAGACAGACAAGAGAAGCCAAATGTCTGATGAAGCTGACTGGACAAGCAGATTCTAGAACAGAGCTTCTGGTGCCCAATTCCTGATGGAGCTGGCATCTGGTAGTGGCACTGGTTGGAGTCTCAGCAGCTCCCTGCCAATGTGCCCGGAGAGCAGGAGGGTCCAAGGGAGGCACCCACAAGAAGCTCCTGGCTCTGCACAGGTGCGGCTCGAGCCACTGTGACACTGGGAAACACACCAGCAGAAGGAAGAACAACCTCTCTCTCACTCTGCCTTTCAAATAAACAAACGTACCTTTAAAAAAATGTCGGAAGGCCCTGCTGAGCCTTCACAGTGCTCAGATATGGAAATTCACTCTTTGAACTCCCACAGATGATCACCTTAATTAAACAAGGCACAGCAACACAAACAGCAAAACCAAACTATATCCGTAACCTGGCTGCACTAAGAGTCAGAACAGGTCAAGAAACAAAGATGATCTAGGAAAACACAGTATTTTTATATTCTCATTAGATTTTTCAATCCCCCAAACTATTAAGAACTATGTCAAAATCTGAACACAATACAAATATTCCCAACACTTAACTTATGAGAAACAAAAACAGCACATCCAATGACTGCATCAATTACAGAGCATGAAACTAGCGGCCGTGCAGGAGACAGGCATCCCACATGGACGGAGTCGGGTTTTAGGCGGCTGTCCTCGCTCCCACGCGGATCTCTTACGGCGTGGGAAAGCAGCAGAGAATGACTCAGGTCCTGGAGGCCTTGGACCCACGTGGGAGACCAGGAAGAAATTTCTGGCTTTCAGTTTTGCATGAACTCAGTGCTGGCCACTGGCGCCATTTGCAGACTGGACCAGCAGAGAGCCTCTGTCTCACCATCTTAAACACCTGCCTTTCAAGTAAAAATAAATCTATCGAAACAAAACTCAACAGAAGTGATTTACATTAAGTTTTTTAAAAATAAGAAAAGCCTCCTCGAACTTAAATACGGACTTACTTATCACCGATTAGCAGCCAGGAAGGACATACCTTATCTCCATCCATGAACCTCTGCTTCTCGGTGATGTTCAGTATCTCCACAGGCACATCGAGCTCAGACCGTGACTCGTAAGACACGCTTCCGTCATCGTTGCTCACAACCCGCCCCTTGCGGCCTGTCATCTACAAGCACAATGTTGGTGTTCTGTTGGTGCTGGTTTTCAGTGTGCGAAGCAGGATGTACAGAAGAGAAGAGAGGCTCCAGGAACAGTGACTGCAGGAGCACCACAGAAGCAACGCGCCACTGTTCCTTAGAGGACCCGGGATGTGGACGCACGGCCAGTCACCAGGCTCTGAAACGGCCCTGGGCAAAGCTCACAAGGACCACTGTCAAAAACAACGGGGCGGGGCCCAGCGCGATAGTGTAGTGGCTAAAGTCCTCTCCTTCAAGGAGTCAGGATTCCATATGGGCGCAGGTTCTAATCTCGGAGTCTGGCTTCCCATCCAGCTCCCTGCCTGTGGCCTGGGAAAGCAGTGGAGGACGGCCCAAAGCCTTGGGACCCTGCACCCAAGTGGGAGACCCGGAGGAGGCTCCAGATTGGAACAGCTCTGACCATTGAGGCCACTTGGGGAGAGAATCAACAGACGGAAGATCTTCCTCTCTGTCTCTCCTCCTCTGTATAGCTGCCTTTCCAAAGAAGAAGAAAGAGAGCGAGTTTTCACCCTCTAGGCCACTCCACACACGGCTTCAATGTCGGTCCAGCCTAGCCCAGGCTCTCGGTTTCCCCTTTCAGTCTGGCCAAACCCTGCCAGCTATGGAAATAGACCAACGGACATAATCACCGAAGGCCAAATAAATTTCTTTTAAAAAAGCTGCATGACAAGGACCAGTAACCCCCATCAGCCACTGAGACAAACCATGGCTGTGGGCCAACAGCCGAAGTGGAAGGAGAGGCAGATACTGTGGCACAGCAGCTCAACCTGCACCTCCGAGCTGCAGGCCTGGGCCAACTGCTGGCTTCTGTGAGCTCACACACTTGAGCCTCTGCCACTCACACACAGTACCCAGATTAAACTCCTGGCACATGACATCAGCCTGGCCCAGCCCTGCCCATTGGGAACACTGGGGAGTGAACCAGCCAGAAGTCTGTGCCAATGAAAGTAACTTTTTCAGAACACACACACAAAACCCGAAGTAGGAAGGTCCGAAAGCTCAATGATAGAAAATCTGATTACAATACTCACTCTACATGATTTAAAGAGGCAAAAATGAGGGAAGCAGCCATAAGTGTCCACCCTTACCTCAGCCACGTTCTCAGGGCCACCAAGTTCATCAATAAGCTCATCCAGGGTATTAGGAGGGAGGTCTTCCGCTAATTTTTCCAGCTTGTCAAGCAGGTCCTTCTTCATATGCTGGGCCCGCTCCACAGCATCCTGACTTGTTATAAGGCTGTTGCTACTGTTGGTATTACTATTAGCTAGAGAATATTGGTTTAAAATCAATACAATGTTTAAACATTTGTGGTGTTTACAAGTGTATTACAAAGACAACACAAGGTTTCACAAGCTCACCTGCGGTGCTGTTAGGAACAGGCGAGACGACAGGCGTAGACGAGAAGCTAGGTCGCTTTGATCCGAGTCCTGAAGCTAATAAGGCACTTTGAATCGAATCTGGGTCTATGCTCTTCTTCCTTTTCTTCTCTTTGTTTTTCTTGTGCTCTTTCCTGATTAACCAAGGATCTAACACAGAAGGAGAGATGTATTCAAGCCACCTGCGAAGACCAGTACAGAACCTTCCGGCTGATGGCACCCTTGAACTGCTTTGTACAGTGAGTATTAAAGCTGTCGACGACTATAAGGAACCAGAATATCATACCCACACGTAACAGGGTAAGGGTGGCACCACAATGTGGTAAGTTAAGCTTCTACCTCTGGTACTGGCATCCCATACTGGTGCTGGTTTAAGTCCTGGTTATTCAATTTCTGATCCAGCTCCCTTCTTATGGCCTGAGAAAGGCTCCTACACCCACACGGGAGAGCCAGAGACCTGGAGGAGGCTCGTGACTCCTTGATTCCAAGAGCTCAGCCACTGTGGCCACGTGTCAGTGACCTACCAGCAGCTGGAGGAGACCTCTGCGCCCGCACACCTACTGCTCTTGAGCGGCACCACCCATCCGTTACTCTCCAAGCACGTTATCAGCTCACCATCTTCATCATCCTCACTAGATTCATCTCGAAACGGATTGAAGTCGTCGTCATCTCCGGAACTCATGTTTTTGGAGCTTTCGTAGTCGCTCTCTTCATTCTCAGAGGCATCAGATTCACTGCCGCCACTGTCGTCGGAGCTGCTCCCGGCAAGGCCACCCGCCTTTCGTGCCTTTTTGGCTTCCCGGGTTATTTCGTCACCTGCAAACAAATCCCAAACAACAGAATCAGTCCAAATACAATGTGTCTAAAGACCTAAACACACCACAGCCATAGATCAGTTCAGAGAGTAAGCGTTTATGTAACCTATTAGAATATATAAACCCAACAACCAGATGCTACTCCGAGGATCCCATGAAGAACCAGGCTGTGCACACTTATTCTCAAGATTTAGTACAAATGCAAGAGTACTTCTAAATGTCTAACATTCAAATCAAATTCACAACAAAAAGTCACAACAGCAGAAACACAGCAGCAAATCCCAGATGGGCAGTGCGGGAACAGGGTGGATTTCACAACCCAATTTGCCTCCTAGAGCCGAATCAGGAGCCATTTTGCATAATGAGGCAAGGGCTATGGAGCTGGACTGCGCATGCACTGAGGTGGGACTGAACTAATTTCTGGCATCCTACAAGTTCCACCCAAGTCGGGTCTGGGTAGCCTTCAGACCTGATGGCCAGCAGATCAAGAACTCCACTAGTGGTACAACAGGTGCCATTTCTTACAGTGTGGCAAAGACTTTAAAACTGCAGAGGAAAAGAGTGAGCTGTGCTGTATCCCATGTGTTTTTTATTTCAATTTTGTTTATTCCAAATAACTCCTTTTCTCTTGTCGGATTCATCACTGACTCATGGATTAAGCGGTGGGATCATTCTTCCCAAGAGACTTTTGTGTTTCCTTTTGTACTCATGTGTTGATTACTCAGTGGCGCGTTTTTGTCATGGTGCTGTAATTTGTTCATGTTGTTGTTGCAGCTGTTCTCATACCAGTTGTTGACCTGGTTTCATGGCTTCTCAATTATGGAAATGTATAGTGATGGAGTACCGGGTTTGATCATACACAGATATGGGGGTATAATGAAACATGCATCCCTGCTTTCAGATAAAAGATGGATTCCCAACACAACTGTTGGACATGTGTAGACAATGGGATGCTGGACGGACACTGTACCAACAGTATCGGGCACACTTAAATTAGAGACTGATGGAATTATGATTCCTCAGGAAGGACTACACCATTGTAGTACAATGGGGAAAATCTGTCCGGGGCAGTGGCCGCTCCTGTGCAACTCAACTGAACATGCGCAGGCACTTGAGGAGCTGCCAGAACACTGGGACAAAAGGCAAGCTGCAGCGCAGACATGCGGATGAGGATGGACTACTGGGTTGTGGGAGAAAGGAAGCTCTAATTGACAAGTTCACTCGCAACCATGAAACCATGACCGTGAAAACATGCAACCGTTTGCTACTCAAACTCCATTCCCAAACACTGTCAGCATCAACTATTCAAAACAAGACTCACCTTTTCGCTTCCTCACTTTACTTTCTTTACAGGGACTGTCTCTGGGCGAACTGCTATTGCTTGGAGCAGTCAAATCAATTCCTAGTAAACTGTAAAGTTTTTTTCTGTCTGGAGCAGGAAAGTGCTTTTCTATGAGGGACTGCAAAACTCCTCTGTTTTTAAAAAAGAAAATAGTGACAATTATTCCTTCACATGGCAAAATAACTTAGAAAATCTTAACATTTACATTTTAAACTTTCATTAATACAGAACAAATTTCATAATTTTATAAATACAATGAAGAATCATAATTCCCTCCCTTAATTCCAGAATATATCCTAAAAGGAAATATACTACGCTTAATCTTAGAAAATACGACTCAGCTAAAAATGAATTTTAATTTTCTACATCAATACTGTCTGAAACCCAGTGCAAGCCAAGCCACAGCGTGTCTGTCGATTCTAGCACCTGCACAACACCTGCAGCAGGTGAAACACTGCGACACTAGCGCCAGGGCTCAACACGTCAACTCACTGCTTGCAACACCCGCACTAAGGTGCTGGCTCGAGTTTTGGGTACTCCATGCTTTTTCTTTAAGATTTATTTATTATTTTTTATTGAAAATGCAAATATGCAAAGGAGGAACTACAGACAAAACGATCTTCCACCTGCTGATTCACTCCCCAACTGGTCGCAATGGCCAGAGCTGAGTCCATCCTGAAGCCAGGAGCCAGGAGCCATAATGTACTCCTTTCCCAGGCCACAAGCAGGAAGCTGGATGGGAAGTATAGCAGCCAGGACACACACAGGCACCCACTAGGGATCCCAGCACATGCAAGGCGAGAACTTCAGTCACTAGGTCATCACTGCAGGCCTGATGGCAGACTTCTGGTCCAGCTCCCTGCTAGGTTAACTTGGAGAGAAGCAGCTGATCCCTGGGTGGAGAAGCCTGCAACCGTGGGAAATGAGATGTAGCAGGTGGCTCCTGGTTTTGGCCTGGCAAGCACACGACTTGCGGACAGCCAGGGAGTAAAGGAGAGATGCACTGATCAATCCACTGACTGATGGTTAGATAAACTGAATATATTTAATGCATAAAAAGTGATCTTACACAACATAAATAATGCAAAGAATGCAAAAATTTACCATAAAGAATTAAATTAGCTAATGCAAAGATCTGGAATGCTTCACCCGTTTGCGAGTTACTCTTCTGCAGGGGCCAAGCTGGTCCAATGCTAGTAAACGTGCTGCCAAAACAAGCACTATTTACTTAATATAAAGGCAGGGAGGGACAGGCAGGGAGGATTTTCTACCCTCCTGCTTCATTCCCAAAGTTGCAACAGCCAGACCTGAGCCAGGACCAATTCAAGAGTCTGACACTCCAACTGGGTCACCCATGCACTTGAGCAGGGAGCGGGATCCCACAGGCGCAGCTGCGATGTGACGTGAACTTGTGTCATCCTAACATGCTATGCCCCAAGAGTGCACATGGGAACGGTTTTCCCTTCAGATGAAGGGCTCTGAACCCGTTCTTCCACACTTAGAGCACACAGCAATTTGAACTTACTTTATGGGCGCAAAAGGCACAAGTACCCAACAGACACCAAAGTACAGAAAAATACATCAAATTTTTGCTTTGAAATTTTTTCAAGTAAATGCATCTTAAAATAGACATGAGTTCCTCCCTATAACAAGAAACACAGTGACAATGGCTACATTGTCCGCTTCATTCCCACAGGTGGACGCATGTGACAGACTGAGCTTGATCTTGCACTGGCCAGCACGCTGGAGTTAACTCTGGCGTTATCTCAGGCAGGGTTTCTATGGTGTTCCCCCCAGTTGGACTGCTGGACTCAAAACTCCAACCACAGGGAAATCACAAGATCTGTGGTCTGACCGTAGAGTGCGTGTGCCAGAATTGGGCCTCCTTGGTTGCTGAAGCCTGTGCGGTGTCAGCATGCCCAGAAACTCCATGAGGGACATGACAGCTCACTGAGGCTTACAGAGGACGTCTAGGACCACGGAAGGCAGAACTGGACAACTCCCCCGGCCAAGCTTTGACCCAAGTGTCTGTGCGAGTGGATATGTCAGATGGACTTTGTCAGCCAATGGACCTTGGGAAGAGTTCCTCAACCTGGGAGCAATAAAATCAGAAGCATTGGGCCCAGCACTATAGCACAGCGGTTAAAGTCCTAGCCTTGAATGCACTGGGATCCCTTATGGTTGCTGGTTCTAATCCAGCTAGCTGCTTCCCATCCAGCTCCCTGCTTGTGGCCTGGGAAAGCAGTCGAGGACGGCCAAAAATTTTGGGACCCCGCAACCGCATGGGAGATCCAGATGAAGTTACTGGCTCCTGGCTTCAGACTGGCTCAGCTCCAGCCCTTGTGGCCACTAGGAGAGTAAGCCACTGGATGGAAAATCTTCCTCTCTGTCTCTCCTCCTCTCTATCTCTCCTCCTCTCTCTGTATATCTGACTTTGCAATAAAAATAAATAAATCTTAAAAAAAAAAAAAAAGAGCATCTGAGAACTACTGACACCACTTCAGCAGTAGCCTTGGCGCATGCTCCACATTGGTGACCCTAGGATGACACCACGTGGCCACCCCTAGCCTCAGGTATTGATTAGCCTGACTATAGTTAGAATTCTGGGAGTGGCCCTCTCCCCTGCCCCACATACATAAAGTAAAAAAAAAAAAGGAAACAATTATCTCATCGACCT
Source organism: Ochotona princeps (assembly GCF_030435755.1). NCBI lineage: Eukaryota > Metazoa > Chordata > Mammalia > Lagomorpha > Ochotonidae > Ochotona > Ochotona princeps. The sequence goes on along the minus strand of NC_080860.1, from coordinate 3,179,738 downwards.
TCTCCCATTCCTTGACCCTTCCCACCCTGCTCAACAGTCCACATGGACATGGATCCTTCTCAATCATGTGAACTAAAAACCAAAGGGGGGGCGCCCAGTGAGATAGCCCAAAGGCTGGATCCTCACCTTGCATGCCCGGGATTCCATATGGGTACCAATTCATATTTCAAATCATGACTGGTTCACTTCCCATCCAGCTCCCTGCTTATAGCACGCAAAAGCAGTAGAAGATGGCCCAAAGCCTTGGGACCCTTCACCCACAAGAGAGACCGAAAAGAAGCTCCTAGCTCCAGGCTGCAGAGCAGCTCAGCTCTGGCTACTTCGGGCACTTGGGGAGTGAACCAGTGGACAGAAGATCTTTCTCTGTGGCTCCTTCTTTCTGTATACCTGACTTTCCAATAAAAACAAACAAACAAATCTGGCTTCCCAACAAAATGAAAACAACAAATAAATCTAAATAAATAAATAAAAGTTAAAAAAATAGTACAAGTGAATGCAAAATTTTATCTCCAGGCATGTCAACAATAACAGTAATAGAAGTAAAAAGAAACCAAAAACATTACTTGGCAGTTGAAACAAAATCATTCAATTCTCCACCGCCCTCTTCCAAGGCTTCTAAGGTTCTAGCTTCTCCTGTGGACTGCAGACCAATGACCACACACTGCAAACAGACACAGGAAACACCATTACAAGTCGGCACATAGAAACATTTTACCTCCCTAGCAAGCAGCCCCACCACTGTGAGTTTCTATATTCTACACAGCTGAGTAAGATTACAGAACCACCCTAAGGAGTACACACTCAGTCATTCACCTTCTTAGGAGCTGTATCCTCACCCAGAAGGCTAAAGCAGCGCACGCACACACATCAGCGCTGACAGTCATGGACAGCCAACCCACAGCACCACTGACTTCATCACGTTCGTCGTCAGCTACCTGAACTCTGAGCACTCTGAGCTAGCCACCAGTAAGACCATATTTACAAGCAGAACACCTCACCACCAGCCAAGACTAAACACTTCAGCAAAAACAACAGGTTATTACAAACATCTGCCAACTTACTTTTCCATTCTTGATTTCTTCCCGGGCTAGTTGCACAACTCTTTTAACTTTGGAAGCTATACACAAGTACTTGAAAAACCTCTGGTGAGCAGACCAGAACTGACCCCACATGGACTTCTTCATTCGCTGCTCAGCATCGATCAGATCAGCAGCTTGCTGAAATCGCTCCCTGGCAATGACCCACTGCAAAGACACAATCAATACTGTAGCCAGTTCACCGAGTGCAGTCACTGAAACTCCACAAAATTAACACAGGACCAGGGTTGTCTGTTTCCTTTTCTTCTTCTTCTTCTTTCAATTTTCATTTTAAACGATGCTTACACAGTTGATCAGGGTGGGAAGGAGCCAAGATTAGGATAAAGCAGGTGAGACCACTGTTTCTAAAATAGGACCATGGTTGTCATGAAGCCGGTTAAATGGCCAAGTGTGATACAGCCTCTATACTGGAAGGCTGGTTTAGTCTAAATCCTAGCCTCTCTACTTCGCTCCAATCCTACTTCCCAGCAATGTGCCTGGGAAAGCTGCTGTCCATCGCCCGGGAACTCACGGATGCAGGTAGAGACTTCTTTCTGTTAATCCGGCCCAACCGTAGTCATTATAAACATCTGAGAAACAAACCTACGGATTTAAGACTTCTATGTCTCTTTGCTTTCTCTCTCATGTTGGCTTTCGAATAAAGATTGACACACCATTAGGGACTGGTGTTGTGGCACGGAGGGCTAAATCCAGTTACTGGTTTGTTTGTTTTTTTTAAGGTTTATTTATTTTGATCATTTACTATTTCAGAGTAGAAATAATTTCAACTGGTTAACAGACATTTGGTTTAAACAGGCTATTATGTGGCCATTCATATGCTGTCTTATAGAACTATTTCAGTTGGTTAACTGACATGAGAGCACAATAAACCCCACACAGGAGGAAGAGTTTCTCACCAGTCTGACTGCTTTGTTATACATTTTCACATAGCTCTGAGAAAGAAGCACTTCCTCGATTTTGAAGGTCACTCCAGTGAAGCTCAGCTGTCGTGCGATGTACATCCCTCGAAGCTTCATGTCCATAGCGACGATCTCCATGGCACCTACACCTCTGAGCAGATCAAACACACAGCACCCTCAGTAAGTACAAACCAGAACACGCAGGAAGGGGGTTCTCACATAACACGTGACTGACACAGGAACTGAGAACAGTACTTTAAAGCACTGCCAGACACACAGGATGCAGTTAACTTCATTTAGTATAAAAAACTTGCTATTCATTCATGGGTCTCTCATAAGACATTTTCCACATACTTAATGCAAACCTGTATTACCTTCTTTCTACTGCTTGAATAAAATCACTGAATTCTCTAAATGGCGTTCCCTCACCCCATATTCCAAGACGGTTCATGTAGGCCATGTTACGTGGTTCGGACGCACCTGAAAAATCCCCAAATGTAACATATTACACCTGAAGGAGTAACCAGCCCCATCTCTTCAAGTAATGATTTACTCACCAGTGGCACTAGCGTAAACAACTCTGGCTTTCGGCAATTTGTTCTGAAGCTCTAAAACTGCTAAGCCTGTCTTGGTGGGTTTTGAAGAACCAACAGGACATAAGTTTTTTGCTTTATGACACTCATCAAACACTATCTGTAAGGAATGAATTAAGGAACACATCACATTACAACTGACTTCCCTGAGCCTTTCAGATTGTCATCAAGATTAGACACAAACGGGGCAGGTGTCTGGCAGAGGGGTGAAGACGTCACTGGATCAGCCACGCACGCCGGACTGTAGGAGAGTTTAGGAGACACTGAGCTACTAAGATTTCTCTCCCTGAATCTTCTCAGGTAGACAAATATGTAACATGAATCCCCAAGAATGACATACAGTACTCCCCATAAATATTAACATTATCCTAAACTACAAGCTTCAACGTGAAAGCAAAACCCAGCGTCAACTGTGTAACGCTCAGACTCCCTCACACATTCAATCTATCTAAGGACTTCACTTTCCAAATCAAACAGTACACAACTCAGATCAACCACTCGCCCTGAAGGATACCACTCCGTCGAAGTCACTGCCGCACCAATGGAGAAGCTGCTCCAATCTTGTTTTGTATTTACCACCAGACTGGCTTTCACCAATAAGGGAAGAATAGGTAGCAAAAATAACACCCTTTTTCACACTCCCATTATGTTTGGAAGAAATTTTTCCATATTTAAACTAGAAAAAAAGAGCAGAATTTAATTAGCATATTTTTCTCAGAAACATTTGAACCAAATAGTTACAATTTCTTAATGTGGTAGCGTGACAGCTTTCAGAAAATTTGTAAGCACCACTTAGAAAGATCCCAAAAACTTGTTACCAAGTGCTCAGTGGTGTGGCACAGTAGGGAAAGCATTGCTTTGCAGGCCTGGCACAGTAGCCTAGTGGCTAAAGTCCTAGCCCTGCACGCCCCAGAATCCCATATGGGTGCTGGCTTGTGTCCCGGGAGCTCCACTTCCCACCCAACTCCCTGTTTGTGGCCTGGGAAACAGTCAACGATGGCCCAAAGTCTTAGGACTCGGCACCTTTGTGAGATACTCAGAAGAAGCTCCTGGCTCCTGGCTTTGGATTGGCTCAGCTCCGGCCGTAGTGGCCACTTGGGGAGTGAATCAACAGACGAAAGTTCTTCCTCTCTATCTCTTCTCCTCTGTGTATATCTGACTTTGCAATAAAAATAAACGAATCTAAATAAATCAATCTTAAAAAAGAAAGGCGGTGCTTTGCAACACTAGCATCCACTGTGTCACCTCAGGTCCCGATGCCGCCCTTCAGTTGCAGCTCCTAGCAACGCGCAGGGAAAGGCAACCCAAGACGACCCAAAGGTGTGTGTTTCTGCCAGCAAGCGAAGACCCCAGAGAAAGCTCTACTCTAACACTATCAAATAAAAAATGTTTAACAAAAAGGCCAAATAAAAACTTTATGCACACACAGAAACACACGCATGTATGCAACTATATGGCAGAATGGTCCAGTTTTCGAAGCTTAAAACAAACAAACAAAAAAAACTATCACAAAATAAATAAAACACCCATTTTTCTGTAAAAATAAAGGTCACTCTATCAATTTATACAAAACATTGTAAGCTCAAAGAGACAGAAAACATGTAATATGGAGCCAGCATCAATGTGGAGTAGCAGCTTAAGACCTCCTCCAGTGCAGGCATCCTATCGAGATGCTCCACCTCCAATCCAGCTGGAAATGCATCCGTAAAGCAGCAAACCACAGCCCACATTTCTGAGCCTGTACACCTACATGGGAGATGCAGGAGAGGCTCCGGGTTCCTGGCTTTAAGCTACTCCAAGTCCAACCCCTTCAGCCACATTGAGAATGAAGCATCAGACAAAAGATCTCTCGGTCTCTCCTTTTCTAAGATTTGTTTTTATTCGAAAGGCAGAGAGGAGGAGAGACAGAGAGGAAGATCTTCCGTCCGAAGATTCACCCTACAAGTGACTGCAATGGCCGGAGCTGAGCTGTTCCAAAGCGAGGAACCACATGGGTGCAAGATTCCAAAGGCTTTAGGCCATCCTCGACTGCTTTCCCAGGCCACAGGCAGGGAGCTGGATGGGAGGTGGAGCTGCCGGGATTAGAACTGGCGCCCATGTGGGATAGCGGCGCGTTCAGGTGAGGACTTTGGCCGCTAGGTCATCGAGCTCGGCCCGGTTTCTCCTTTTCTAACTGTGCTATTAAAATAAAAAATAATAATAATTCTCTCTGGAAGAAAAATACATGTAATCTTCCATTATATTACTCAGAAAGCAAAAACAAAAACAAACAAAAAAAAAACCAAACCACTTCTAGATGTTAGTTACACCTTTTATGTTTGAACTGTTTATAGGTACCCAAGAGCTAGTACTTAACTAGCAATCTAACTCAGTCAACCACAAAAGCCCAGGCGAGCAGGCCCACACCGATTCCTTCAGGAACAGGAATCACAACTGAGTCAAAGGGCTACCAGGGACACATTTGCAGCAGAAATCCTGCTTGGCCTACCATAACCATGCTAGCCAGTGGTGCACAGTCAGTTAATAAGCGCTACTAAATTCATCTCAAAGTTCTAGTTGGGTGTAGCCATGTTTGATATATAAACACACATTTTGTTCCGACCAGACAGGTCAAGCCTACCAGCTGTACATTCATTGCACTCAGCCTCTGAGCCACAGCGATCACCCACATTTCTGCCTAAACTGTACTTCAACGGTCAGACACAATCAGCCCAGAGGACTAAGCTCTGCAGCACAGCACATCAAGCCACAACCAGGGACGCCAACATATCTATTAGTGCAACGGTGCCCGTCCCAGCTATGTGCTTTCTGATGCAACCCCCACTAAGGCATCAGCAGCAATAACGGCCCCACCACGGAGGGGAGACAAAGAGGAAGACTCAGGGGCTGAGTTGCAGCAGAGCAGGTAGAAGTGCTGACTGCAAGCCCTTACCAGTGCCAGTTCAAGTCCTGGTTGTTCCACTTCCCACTCAGGTGTTCCCTCCTAACGTGCCTGGGAAAGCAGGAGCGCATGGTCCAGGCGCCTACACCCCTGCATTCAACTGAGAGCCTGGAAGCAGCTCGCGGCTGAGGCCTGGCCCAGGCATGGCTGTTGCACCACGCGGAGAATGAGCCAGTGGATATAAGGTGTTTACCTCTTCTTTGTAACAATTTCAAAAAACTAAATATATCTTAATTTAAAAATTAAAGGGACCAGCGCAATGGCTTAGCGGCTAAAGTTCTTGCCCTGAACGCTCCAGGACTAGCAATCACCATGTTCTCTGAGGAGTGACTTAGCCCTGCTTACAAGGCAGTCACAGGAAAGCGTTCATGGACCATTCCTAAGTATTTATCTAATGGAGAACCAAGCAAGAGCTCTCCTACCTTATTTAGTGAATGCACCAAGATGTTCTTTGCTCCGATATCTCTCAAATCTCTCTCAGCATCATACTTTAAGTCATTTGAGACGCTAAACCTGTCACAAAGAAAAAAAGAAATTCCTAAATTAAATGTCAAGCCTGACAGTTTCAGCCTCTGCCTGCAAGGGCAGCAACCTGGATGAATGCTGGTTCAAGTCCCGGTTGCTGCCATCTAAGCCAGCTCCCTGCTAATGCTGCTAACAAAGTCAACCGACAGACAATCACATATCTTTCCCTCTCTCTGTAACTTGCCTTTCAAATAATGAAATCTTAAAAAAAGAAAAACAATCCTGTTGCAGAACCCGCGGTGAATGCAGGCTGACACTCACCAAAGCGCTCGCTTCCTGCTCAGCAGGTAGTTCTCATAGATGATGCCCGCTATCGTCCGGCCTTTGCCAACCCCGGCACCGTCACCGATCAAGAAGCCAGCACGGTCTCCATTAGGGAGGAATGTCTCATGTTGCTGGAAAAGAAAAGGGAATTAGCCTACCATGTACTTTGGCGACCAATTTCATAGTTTTACACATATATTACTGCTTCTATATAAATGAAGCACAGTTTACAGATACTATCTGTGTATTTATTATGTCCTTTCTTGTTCTGTTCCATGAACCATGTGACTGAAGCTCATGAATTAGTGAAGGTCACTCCTAACATCAAAGCTTGTATCATCAAGTAAAAACCTTTCCATCACACATAAATAGGAGGGCAGTTGGCTATTTGGTCACTATGTTACTTTATAGAACTGAGTGTAACCCAAAAACTTCCAGAACAGCCAGAACAAATTAATCAACACCATGCTAAGAAAGAGAAGCAAACAGCTTTGATGCAAAGATACCAGTATATTCAATCACCACCCAACAGCGGGAATCAAATCTGAAACAAGCATTTTTCCCTGTGCGAGTGTGTGTGTATGCGCACATGCACATGACTGTCAAAGGAACAAACTCCTAAAGATGAAAATAACATAATTTTATTTATTTATTTTTTTAAGATTCATGTGTTTCTTCTGGAAATGCCGATTATCAGCAAGGGGATACAGAAAGACCTTCTGTCCACTGTTCACTCCCTAAGTGAGCACACTGGCCAGAGTCGAGGAGATCTAAAGCCAGGAACTCCTTTCAGGTCGCCCAGGTAAGTGGCAGGGGGCCAAGCACTTGGGTCATCCTCTACTGCTCTCCTAGAACACAAGCAGGGAACTGCATGGGAAGCGGAGCAGCCGGCATATGAACTGGCGCCCATTTGGTACACTGGTACTTGGAGGTGGAGGATAAGCCAATTGAGCCAGAAGATGTTCCTGGCATTGTTCTGATTGGCTCAACTCCGATTACCGTGGTCATTTGGGGAGCAAACCAGTGGATGTCTCCCCTCTCTCTAAATAAATATATATAAGCCTACTCGTCTAAAACTCACACTTCCAATTCGTGCACACAGGCAAGCACACCACTGGGTTAAAGCACTATACCAGCCTGCAACTCCATCAGCTCTGCTCACCTGGGCAGCATATGTAATCGCCTCCAGCTGCAACGCTGACAACCAGCCGTGGTCAATAGTTTCTTCAGAAATAGACGTTTTGTACCAAACATCAGGAGGCGTAACACTGGATAAAGAGCTAGTTTCCACTACAGCATCTGGATGGCGTAGGCCAATTTTTACTGAATAAAAAATTTAAAAGGCTTCATTGTAATCATTTAACAACACTTCCAGCTTGGTAAAGTATTAGAATACAAACTCTTATTTTTCTACTACATATGGTTTACAGATTTGATGGTTAAAAAATCTAGAAATACAACAATTTAGTTCACACTTTCAAGTTCACCACGAAAATGGTCATATTCTAAGGGGTTCAGTAGCAACTTGAAACATTCAATTCATTTATTCAAACAATAAACTACTTTGCAAACAACTTTGGCTACAAAATTAAGCAGTAACTACCATAACAAAACGTGCTATGTAAATACTTTAAAACAGCAACTTACAGATGCTTTCGGAAAAAGATCGCATAGTTTAGTTTTCAACCGCAGGTTACCCAATCTTAGCCTCTCACGAGCTGCTGTGTGTACTTCATATAAAAGTAGCCAAAGACAAGAAGGAAGCCAACGGGCACACCCAGGTTCTAATGAAACGGCGCCTGCCAAGGCAGCCGTCTCGAGACTGTACTGAAACTTCACTTCAAGGGTCAGAGATGAACTATTTCAATCTTGCTATGAGATTATTTGGAAAGAGTATAAGTATCAGTTTAGGAATAATAACCAAAACTAATTTTTCAGAAAGATTTCAAAGCAGAGAGCTAGAAAGGGCGAGAAGAAGGGAAATAGAGAAGTCAAACATCCCCTCTACTGCTTTGCCAACCACAGTCAGGGCTGGCCAGGACCACAGAGGGAGTTGGGGATTCACCCTCCTCATCATTCCCTGCTTGCCTGAAAGCAGTAGCAGGGAACTTGTTCCCTGGACCCTCACACGGCATACCAGCATAGGAGCTGACAACCCGCTGCACAGCTCAGGCACCTCACTCATTGACATGACTGAAGAAAGTACAGGATTTTCAATATCCATATATAGATGCTAAAGAATCCATTTTTTGTTCAAATTTAAAATACACTATTAATAGAACCAGTACGGTGGCACAGGTTAAGCCAGTGCTTACATTGGGTACCCAGCTCCTCAAATACCAGGCCAGCCCTCACCAACTGTCCCACACCTGACCAACTCCTCCCTAATACGAGGGCAAGCAGCAGATGACCGAAGTCCTTGGCCCTGCAGTGATATGAGCTCCTTGCTGAGCTCCAGCCTGGCAGTTTCAGCCACCTGGGGAGGAAAGCACCTTAGGGAAGACCCTGTCTACCTTTCTCTTTGTAACTATGCCCTTCAAACAAGTACATGACAAGTCAACAGTGCATGGGGGAGAGACACAAGGTTCAAGAGGAACTGGCAAGTCTCTTGCTAGCTGGATCAGTCCAGAAGACATACATTTTATCGGCATATATTCTGCATAGGTTTCTGCATGACCCATTTCTTCTTCATCTTCTTCCTCGGGCTCATCTTCCTCCTTTACAATGGGTACCTTCTGTAACAGACAAAGGGTATAATCATCTCAAGTCCAAGGACAACAGACCTGGAAAACATTCAAGAAAACTGCCCAAAAAAATGCAATCTCCAGCCACAATGGCTCAAGGGCTAATCCTCTGCCTACAAGCGCCATCATCCCATGTGGATGTCAGTATGCACACGGGCCGTTCCACTTTCAGTCTCGCTCTCTGCCTGTGGCCTGGGAAAACAGTGCAGGACGCCCTAAAGCCTTGGGACCCCATGCCAACACACGCACGGACGTTCCTGCACCCTTGCAGACTCACCATGGTCGGGGAGAAGCTCCGCATCTTCATGTCATTTATCCAGATCCTCGCCACCTCCTTGTTAGAAGACTCTTTTTTCACTGTACCATTGCTTACATCAGCTGTGCGGAAGAAGCCAATTTATATTTCAGAAGAAAATTCCAATGTATCTTCTTGCCACTTAATAAGTCAAAATTTACCCATTTCACAAACCAAAGGAGCTCAATCTGTCTAGCTAGTTACATTACGTGTAAGCTAGACACCTTTACGGATAGAAAAATGTGCCAACAAAAAAAAAAATGTGTGTACATAAACACTTAACAACTACTGCTCACATGATAGACAACTATCCAAAACAATCTGTAGCTTAGCAAACACAAAGGGACATTTTGCTTCCTTCAATAAAACACAAAAACAGAAATAAAATTTATGTTACCACCAAGAGGAAGTAAATCTCGCCTGATTTACTAGTGCTTATTTCAAAGCAAAACAATCATTTATGTAAGAAAAAAATGAATTTAGAAACTCTATTTTTCATCCTTCCTCCAGAAAAAAAAATTCAAAAGACAAACTTTCTCTACAAATGGTGTTCAAACCATTTTTAAATATAACAAGAGAGGTGCTGGTACAGCATCGTAGCAAGCTAATCCTCTGCGTGGAGAACCAGCATCCAATATGGATGCAGTTTTCAATCCCAGCTGTGCCTATGAACGATTCAGTTTATTATTCTGGGGTCGGTGTTGTGGCAGAGTAGCTGAAGCCTCCACATGCGGCACCGGCATCCTATACAGGCACCAGCTCGAGTCCTTACTGCTCCACTTCTGACCGGACTCTGTGGTCATGGCCTAGGACGCAGCAGAGGATGGCCCAAGACCCTGCACTGCTGCACCCACCAGGAGAGACCTGCAAGAAGCTCGTGGCTCCGGCTGCTGCAGTCACTGGGGAACAACCAACGGACGGGAAATCTCAGTCCCTCTCTCTAACTCAAGTAAAATAAGTCTATGTATTTCATATTTCTGAATTTGAGGAGCAGGGTGCAGAGTTCCTGGAAACAAACTCTCAGTGTCCCTGAAGAACTCCTAATATAGGAAGTATTCCTGGGACCTCAGGCATGACACTATGGTCCTTAAGGACACAAGAACGCAAAGAATTCTGGGAAATGACCAGCATTCTCTATATAATACTTAGAGACTACTGGGCAGGCATGTCACTTGGAGCTCAAAAATAAGAAGGGCTGAGTCTAACATGAATGAACTGGTGCAAAGTTCACGGGGCCATGAGACGGAAGCACAACCTGGGGTTGGCGCACTGGCTCAACTGGCTAACCCTCTACCTCCAAGTGCTGTGATTCCACATGAACACCATTTCATGACCCAGCTGCTCCACTTCCCTTCAGGCTCCTGGTCATGAGAGGGAGAAGAGTGGAGGACGGCCCAAGTCCTCATGCCCCTGCCATGCTTGTGGAAGAACTGGCTGGAACGCGAGGTTCCTGGCTTCCCCCAGGCCCCCTCAGCCACTGCAGTTTCAGGAAGTGAAGCAATGAGTAGACGACTCTCAACCTCTCCCCTAACTTCGTCTTTGCCCAGGCATTAAAGTGCCAGACAACCCCATAGTTCCTTTCAAGTGCTCTAGCTATGCCACAGAAACAGACACGTACAACGACAAGCACCACCTCCCGCATCCAGTGCAAGACCAGAACAGACCCTCTAAACAAAAGGCACCGACCCGCGTCACGGGGAGACACACTTACTGGCTGCCGTGGCCACAGGTTGCGCGATGTTCGGAGGCGGCTTGAGCTTCATGAGCTCGTTCAGACTGTTGTTCTTGAGCAGATCCTTCAGCTGCACCTGCTCCTTGGAAGAGGCGGGGCTCGCGGCAGCCCGCACTGCCGGGGCCGAGGCAGAAGGCCGAGTGCTCGCAGTCGTCTGCATGAATTTCGTTAAAGTGATGGTTTGCCTATTGGTTGTTACAGGTGGCGTTTTGGTCATGACAATCGTAGACCCCAAGGTAGGAAGCTGGCTGATCTGGTTGAGCACGAATGTCGTCGTGGATGGCGGCTGCTGCTAGAGAGGCAGAGTAAGCATGTGACACCCCTTCCCAAGGAGGGGCAGGGAGCAGGGGCCCTGGAAGCCCAACACTGATTTTATTCTTGCCTGATGACTACCCTTTCATTTCTCATTTGCTAATAATTAGCTACAAACTACCACGTCAAAGTACTCCACAGTAAGAAAAGGAACAAAAGCAGAAATAAGAAAAAAAAAAATGAGATAAGGGTGAATTTCCTAAAATGTCATTTTTCTTTTGATAACCCCAAGTGCCTGCAGAGACAGCCATGTGTTATGGAGCGGCAGTAAAGGTGAGGTGTGTGCACAGGAACATAGCAGGCGGCCGCGCTGCAGCCGTGCGCAGGTGGCGCGGATGGCACCGCCAGCTCGAGTTGTGGCTGCCCTGCTGCTCGTGTACCTGCGAGGCATGGAGAATGACCTGTCACTGGGCTCTTGTCACCACAGGAGACCTGAATGTTCCTAGCTTTATGCTGGCCCAGATCTAGCTATTGCAGCCATTTGGGGAGTGAACCAGAGGACATAATATTTATTGCAATGCCTTCAAAATACATGAATAGTAAATCTTTTTTAAAATGAGGGAGCTGGAACTCTTTGCCCTTAGAGTCACATGATGAGCACCTTGCTGAAGGAGCGAGGTGGGCATGCGCAGTGGAAGCGTGCTTACCCTCATGTTTAACAGTGCTGCAGGAGGGACAGCCTCTGGCTCTGGTTTAGCAGGAACTGCTGCTTCAGGCTCCACACTGAGTTCTAATGCGTTAAGTGGCACTGACTGCAGAGAGAACATCAGGACAGGAGAGGAGGACAGCGACCGTGTCAGACAAGAGCTGCACTTCTACTTGGAGAACGTGTCGCAGGGACACAGGAGGCAAGGCCAACAACCCTGACATGCAGCACTCTCAATGAAGCGGAGCTAAGCTGCCAGCAGAATCTTACTTCCACTTTTCACAAAAAGTGTACAGTGAAGTCAAACAAGAATCTCCCTACAAAGACGATCAGAGCAGAGATTAACTACCACAGACACTCTATACTCCGTCCTGTAACATCTCCAAGCACAGCCCGATGTCCTGTGGCCTCAACTGAGGCCGAGCAGTTTCAGCACAGGCCTACGATTCTGGGAGCGCACTCAACGGGCACGGCTGAGGAATCCACAAGACAGTCCTTGCCACCCCATGAGACCCCGATGGAGGTGCAGGCTCCCGGCCAACCTCTGGTGTTGCAGCTACCTAACAAATAAACTAACAGTTAAACAGCTCTCTTTCCTCTGACATTCAACTAAGTCCAAAAAACAAAAAGGTAGGGGGAAGGGAAGGGAAGGGGGCGCAGAAGGACAAGACAGAAAACGATGCCTGGTCTATCCTTACCAATACTTCCTATCTCATGAAAGACGCTGACTGCCCACCCTAAAACAGTGTATTCCAAACTACCTTCCTCGTATAAATGAAGACTATGAATGCGCAGGTGCAGTGGGTTCAGCCAATGCTTCTGAGTGGCCATTCGTGCAAATCCCAGCTACTCAACTTGCAAGCCCACCTCCTACTGACACGCCCCGAGGTCCCTGCCAAGTGACACTCATGGAGTTCCAGGTCTCTGCCTTCAGCTGAGCCCAGCAGGGGGAAAGGGCAACAGCAGATGGAATCCAGCTCTTACCTGCTGAACTGCAGGAGTGGGGGTTGGGGTTCCCAGCACCACATCGCCACCATCGATATCAAAGAGGTCATTGGGACTAATCCCGCTCTCACTCAGAGCAGCAAGCAGTAAATCCTGCCCTGGTTCCACCATCTTCAGGGAAAAAAAAAAAAAGATATTAGATATTAACAGAGAAAGCAAAGTGACAGTTACTAAATGTACTTTACCTAGAAACAATCCACCATTTTTAACCAGACCTAATGTTCCACAGAACTGACACGTGTCAAAGGAAGAGTAGAAAAAAAGAAAACAGTCCGTTCTCAGGATCCTCACACCAAGTTAGACGTGCACACACCACGTGACATGAGACCTTACGCCCAAACCCGGGGGACGGACAAGGCAGCGAGGCCAGGGAGGCGATCCCCAGGCACAGGACCTTCAGGACTGCACGTTCCAACAGCCACAGCTGGGCCAGGCGCAGTCACCTAGAAGCCAAGTCCCCACCTTGCACAAGCTGGGATCTCATATGGGCGCAGGTTCTAGTCCCGGCAGCCCCGTTTCCCATCCAGCTCCCTGCTTGCGGCCTGGGAAAGCAGTCGGGGCTGGCACAGGGCCTTGGGAACCTGCACCTGCGTGGCAGACCCCGAAGACGCTCCTGGCTCCTGATCAGCGCAGCACCGGACACTCGGGGAGTGAACTAGGAGACTGATCGTTCACGTTGTATCTCCTCTCTAAATCTGTCTTCTCAATAAAAAACAAATCTTAAAACAATAATAAAATATAGATGGATTTCATTATTTTTGCATAAACAAACCTAATTCCATTTCCAGTTATTTTTTAAAGATTTACTTTTATGGGCCCGGCGGCGTGGCATAGCGGCTAAAGTCCTTGCTTTGAATGCACCGGGATCCCATAATGGGTGCCGGTTCTAATCCCGGCTGCTCCACTTCCCATCTGGCTCCCTGATTGTGGCCTGGGAAAGCAGTGGAGGACGGCCCAAAGTTTTGGGACCCTGCACCCGCGTGGGAGACCCAGAAGACGTTCCTGGTTTTGGATTGGCAAAGTACCGGTCGTTGCACTCACTTGGGGAGTGAATCACTGGACGGAAGGTCTTCCTCTCTGTCTTTCCTCCTCTCTGTATATCTGACTTTGTAATAAAAATAAATAAATCTTAAATAAAATAAATCTTTTTTAAAAAAGATTTATTTTTACTAGAAAGTCAGATATAGAGAGGAGGACAAACAGAGGGGAAGATCTTCCAGCCAATGCTTTACTCCACAAGTGGCCACAACAGCAAGAGCTGAGCCAATCTAAAGTCAGGATCCCCGAGCCTCTTCTTGGTCTCCACGTGGGTGCAGGGTCCCAAGGCTTTGGGCCGTCCGCAACTGCTTTCTCAGGACATAAGCAGGGAGCCAGAATGGAAGTAGGGCTGCCAAGATTAGAACCAGCGCCCATATGGGATCCTGGGACAGGCAATGTGAGGATTTCAGGTGCAAGGCTACCACACCAGACTCCCATTTCCAGTTTTTAATGACCTTTATATATAAACATTAAAAATCTAACTGCATTTATTTTTCTCAGAAAAATCTATGCTACAGGATGCTAATTTTCAGTCAGTCATTTTGTTCTCAAACTGAATGATAAAAACGTCAACTATTTCATGATGTCCTACAAAAGGGTGTGAGCTAAGAACACTGTGACCATGACCTCTAAAGCTGAAGATAAAAATCAAACATCTAGTAGAGGAATTCTCTTCTGTATCCAAGCTTGTGTATCAGACATAAATCCTAATGGAGACACAAGTGATATGCGGAACGAAACGGCAGGCAGAATAGCGGTTTCCGAGGGTGGGAGGGGAGACAGCCCAGAGTCACACACACTGAGCCTCTCAGAGCGAAGCAGAGAAACACTGCAAGGGGTACGGCAAAGGAGGAACGCCGGCTGCCCAGGAGTGCTCCAACATTTGCACTGTTAGGGCCTTCCTCCTCACTGCCTACTGGGGTCCACAGTCATGGGTGAGAACAGGACCATCATTTTAGAGCAAAAACTGGGGCTCACAAAACTTAAATTACCTGCCCAAGTTCACTGTGAGAAGCAGACTCGACTCCAGAAAATTCCAATCCTCAAAGCCTAGGATTTTCAGTTGACATTAGCAATCTACAAGTTTCAACACGTTATTTGTAATAAATGTTACACCGAACAGGGACACCAGCAACCCATTCGGACGGGATCCCAGCCCAGCCGCACCACATCCACTCAACATCCCCACCAGTGCAGGCTGGCAAGGAAGGAGCTCTCCAGTGGGAGAGGCTCCTGGCCTCTGCATCATCTCAGCTCCAGCAGCTGTGGTCACCTGGAGACTGAACCAGCAGACAGAGTTTTCTGTCTCTTTCCATAAATGTCTTCCCAATAAAAAGAAATAAATCTGAAAGAAAAATCTGCCTTTCCAATGTAAACAAATCATGAAAGAAAAACTATCTCTCCTCCTAACTCTTTCAAATCCAATAAATACCTTGAGGAATTTCCAGCACAAATATATCTGACCATACATTACAAAGTTTAGTACAAATATGCACCAAGAAGTTTAAAACAATGCTTTAAAAACACATGAGGAAGCCCGGCGTAGGAGCCTAACGGCTAAAGCCCCTGCCTTGCACACTCCAGGCTCCCTTATGGATGCCGGCAGCCCTGCTTCCCATCCAGCTCCCTGCTTGCGGCCTGGGAAAGCAGTCGAGGATGGCCCAAGGCCTTGGGACCCTGCACCTGCATGGGAGACCTGGAGGAAGCTCCTGGCTTCAGAGCAGCCGTTGTGGCCACTTGGGGAGTGAACGAGCGGATGGAAGATCTCTCCTCTACCTCTCCTTCTCTCTGTAAATCTTTCCAATAAAAATAAATATTAAAAAAGTAAACTGCAAGCCATATCGGGGCAATGATTTATGCATGGGAGGGGTCTATGGCCCACCCCCACCCACCCACTGTGGTTCTGCTTACTCTTCAGGTCCTATCAAGATCTAATCTTTACAGTAAATGGTGAAAATAATTTACAACTGAAGCAAAATGACACTGTTTCAAGCCAGAGATTCCCAAGCAGATCAGAGTCCTCTGGAGGCCAAGGGCTCCATGAACCCGTCCCAGGACAGCACCCAGTGACTCTGTACTGCAGTAACAGCATGGCTTCAAAGAGGGAGGCACTGAAGTCAACACTGAATGCACGAGTTTTCAAATACATTTTAACAACATGGAAATTAACTAATGACATTTATACTTAAAAAAAAAAAAAAAACAGCAAACATATAAACTACAAATGAGTGACCACCTCAGAAATCACTCTAGGAATTACAATCTGATTTAGATATTCTACGATGTATACATGTATTAAAGAACCATGGTGCACAGCACAAATACACATTATCAGTAAGATGCATAAATGAGATCCACCGACTTGAGAGTGAGCTAGCATTGACAGACTTTAAACCTATAAAGATCTGGGCCTGGTCCTGGCACGGTG
Organism: Ochotona princeps; assembly: GCF_030435755.1. Taxonomy (NCBI): domain Eukaryota; kingdom Metazoa; phylum Chordata; class Mammalia; order Lagomorpha; family Ochotonidae; genus Ochotona; species Ochotona princeps. The sequence goes on along the minus strand of NC_080860.1, from coordinate 3,163,219 downwards.
GCCTAGTGGCTGAAGTCCTCACCTTACACGTGCTGAAATCCCATAAGGGCATCAATTCTAATTCCGGCAGACCTGCTTCCCATCCAGCTCCCTGCTTGTGGCCTGGGAAAGCAGTTGAGGACGGCCCAAAGCCTTGGGACCCTGCACCCGTGTGGGAGACCCAGAAGAGGCTCCTGACTCCTGGCTTCGGATTGGTTGTTGCAGCCACTTGGGGAGTGAACCAGCGGATGGAAGATCTTTGTTTCTCCTCTTTAATAATTCGTCTTTCCAATTAAAAAATAAATACATCAATCTTAAAAAAAAAAACCACAACTATAAACATCTTACAAGCAGCCCCAGCTTGCAGTCTGGGAAAGCAGCAGAGGATGGCCCAAAGCCTTGGGACCCTGCACCTGCGCGGAAGACCAGGAAAAGGCTCCAGGTCGGCTCAGCTCCCGCCATCACATTGTGGTGATTTAGAAAGTGAATCAATGGGCCCAGCGGCGTGGCCTAGCGGCTAAAGTCCTCGCCTTGAAAGCCCCAGGATCCCATATGGGTGCCGGTTCTAATCCAGGCAGCTCTACTTCCCATCCGGCTCCCTGCTTGTGGCCTGGGAAAGCAGTCGAGGACGGCCCAATGCATGGGGACCTGCACCCGAGTGGGGTTCCCGGCTTCGGCTCACTTGGGGAGTGAATCAATGGACAGAAGATCTTCCTCTCTTTCTCTCCTCCTCTGTACGTCTGCTTTCCCAATAAAAACAACTAAAATCTTTAAAGAACATAAACAAAACAAACAAAAAACCCCTATTTTCTACAAATGTTAAATACACTCATTATTATTTAGAAAAATAAGTGTACAGCATTAGTCATAATACTCCCACCACGACATAAAATTGCTTGGGGTTCTCCTCCGCATGTCCCTCATCCACAATTCCCCAAGTTATCCGTCATACTAGGCGAGCTCAGGCCCAGCACAAATGTGTGCGTTAGCGAATCAGATCGCCGCAAAAACTTGAGGATGACGTCACCTTAGCTGTCAAGGGAACTCAGACCCTCCAACACCCACAAAGTGCCCCGTTTATGTACACTGCCAGACGACGACCACCCTCACCTCTCCTTAACGCTCGTCTAGCAGCTGAAGGGCAAAAACATTTTAACTTTCTAGAAAAAAAATGTAAGGAGTAAAGTTACAACAGAGAAAAATGCCTTTTCACGTCAGAAAAATGTTGCAAACTCGTTTAAGTCATGAGAGTCCTCGTCGCCTGCACCATCCCTGTCCGGTTCAAGGCTGAGCCCTAACGGGGTTCCCTGGCGGAGCACCCCGACTCCCGAGGCACAAGCTGCCAGCGAGCAACTTTCAAAGGTCGGAGGGACCAAGCTCCTGCCTTCCCGCAACACGTGTTCAGCACAAACTTCCGGGTGCGGCTACAATTGGCTGCGCAGCTCAATGGATTCACAACGCTGCGGTGCCGACTCGCGCCCGCTCCTTCCCCCCCTACGGTTCTCAAGCAGCGACTCCCCAAAACAAAAGCCTCCCCGCCCCAGGGCCACCGCGGTTCGCCGCGGCCGGGAGCCCCCGGCCGGCGGTCCGAGCATCACCTGGACGCAAACACAAAGCCGGGGACGGGAGGGGAGGAGCTGGAGCCCCGGGCTCCGGGAGGAAGCCGGCATGCCCGCGCCGCAGAACTCTCTCGGAGCGAGCCGGCCGCCAACCGCCGCCCCTCCGAGGACCCTCGCCCCTCCGCACGGCGCCCCCCACGTGTCCACGCCCGGCGCCCACCGGCCTGCCGCGAGGGCCGAGCCGGACCGAGAGCCGCCGGCATGCGCTGCCGCTGCCTCCCCCCGTCCCGGGACGGCTGGGGCGCCGGGGGACCGAGCAGGGCCCGGCGCTGGGACGGTCCCGGGGCGCGCGCTGAGCGAGGCCCCCCAAAACCCGGGGCTCCCCCGCGACCACGCTCCAACCACCGGACCCCGAGGAGGGCTGCGAGTGGGAGGCTTGTCCGGGTGGGGGGGTAGAGAGGAAGGAGAAACGGGGCTGAGGGGAACACTCACTTTCCCCGGCGGGAGCCGACGCCAGGACAGCCTCTCCCGGACGACGAGAGCTTCGCCAACAGTGGGCGAGCCGAGCGCGGCGGAGGCGGCGGAGGCAGCGGCAGCGGCGTCCGGCTCTGCCTACCTCCCCGCCGCCATCTTAACGCCCCTCCCCCAGCCCCCCCGCCCAGCCGCGGGCAGGGGGCGGGGCGGCGCGCACGCCGCGCGCACGCGCCCACGTGACTTCCTCCCGCCCCGCCCCCGCGCCCCGCCTCCGCCGGCCGCCCCGCCCATCTCGGCCGCCCGAAACCGTGCCCGCCCGAGGAGAGACTCCGCCGGCTTCCGGCACGGCCTGTTCCCGCGGCTGCCTCCGAGAGGATTCCGGAACGCAAACGGTCCATCCTCGCGGCTCTGGGGTGGGCGAGCGCCGAGGGGGGCCGGGTTTCCGAGAAGGGGGAGGGGGGAAGCCGAAGGCCTCTGAGGAGAGTCACGTGTCTGCCCTTTCCGCCGGCGCTCCTAGAGAACTCGCGAGAGTTCCGTGTCCCCACCCCGTCCCGCCCCGCCTACTGTCGGGAAGAAGGTCGGGATTGGGTTGTCACTGGGAGGTCAGCCGGTGGAAGGGCGCATGCGTCCCACACCTGCTTTGAAACTCGCTAGGAGCAGCCCGCAGCTATTTTCAGAAACCCTTTGGGTAGGTTGCTGTGACCCAGGAAGTCAGTCAGTGGCGTAGCTGTGGTTTTGCAAAGTTCTTCGCGTGGCCCCGACTCGGCAGCCTAATGGCTGAAGTCCTCGCCTTGCACACGCCGGGATCCCTTATGGACGCCGGTTCGTGTCCGAGCTGCCCCACTTCCCATCCAGATCCCTGCTTATGGCTTGGAAAAGCAGTCAAGGACGGCCCAAAGCCCTGGGACCCTGCACCCACTTTGAGAGACCTGGACGAGACTCCTGGCTTTGGATCAGCTCAGCTCAGGCCATTGCGGCCACTTGGGGAGTAAACTAGCGGACAGAAGACCTCTGTCTTCCTCTCTCTGTATTCTGTCTTTTAAAGAAAGGAAAAGTTCTTCACTACCTAATAAATTGTAGCATTAAAAATGGGCATGTTCATGGTGTGTTCAGCTCGCCCAAGGCACTTTGTTGAATACCAGTCCCCAGTAAGGGGAGCCCCCCCTTAGGTGGTCTGAGATCAACCCAACCCTAAGGCCCCTTTCTCTCAGGCTTCACCAGCCATTTAAATCTGTGGTCCATGGATCTAGCCGTTCTCGCTGTCTTGTTTTCATCTGCAATGACCTTATGTAGAACAAACATTAACTTTCTGGTAGCCCTTTTTTGTAGTCACTGTTAGCATGCCATTGGCCTTGGGTTACTTGGGCAACGGCCGTGTGGGGCTTGGGTAGCTTGGGCAATGGGCACTCTGGGTGATGCTTGCCCCCTACTGGCTGCACATCAAGCTACCTGCTGACCAAGAGTGGACAGCCAGTAGTGATTAACTGAACAGCTCAATGTTTGTCTAAGTAAATGCAAGATTGTCTTACCAGCAGGGACTTCAGCAAGTTTGTGGAGAGTGCCTCTGGTAAAAAACAAAAAAAACAAAAACAAAAACAAAACAAAACAAAACAAAACATGCATTTTGAAAACCTTTGCACCGGGCCCAGCAGAGTGGCCTAGCGGCTAGAGTCCTCACCTTGAACGCCCCGGGATCCCATATGAGTGCCGGTTCTAATCCCGGCAGCTCCACTTCCCATCCAGCTCCCTGCTTGTGGCCTGGGAAAGCAGTCGAGGACAGCCCAAAGCTTTGGGACCCTGCACCCATGTGGGAGACCTGGAAGAGGTTCCTGGTTCCCGGCTTCGGATCGGCACACACCAGCACGTTGCGGTTCACTTGGGGAGTGAATCATCGGACGGAAGATCTTCCTCTCTGTCTCTCCTCCTTTCTGTATATCTGGCTTTGTAATAAAAGATAAATCTTTAAAAAAAAAAAAAACAGAAAACCTCTGCACCAACATATTTTTTTGAAGATTTATTTATTTATTTATTTTTTTGGAAAGGCAGATGTACAGGTGTACAGAGAGGAGGAGAGACAGAGAGGAAGATCTTCTGTCCGATGATTCACTCCCCAAGTGACCACAATGGCCAGTTCTGCGCCGATCCGAAGCCAGGAACCAGGAACTTCCTGCAGGTCTCCCACGTGGGTGCAGGGTCCCAAAGCTTTGGGCCGTCCTCGACTGCTTTCCCAGGCCACAGAGAGCTGGATAGGGAATGAGGCTTCCAGGATTAGAACTAGCGCCTTATGGAATCCTGGCGCATGCAAGGCAAGGACTTTAGCTGCTAGGCTATCGCACTGTCCCCAATATTTTTAAATATTTGTGTTCATCTAGTTGAAGGCCAAACAACAATGAGAGTTTCTCAATTACTGATTCATTCCCCAAATGACCGCGACAGCCGGGGCCAGGCCAGGCTGAGGCCAAGAGCCTGGAACTCTATCCAGGTCTGCCATGTGGGTGACACGAGCTCCAGCTCTGGAGTCCACGTGCTTTCTCCCGGGGTTTGTCGGCAGAAAGTTCAGCTTGAAGCACAGGATGCCGGAGGAATGGATGTGCCTGGCAGCAGCTGAGGTCAGCTGTGCTACAACCCCACAACAGTTACCTGAGAGATAAAGACCTCAGTGAGCGTCCCTGTGTTAGCTCATTCTCCAAGCATGCAGAATTGTCCAAAATGGCCAGGGCTGGGCCAAGGCCAGACCTGGGAAGCATGATTGCAAAGCAGGTCTTCCTGGCAGGTGGCAAGGACCCAGGGCTGCTGTTTCCCAGGGCTTGCAGTCACAGCAAGCTGCAGCGAGCAGCCAGAGGCTGGGAACGCTCCGGGCACTGTGATCTCTTCCTTAAGTTCACAGCTGTGTCCCCAAAGGGGGAACGGAGCTCCGGCATCAGACAGCTTCCGTTGCTCCCCCCTTCCTCTACCCTACTCCGCTTTTTCTTTCTTTTTTTTTAAGTGTAAATGTGGGAAGAAAATTAACTGTATTCATCTGACAGAAAAAAGTCTTCATTGCACATGAAAGCCATTTGGGGCTCCATCATCTGAGGCCTACATGCAGGCCTTGACAGCATGCTAGGTGTTCGCTGTCTTTCTGTGACTGCCAGGGAATGCAGCTGGGAACCCAGTCTTGAGGAGCTAATTAACAGCCGGGTTTTGATCTCCTTCATAGGACACCAAAGCAAGGAAGTGTCAGGGAAGCCGGATCCCAGCAGCTCATGAAGATGCTGTGCTGCAAGGGGCAGAGAACATGTCTCCCACTCCCCCTGGGTCATTCCTCATGTGGCCACAATGGCTCGGGCTGGGCCCAGCTGAAGCCCAGAACTTGGAACTCTGCGTGGGTCTCCCCTGTAGGCGCAGCGGCTTGGGGATTTGGGCCACTTTTCCTTTCTTAAGTACCACAGTGTTCCTTTGTGACTTTGCTTTATTCACTAGGAATGGCCAAGCGTTTCAGGTTTATACATTCCCACGTGCGTTGTGGACATTCTTTCAGTCTCCATGACAAGGGGCCGCACAAGGCTGACGCGTCTCATACGGGCACCAGGCCGCATGCTCCACCTGCTATCCAGCACCCTGAGAAGGCAACACAACTGGTCCAAGGCCTTGAGCCCCTCCACCCACGTGGAGACTCAGGTAAAGCTCCCTTAGCCAGGCCCCGCTGTGGCTGTTGCAGTCATTGGTGGCTGAATTGGTAGATGGAAGAGCGCTCTCGGGGCGTCCCCTCCCCTCTAGCTCTGCCTTCCTAGTAAGACTTTAAAGAAAAAAGGAAATCTCCACAAGCAGCCCATGAAGTAGAAGCTACACCTGCTTTGGTTCCAAGCAAATTATACGTACAGAATATATTCTGCATATTTTTTATGACTTATTTATTTTTATTGGAAAGACAGATATACACAGAGGAGGAGAGACACAGAGGAAGATCTCCCGTCTGATGGTTCACTCCCCAAGTGACCACAATGGCTAGAGCTACGCCAATCCAAAGCCAGGAGCCCACAGCCTCTTCTGGGTCTCCCACACAGGTGCAGGGTCCCAAGGCTTTAGGCCATCCTCGACTGCTTTCCCAGGCCACAAGCAGGGAGCTGGATGGGAAGTGGGGCTGTCGGGATTAGAACTAGTGCCCATAAGGGATCCTGGCACATTCAAGGCAAGTACTTTAACTGCTACACTATCGTGCTGGGCTCCATATGCTGCATATTAATGTAGCTATGCAAATATGAGAAATTTTATTATGTATGCATATATGCATTATGTGTATAAATAAATGTACACATATGTACATAATACGGAACTGCACACATTTGTACTTGTAGAGGGTTGAACTGGATTATGGATCACAGTGGCGACCAGCTGTGGAACTTGCTAATGCAGTCAGCCCTCAGTGAGCACGGCTGTGTCTTCAGCCTCCTCGAACCCTGGCTCAAACACACTTGAGAAAAACTGCCTGTGTTCTGAACTTGTCCTACTAGTCATTATTACCTAAACAATACAGTATGGCAACCATTTATGTAAGCATTTACACTGTGTTAATACAGGAAAATGTTAAATACATAGGTTATATACAATACAATGGTCTTTCAGTCTTATTCATTCAGTCTTAGTTATCTTTGTTTTTCAGAAAGGCAGAAAGAGTCAGGAAGAGGGAGGTGGTCATTCCCTCGTGCTCTGCTCAGGTGCTCAGAACAGCCAGGCCCAGACAAGACTGAAGCCAGGAGTCGGGGGTTTCAGCTGGGTTCCCCATGTGGGTAGCAGGGGCCTGAGGACTTGGGTCATCCTCCATTGCTTTTCCAGGCACCTAAGCGGGGGGCTGCATAGGCAGTGGAGCAGCTAGGCCTTGAACCATTGTTCTTAGCTGTGCAGATAGCAGGGTAACCCATGGTGCCACATACACCAGTCCCTAAAATAAGCTTAAAAATAAATAACATAGGATATTATTTAAAGAGATAGTAGAGGACCGAAAAGAACCAGAGAGAATGGGCTGGGGTGGGGCAACATGCGTGCACCTGCGGTGAGAACACACCTAGGGGTCGGCAGAGCCGCCAGAGCCCGTCCCCAGCCTTGGGAGGCTGGGATTCAGAAGTCTGAGAGGCAGCTGCTTATTTATTATTTCTGTTTTTGCTGCTGGCATTCAGGGAGGCCACCAAGGCTGTTTCCGGGGGGTGGAAAGAACCTGGAGACTAAACCAAACACAGTTGCCAACAGCAAAATGTCACTGCTAAGGGAGCCATGCTGGAAGCGCAAGTCCTGCCTCCTGGCATTTCCCGACCTTCCTGGACCCCTCTGGTGGCCGAGGCCCACGTCCAGCAGGGAAGCCATGGGCCACACAGGGCGGGAAGAGTGGATTGCCAGCCGTCGTGGCCCGCACTGCCTTCAGGGCCTTGCAGGATCCTATTCCCACCCACCTCCCTGCACTAGCCTGTCTGTCACAGGCCCAGCACACAGAGCTTTTTCCATGTGTCCCCCCCGCCACACAAGCGGGGCTTTGCCACGGCCTTGGCCCAGAAGCCCCTTTCCCTCAGGGCGTCTCAAATGATGGAATTCCTCAGGTGGAACCACCTAGACACACAGCCCTCTCCCTACCCGCTTCTCATCCCCATTATCCCCGTAGCATTAATCACCAACATCATCCTTTACGTCAATTCTTGTTTCTCCCCCTAAACATGGAGGGTGCAGGGAGGTCAGTGGTGTAGTCACGCAGCATGCCCATGCGCCTTGCAGGGTTGCCATGCGCACTGGAGTGCCACTTGCTCAGCTTCCACCTGCTCCTGGGAAAGCAGTGGAACCTTCCTCCACGGCCCAGTCCCGGGCTCTGCGCTACTCCAGGCTGTAGTCCAGCCTCTTCCCTGCTGGGAACCAGGGGATAGAAGGTCCCTCTCTGTCACTCTCCCTTGTTTTTTAATATTGTTTGCATAGTTGAGAGGAGCACACCCATGGGGGACTCTGATTAGGGTGGGGAGGTTCAAGTTGAGAGGAATGTGGGCGAGACAAATGTTTCAGGTTCATGTCCTTCAGCTCCTGCCAATGGGGGGCAGTCATTTGCTGACACCTAGAAACCCCCGCTGAGGGCAAGAGTAGGACTGTGTCTTAGTGGACACAGTATGCTTGGGGCACCAAAACCATTCCAGCCTTACAGCTCAATTAATGTTGAATTATTCACGTCTCACGTATTCTCTCCAGCCTGGTTCCGTGAAGGCAGGGGGGTTGCTGCCTTCGGCCAGCGGGGCCCAGAGCACGCCAGTGTCCCGGGCTCCTCACCGCATCCACCTGCACCATGTGGGGCTCTCCAAAGCCGTCTTAGGACGCCATGCAGGGCACAGCGGGGCACACTGCTCCTCGTGCCGTCCCGAGGGTCCCCCGGAGCGGGGCAGGGTCCGGGAGCTACCTCATGACTAATCCAGGTCCTGCAACGGCGCTGCCGGGCGGCCTGGGTGACCCTCCGCTGCCCGGCCAGCTGTTCCCCCACGGACCCAGTCGGCTGCCAAGAACCCTGCCAGCCAGCTCCAGCTCTCGGTGACCGGAGCAACGGGCGCAGGGGCTCAAGCTGCTGGAATGCCAACCTGCCAGGACAGCCAGGGTTCCCAGGTCAAAAGGGTGCGCCGAGGGGTCAAAGGCCGGGTTCCCGTCAAGTCCCAAGAAAAAGCGGAAGTCCCCGAGCTGATCACCTGGAGCCCGGGGCCTCGAGCCGCGTGACTTCAGCTGCGGAGGCGGAGCTTCAGCACCGGGGAGGGGCGGAGCTTGTCTCCTCCCAATGACAGCCCCGGGTGGAGG